>NC_090933.1:1205685525-1205988555 GCF_040938575.1 Ambystoma mexicanum
AACAAGCCCTCCGATCTACTCTCGCTGACCTCATGATGGATCAGAATAGGCAGACAGAAGACAGGTTTGCACAGCTTGAAAGAACCATCTTGGCAGAACTCGTGCAAGCCGGGAGTCACTCCGTTTGTCATGTGAGGCCATGCAAGCAGAACTCCATCTCACATGTCAGTCCCTGCAGGAGGAAGCATGTGTGACACATGAGGTAGTGCATGCTGACCTCAGTCTCATTGCCCGCCAGGACCTGGCTTACCAGAACTGCATACTTGCTGCCATTGAGGGGCAAGGCGTGACTAGGCATGGTGAGTCACATAGGTCAGGCCGAGCCCTGTGAGTTTTTTCACATATGGGTGTAGAGGTGCACCCTGTACCTCGCCCCTCCTGGGTGCCCCCCCACCCTCTGGGTCATATATGGCCATTTATTATTTTTTTGTTTTTTTTCCTGCAAATTCGTTTTTTTTTCTTTTTTCCAGCACTTTTTAATCTGAATATATTTCTGATTTTTCATCAAAATTGTATGGATTTTGGTAAGTATGTTATCTTTTCATTTAAATTTTTCATTTGATTTAAATTTTCAGTTATTTTGCTATTATTTTTCAATTATTTTCTTCTAGTTTATTGATTTTGGTTTTGTTTAATTCGTTACTCTTTTCATTTTATTTCTTTCAATTCATTATTTGAATTTATTTGTATTTTCTTTCAAATTTAATGTTTTTCTTTTTTTATTTTGTCTATTGTGTGTACATGTGACAGTGTGGTGCTTTGTCGCATCGGAAGGCATCCACTGTATGTTCCTGCTGGGCCCATTCAGGCTTGTCTTGTGTATGTGTTTTGCCTGGGGTCCTGACACATATGTTACTCCTGCTTCCCTTTTCCATGGGCTTGCAAGGATGGCTCGGTGTAACAGCATATCACACATGGGCATTGGGCTTCCGTCATATGTGTGGCCAGCCTGCAGTTCTACTTGTGTGTACACTCCTAGTGAGTATTCCAGATGGGTTCTCATATGCATGTCTGCAGCTCACTTTGGTGAGTATTAAGCTGACTGTACACTTCATCATGTTGCTTGAGATGTTTGTTATGTATTGGATGTGTATGTTGATGCACTTCCTGCTGTAGCTGGTACCATGCACCCTTTGTCTGCATACGACACACTGATGGTGGGAGGGGTCCATGTGCTGATAATGTGGAATTGGGACAGTTTTCCCACAGTGATTTTGATATGCCACATGAAGGCTGCACGCTGAGTTACCCCAGTCATCATGCTTTTCCACAACCACCCATTCCTTGCTAGCACCACTTTGGCCATTTCCCAGTCCTGCCTGGTGTTTGGATGTGACATCGGAGTTATGACTACATTGTTTGTCATTTTAATTATCAGTTTGTGTCCTGGACCTGATCCCCTCCCCCCTCCCACTGTCTGCACTAAGCCCTTGTGACAATCCAGCCAATCAGGATGCATGAGCCTGCCACCACTATCAAAAGCCCACTAAGGTGCCCCTGTCTAGACCTGTTCACATGCCTTCTCAGTCACTTGAAGACCACCCTGTCTCCCCTGCCCCTGTCAGTGTCCCTCTGCCTCCCCCCTTCATCATCAAATCCCCTACTCTCCTTACTGGCAGGTTTCCCTCTGCCCCCTATGAGTGCTTTCTTTCACCATCTCCCCCATTGGTCATTTTGAGCTTGGCCCCCTCCTCCCTTCTCTCCTCCCTCTCCCTCTCCACCCCCCTTTGGCCTCCTCCTTGTACTCTGGCTGTCATTTTCAACCACTAACCCAATTGCCATTGACCATGGTGATACAAAGACGCTTGTTCTTTGCTGACATTTTGTCATGGTGCATGCTCCCAAAATCCAAAAACTGGAGAGCCCATCCCTGCCTCTGGCTTCCTCTGGGTCTTCTCAGGCCCCAGCTAGGCTTACCTGGACTCAGTCCTGGCGCCGCTGGCACCAGGCTCATGGTAGGTGTTAAACATATGGTCCATATACTTGGCTCTGAGATGCTGAGCCATTCAGTACAGGGTGTGGCTTGGGACTAATTTACCTGAGAGGCACGATGCAATTAAGGGGACTATTTTCCTGGAACTACTTGCAAGGCTATTTAAACCGCACCCTGCAAACTGAAGACGCTTCGCGTTATTCTGCACTCCTGCAGCGTAACGCTCACCATGTCAGTTCAGCTCTTGCTTCCCTTCTGCCACACCCGTCCAGAGTCTTCTATCCATCGGCACCTGTGAAAAGAGAAGAACAGGAGTTATTCACGCATTGAAGGCCTTACCTGCAGACCATCCTGACCTCGCCTTCTTCTTACCCACGGACCGCCGCAACTGTAGAAGAACCGAACAGAAGGTTCCCTCTCGGGTAACTACTCACCTGAATCGGCCACCTCCAGGAACTCCATCGAGCAGTTCTCCATCATTCTGCATCGCGCCGCCATTCGACACCGTCAAACGGTTCTTCCATCTTCTTCCTGGAATTGCGCCGCACCTGCCGAACAGAAAAGACAAAGCAGGTTAGTCGCACACAGCAAAGGAAAGCTAAATAAAGTGAACAATTAGCGCGTCCCGAACAGCGCTATACTTACCGGCAGGAATCCTGCTCATCATTGTCAGAAGAGTCATCCCATCATCCGAAAGCCGCTTAATGCCGCACATGAAAGACAAGAAAGAACATTAGATACCTTGAGCTGAAAGACTTAAAGCAGCTTTTCCAAGGAGTTATTGGAATAGAGACTTACCTGCTTACTCCGGTCCTTACACTTAAGCAACCTCCATCGGATCAGTGAAGTAACTTGATCCTGGAATGACAGTGTAACTGCACCCCTGCCAGAGTGTGCAGGACAGAGAGCTCACCCATTAAAAAACCAAGGTGAGCCAGAGGAAGAGAAGGAAAATCTGAAGGAGGTGAAAACCAAAACCAGCTCCATTCAGTTGGCTAATATCTTGTTTTGACTTGCAGGTGAACATCTCCTGAGGCAGGAACGAAGGGAAGACGCAAGTTAGCACCCTCATTTAAGCAGAGCAACACCAGTGCAGACATCATCCTGCGGACACGAACACGCCCCGTGAGACCAGGTGAGCGTGACACATTTGCCTTTCTGCCTCAGTCCTTCCACGCCCCACCTTCACCATTTTCAGTATTATTTTGACAGCTTATTTGATCATTAGTCCCTCCACCACTGATTACGGGTCATCTCTTCCCCCTTTCCCTTCTGTCTTTGTTCTCCGCCTCCCGAACACTATGTTGAATCTTTGTAGACCTACCATAGTTTGACACTTGTTTTGTTACTCTCCTCACCTCTTCCATTCTCTTCCGTCACTCGCCTCCTTATGTGACTCCTGCACTGCGACTATTCCCATCAGGCATGGGAATGTTGATGCTAGTTATATAATCCTACAATCTGTCCCTAGGCTCTCCCTTATTGGTCCTGGCATTTATTATATGGACTTTGCTTTAACAGTTCATTCTCACACTGTGGACTGTTTGAAGGACATGTAGGAATGTACTGTACTCACCATAACTGCCTCACCATTGCCAGGGCAATTATCGGGTCAAGGCTAGACTACTTCAATGCCCTTCTCGTTGGGACCTCCAACAAAAACATTGCCAATTGCAGCTAGTCCAAAACAACGCACTGAAGGCAGCCACAGGTACCGCAAGAAGAGACCATATCTCTGAAATCAGAAGACATACACACTGGCTCCCTGTTAAAGAGAGAATTTTCTTCAAAACTCTCGCCCTCACTCACAAATGCCTTCACAAACTCGCCCCTCCCTACCTGACACACAGAATTACCAAGCACACTGCCACAAGACGCTTAGGATCGTGTTATGCCAATACGATGGTCACGCCCGCGGCGCGTAAGGTGCGCGCTGGTGGCTCCAGCTTCCCCACCCAGGCAGCCAAGCACTGGAACGCGCTGCCACCCCACTTAAGATTGATCGAGTCACACCAAGATTTTCACAAAGCTATCAAAACCAGGCTCTTTGTTTAAATTGCCTCTCGCTCTACTATGAATATGCAAATGTCATTTCCTGCATCTGTGCTTGCTCCTGTGCAACCATGAGACCTTTGGTCACCTATCTGTAAATCATAAATCCTTCATTTTCTGTAACAGCACCTCGATGCCTTATGGGCTGCAAGCACGTTTTACAAATGCAAATAAATAAATAAATAAATAAATACTGTTCTTCTCCTTTATTCACACCCTCATTGATGCACTTTGATGACGTTTGTGTGTTGTTCATTTCATCGATTTCAATGATTCAGTGATGGGTCACTGTCTGCCATTGCCGATGTGGTGTACTCTTAACATGATATGTTCTGCTGGTCAATGGCTGATGCAATGTGGTGATTTATTTTGACGTGTTAGGGGATTGGTGAGGTTTGAGAAACAGGGGGGTCCTTGGTGCTATGTTCATATGTGCTGTGTATCGGACACTGGCATTCACTTCATTTCACAATCATGTATTCTAGACATGTCCATATGGACAAATACACTTAGGCAACACCGCCCCCAGATGCATTGCACCCAGATTGCCTTCTCATGCATGCTGTGTCACAACAATCCATGTTCACTTCTGAGTCATTATTCGTGAACATGCATGGAAGTGTGATATTTGGTTGTATGCCTTTTTTGAACTGATGCAGAGGTGTTTTCACAAATGCAATGCACACTCACTGTGCTGTGCAGTGTGCTGTGTTTGATATGGCCATTTGCTATTGTCCAGTGTGCATGGCGAAAGGTATTCAGACTTTTGTTGCTTGAACGACTGGTGGCATGCATTTGTGGCACCATTTTCTGAGTGTGAGATTTTGGTCACTCCTTTCTTCCGATTCCAGGTGAGGTATCATTGTCTGGTGACTACTTACCTTTCTCACATGGCAATTCATGACTATTGTGTCATGTGTGGTGCATATGGTTGGATGTTTTCACGTAGCATGCCATGGTATGGTGTGGCAGTCAAGGTCGAGGAGTGTTGGGAGGGTTTGGGTGGCATGCCAGTCTTTTCATGCCCTGTTTTGCAAGGGGGTTGGGGGGATGCCTTCAATGTGTTCCCTTTGGTCACATGGGATTGGTTGTGTTTAATTATCTAGGGATGCACCCAATGTGGCATTCCGTGGCCACATTCTCAGGTTGGTAATGTAGTCACAGTTAATTGTCCCTTTTTCATCATCAATTGTGACCTGGTATGTGCCAGGCCTATGTGCACTCCGCAGGGGTTGGAGTTTAGGTGAAAAATGTGGCCACAAGCTGGGTACGGACTGCCTCGCCACATGCTCCTTCCCCTCCCATGTGCAGCGGGTGTGCGTGTGGTTGGGGATGTGGGGGCACCACAATGTCCACCAGTACACCATGCCGTGTTGCAACGTTGTGCAGGACACATGCTGCCACAATGATCCTGCACACTACTGGGGGTGCATATAGTAGCTGGCCACCAGAGCGGTCAAGTGAGCGAAAGCGTGACTTGAGCACGCCGAATGTGCGCTCCACTATGGCCCTAGTTGCAATATGGGATGCGTTGTATCTTACCTGGGGTGGTGTGGTGGGGTTCCGTATGGGCGTCATCATGTAGGTGCTCAGAGGGTAGGCACTGTCCCCTGGTAAGGTGATAATAGTCATCATTAGTGGGTCTTTTGTATTTGTCTGTGTGTGACATGTATGCATGTGCACAGGCATTTGTACTCACCTAGGAGCCATGTGCCGCCATGCTTCCCAGCTACCACGGCCCGGCTCAGGGCGGACATTCTGAATATGAAACTATCATGGGTGGACCCAGGGAAGTTTGCATATGCAGAGGTGATGATCCCCTTGGCATCACATACCATCTGCACATTGATGGAATGCCAGTGCTTGAGGTTTCGATTGATGTGCTCTGTGGCCCTAGGGGGACGTAGGGCCACATGGGTGCAATCTATGGCACCAAGCACTTTGGGGAAGTGTGCCACCCTGTAGAAGTCCAGGACCATGGCCTGCCTTTCTGCGGGTGTTCTGGGCATGTATAAGTGCCTGCGGACTGAGGAGCCCGCAGTGATGATTGCCAACACCTGGTGTAGGCAGCGTGATTGCGTGGCCTGCGAGACCCCCCCACTATGGCAGTTGTCCACTGAAATGACCCAGTGGCCAAAAATGCAGTACATTGAGCACCTTCTCCAAGGGGCTCAATGCTTGGGAGTACAGCGTGGGCGATGTGAGGTCATCCTCCCACTCCCTGACCAGCTCTAGGATGATATGAGGTGGAAACCTATACCTAACATAGACCTGGTCATCAGGCATCCCAAAAAGGCTGGTCCTGGGCAAAAAAATGCAGGGCCTGGCTATTCTCCTCCTCCTGCGGTGTCCCACGATCACTGCTGCGAGGAACGGGACATTCATCGTAGCTGTCTATGCTTGTTTGTTGTTTGCGCGCACTTTTATGCTATGCGAGGGCGCTTCCGCCTGCTTTCATGTGGCGGACGTAATTGTGCGTGTGTTTTGACGTGCGTGGGTTTTTTCCAGTTGGATTCCATGAATACGTGTGGTTCGCATGCGTCGGGGCATTCCGTGTACTTCCCAGCGGTACTTCCCCTGTACGCCCTTATTTTCACGCGTTGTTCCCCATTCCGTGTGTTCCGCCCCTTGTTCGGGCCCCTTTTTGATTTGTGCGCTGACTTTGTGCGCTTTCGCTGTGCACGTCGGCGCACGGCGTTCGGATGCATAAATGACGCGTGTGCCGTTGTGCGCCACGCGCGGATTTGGCGCACATCCTGGAAATTACACACGCAGGTCCTTCCATGAATAAAACGCGTGCAATTTGCACGCGTGCGCTGGCTTTTTCACGCCTGCACATGCTTGTGCACTGATTTTGGTGCACATTTATTCCATGAATTACCCCCAATGTGTTTTGAGGGGCAAGTGGAGGCACAGTAGAGAAACATAGAGGTTTTTTCACAAATGAATATCTGCCATTTCTACCCACAATAAAAAAATGTACTTGCTGGATTGATGTGGATGATATTTTCCAAACAAAATGTTTGTCAAGGCCCCTACCCCAAACTGAACATTTTGGGAAAAATACATTAAAAAAGAAACAGTTATTAAGAAATTAAGAAAACAAAAAACACATTTTGTGTTCAGCCTACTACTATTAATTTTCCCATAGAGAAAAAGTGTATTTATTTAACAGCTGTAGCGCAAAAACCACTTTGCATATTTGGACCAAATAAGAAACAAAGCGTTGACTTAATTTCTTTAACTGGTTTGGGGTAAATCCATCCAGTAGATTTTAAACTATTCACTAGAGAAGGGGAAGCCCCCTGCTCCTTTAAACCTTTTTTATCAGTATTGGTGCTTTGCAGGAAAGAGGCTGAGAGAGGCTAACAACCTTAAACTTGCTGGATGAAATTTTCCAAACATAAACTTTGACAAATAACCCACCAAAATGGACATTTTGGTAACAAATTGCTAAAAAATAATAATGTTATTAAGAAAACATTAAAACGCTGCTTTCAGTCTACTCCAGTTCCTTTTTCCATAGAGAGAATGTACATTATTTGAACAGCCGTAGGGAGTAAACCGATGAGTATATTTGGATTAAATTAAAATGAATGAATGAATGAAACCATTATTTATTCGGATAAATAAAATCCATGATATTTCATCAAACAACACATTTGTTTATATTAAAATTCACATCTTAAAAAATATTGAAATTACCATAATTTGGAACACGTTTATATGTGCTATAATGCATTTTCATAAAACACTGTGTCACAAGGCAAAGATTAGTTCACCATGGACTTTTCCTTTTCCCATAATATCCAGGCCTTTCTTGTAAACAAGGAAAATGCCCAAGCTATGGCCGGATATACAACATCCAGCAAAAAATATAAAGCTGGGCGTTATTCTAAGAAACCACTACCTTTAAGTAAAGGCACTAATAATTTCTCCCTTAGACAATCATTATCAGGACAAAGCAGAAAAAAGTGTGCCATGTCCTCTAATTTGCCATTGGCACATTGGACATTCCGCCCCAAAATATCATCCTGACCTTTTGCTTATGACTTCTCCTAGCAATATACACTCAAACCGAGCCAAATTCATTCAGTAGTTATTTTATAGATTTGAAAGAGACATTGAGTTACCTCTGCTGCTTAAAAACGTGATATATATCGGAAGTAGAGATGCTTGGGCACTAGGCTTTGACTCAACTTTGCGCAGAACTTGGATATTTCTGGCAAGTCTGTGGGTCTAAATTGCAGCAACCCAAGTCACTATGCCTTGCAAGGCAGCACTGCTCGCACACGCAAATAAGTAGTCTATTCCCATCATGGCCCCATTGGTGGAACAGACACATACAGAGCCTGTTAGTAGCAGCATACCCACATCCGATCCCAAGCATCACCAGGCCAACAAACCAGGTAAGTAAAACAGCATAGGTTGTTTAAAATATCTTCTGCCTTTAAAATAATTGCTTAAGCCACCAATCCCTAACAACCCGGGATTTATCTTTCAATAACATTGTTCCAATGCATGAAATTTTGAAGCAACCCACGTGCAGCTATAGCACACAAATTATCCAATTGAACCCATGCCCAGGTGCTAGTGGGATGTATTTACCCATGCATCCGAGCCCTACCTCAAAACTGTGCAGTACTGACATGGAAAACATCATGATGGCCAGAGCTTCCCAGAAAATGCACAGGGAAATGCATGAAGAATAGGCTGCCACTCATTTTTGCCGATGTTATGGGCACAGAAGGACACTGCCTAAAACCACCATTGGACTACCCACACAGTAGTCTGAAACCATTGGGAATGGCAATGCTGATTGCCAAAAGCAAACCCATAACTGTTGGGAATTCATTTTCTTAAATCCCAAAAAGGGGTGCAGTACCAGTACTCACCACTATCAGAAAGCCGGCGTTTTAAAACCACTAGATTTTACTTTTTTGTAGAAAACTGAATAAATGAACCCAAAACAGGCCAAAGAAAGACTTACTGAGAGGTGGATACAATGTAAAGTTATATTCTGAAGTGACTTGAAGGTTTATAACAAGACTGGCTGAGCTGTGGATTTCAGCAGTTTAAGTAAATTTGGACTGAAAGACACTAAAAAAATCTAAATGTTTAAATTGACTGAGTGACCTACTTTTGAGTGTCACATAGGTTGCAATTGTTTAAATGTCATAGTTTTAAACTTAGAATCAGCCTTCTAGCTGCATATGTGAAAATGTTTAGTTTTATTTGAATGCAGAAACTGGGGAACAGAAATGACATGTAGCTAAAAACTGGCTTAAAGAGATTCCAATTTGCCTGGCAACTACCCCCATCAGGAGTGAAACTTGAGTCACAGCTGTGTTCCCAGGCCTAGCTGCCCTTTTGCTGCTCACACCAAAAGGGATATGACACTTCCCTGATTGAATTACCTGGGCTCTGCAGGAAATTGAACAAAGCCCTGTCTTGACTCAGGCAAATGTTTTATGGCGGGAGTTGTAAATGGAGATTTCTCCTGGAAGCACAGGGGAGGGGCACTGCCTGTGAGAGCAAGCTGGCTTGGCAGAACTGGAAAAACCAGAAATTCAACCTTGTGCTGGAGGAAAACCACACCCCTTTGGGGCCAGAACATAACTCTAAAAAGATGAATAACTCATAGAGCGGACATGTGAAAATTGTATAAATGACACCATAATTCTTGTGATTTTTCTGCCCACATTTTAAGAGGTTTTTAGAACCGGTGGCATGTTCAGGGGGGTTTTAGCGGAAAAGAGGATATTACTCAAAATGTGTGCATGTGAAAAATCTGACACTTCATCAACTAATGTCCATACTCCTTGCGCACATGTGTGTAAATTTGGGTTAATGTCCGAAATTGCGAAACCAGTTAAAAAGTGAAATATGTGCCATTTTTGAATGCAAGCCCCCAGGAAGAGCAGATTTGGACAGGGTATACCTCCTGTGATATGTGAAGGGTGCATGTAATTTTAAACAATATGTACCTCTGCAAATATGTATTTGGTTCAAATCTAGATTTGTGTGCAAGTTGACAGGAGGAGTGGACTTTCTGCAGGCTGTTAAATGACATCACTCTGACACAACTTAGCTCCCCCAATCAGGGGAGAAATGAAAGCTTGGCCAATGACAAGTGGGGAGGGGCTGGCTAGTGATGCTGCTCACACACACCCATTTTCAAAACACATAAAAGCAGAGAGACAGGACAGATAGGGACTTTTCAAATCCATTTGCAGCTGGAAGCTCTGCCGGGAAAATCCATACTTTACCTCCATCAATCTCCAGAGAAAGCTGTGCAGAAAGATCCAGACTTTAAATCCCTCAATCTTCAGAATCCAGAGAGAGAGCAGACCCAGATCACTGTGAAGTGCAGAGACCAGAGTCCCGTCTAAAACCTGACCAGATCCATGGCGAGGCCCATTTCACTCAAGAATATAGTGTGAGTACCTAGAAAACTGTGCAGAACCAATCTCCTAGTTAAAATAATATAATTCAATCTAGTTTAATCTAAGTAGAACTGTCTCCTAACTGTCACCTGTCATTTGCAAAGCTGTCACCTGTCATTTTCTAGTTGCAAGCTGCACTTGTCTTTTTGAACTTTAAAATTTCAAATCTGAAAAACGACCTTTATTTAATCGCTCATATCTCCGTGACCGTTTGTGCTAGAGACTTGCAGTAACTTTCCTCTGAATGCTGAGAATCGTGGCTTTCCTACGAACCTAGAACCGCATTCCTACCCCCTATAGTTTTGCCGCAATCGCAACTTCTGTAGTCTAAGCTTGCTGGGGTGAACTGAATCACATTTGATTGCATTTCGGAGAGCTGTGTGCTTTCATTCCATTTCCTTGCATTGCATCAAGGGGGGGAGGGGACTGCCAGAGAAAAGTGATTACATTGTTTTGCTGAAATTCTATCAAGTTATTTTCTTTACTGCATTTCATTCCACATTGCATCCATTTGAAACCATAAAAGTATTGTTGCTATCTTATCCATCCTATAACCACTCATCATTGATTATAAAGAGGTGTGCTAGTGCCAGATTCTCTGTTGTTAATCTTTATCATATCAGATTAAGTGTGATATCCAATTATTAATTTATTATAAAGCGTGATATAGATATATATTGCTTTACTTCTCAAATAAACCTTTTAACTTGCAAAACAGAACTACTTCTTGGCTCAGTGGGGTCAGGGGGATTCTAAGAGAGGGGTGTTATATAGGGGTAGTCATCCAGAACGCATGAACTGGACATAAAGATATATCAATAAGGGTTTTCATTCAGTATTATAGACTAGGCGTTGACTTAGCTGTAGTGTTGAATTGAATCCTCTTACAAATTGGGGGCTCGTGCCGGACGTTTGGATTAGATCTATCACTTGTGCAGATTAATACAGCGTCCCAGCTGACCAGATACACATATCCGGTCGGAGCACACGCTGTGTTACGCTGTAAAGCACTCTTCAAAGGAACGCTCTAAGAAAAAGGTCTGTTTTGCAAAAATAAAATACTAATTTCTGTAAGTCAGGACAGAGACCAATCTCTAGAATGACGACCTTAGTAGACATGAAAATAGCCAGAGAGCACTTCTTACATAAGTTATTTGTGAGAGGTGAGTGGACTCACCAGGACCGCATGGTCTGGTTGCAGGCCTTCACGCAACAGGTCACTGAAACAGGGTCAGATACATGGGGAGATCAGGGTCCCCTACATGTGGCCCTGAGTGAACTATACATGGCTCCTAAAGCTAAGGATGAACAAGACAAGATGGTTAGGATAGCCGCATACCTGTACCTATATATGGGAGACATGCAGGATAAATGTACTGAAAGCCAAGATCTGGCGAATAAGCGACAGATGGCGTTAGAGAAGGTCCAATCTGACCTGGTCTCTTCTGAGCAGAGGCTGCAGGGGAGCCAGGAGTCAGAAAATGAGAGTAGACAGCACATCATTAAAATAAAGAGGGATATGGACATCCTGCAACAGGAAAAGGCTGACCAGGATACCAGATTTCTGGCCTTGCAGAAGGAGTACCAAGAAGGTTTGGACTCCCTACTGCAGAGCCAGAAAAAGCTGGAGCAACAGTTAGACTTCAATAGGGCATGTGCTGAGCAGGTAGTCACCCTGCAAAGCCACCTAGATAGGGAAAAGGCAGAGAGCAATAAACTGATTTTGAAAGACCTGGATACCCAGGCAGAATTTGACCAGGAGCGCCAGAAAGCTGGTGCCTTCCAAAGGCAAAGGGACGACCTGGCGGCACAGATGCAGGCTCTCAGTCAGGAAAGAGACACTTTAGGCCAGGAAGTCTGCCACTTAAAAAAGGAAATTGAAGAAAATCACCTGGCCCTCCAGGGGCTGGGTGACCTCCAAAAAGAAAACCGGAACTTGGTAGAGCACACCAGAAGGGTGGAAGATGCTCTGGCAAGACAGGAGCAGGCCAATAGGGACACAGCTCAGGAGGTAACCCTCCTGCAGCAAAGACTGGCCCAGTGCTCCAGGACCAACCAGGAAGCACAGAGGGAAAATGAGGCCCTCTGTCAACACAATGATAGGCTCCAACAACAGGTAGCGATGCAGGAGAGACTGATAGAGTCTAGTAAGGCCTTGACTGAGGAACTGAAAGCACAAATGCAGGCTCTTGCATTGCAACAGGGAGCAGGGGCGGATAGAGATGAGGTCCGCTGGGAAAGAGAGACTCCTGACCATAACCTTAGGAGCCCTAACACCAGGGGCCTTCATCTCTCCCAGTCCCTGGACTCTACCACCCCCATGTCCCCTGGCGCACATGAGCACAGGGCCACAGGGATGGCAGATTGCTATCCAGCTAAAAGTATGGGGCTCATAGGCCAGTACCACTCAGGAATGGAGGGGTGGGCATCCGGGTATGGGCACCCAAGTACAGTACAGTTCAGTGGGGAACCCCAGGAGAGTAGGCCCCTTAAGGGCATCCTGAAAACCTCTGCCCAGTTAGGTCAGTGGGGGGGGTACCCAGCAAATCCTGGCAGCAAGGAGGGATCTGAGGACTCCTCTGAGCACCACAGGAAACAGGAGACCAGGTCCCCACATTCTGCCAGCCATTCCCAGGCTCGCAGAATCCGGGAAAACCTGGAAGAACAGACAGGAACCTCTGGGAGCAGTGCCTCTGAGTCAGAGGATGAATGGACAAGGGTTACCCGAACCAAAAAGGCCAATAAGGCAAAAAGGGCCTTGCTTAAGGACCCCTTAAAGCAGATTAAGGCGATCAGGAGCGTCATCACGCCTTACCATAAGAACGCTAAGTATTCTGTTTGGGAGCACTTAGAGTTGTTTGAGCAAATGATGGAGACTTTCCATTTGAAGGACAGCCAAAGCTGTATCCAATATGTAAAGTGGACATTCTCCCCGGAATACTCCAGTTTCTTTGCGGGGCTGGAGGACCAAAATCATTTAAGATGGTCCACCTATAAGGCGGCCATCTTGAAACATTTTTCCATTCATAGAAATCCTCAAGAGGCTCGCAAGGCAGCCTACAATTTACAATGTGGGGAGGATCAGGCCCCACAAGAATTTGTGCAAGAACTGAAACGTGCTTTTGCGCAGACCACCAGAATGGTGCGCACAGACAGTAGAGAATTCATTAATACATTTTTTCATGCCTTGCCCAAATACATAATGACCCAGCTCGTGAGGGATTTTCACGAGAAAAGATCTTTAGACTGGGTCCTTGAACAGGCTACCCGGATCTATGAGGTGCAGAAACCGGTAGATAGCAAAAATAATGCTCAGAAAAACCCCAAAGCCAACAGCACCCCTGCTGCTGCCAAGGGTGCAGAGGTAAAGGTCACCCCCGTTTTAGAGTTGGAGATGGGGGGGCCTAAAAACCTACCTGCACCTAATAATGCTAGGCCCAGAAGGTCCTCGGGCCAGTCACAGACAGGGATCCAGGGAGGCAGCCCCAGAAATGGGGTCCCTCGCTCTCCTGATTATGTAAGTCCCCGTTACAAGGGAAATCGACCCATCCTGGGTTATGTGTGGACTCCTCCAGCCCAAGGGGGGGGATCCAGCCAAGCACCTAACCCAGGGAACTTCCCTCCCAACTTCCCACAGGAGGGCAGAAATTCTCCAAATCCTGGGCAGAACTTTTTCCCCAGGTATCCACCCAATTTCCAACCCCAAAATCATCCATCCTTCTTTCCCCAATTCCCTGAGCCCAGACAACCTAATCCGGGAGAGGGGAGGCCAAGGGTGGAGGGGTACCCAAATCTTCCCAACCCGGGGTATTACCAGAGGAGGGACAGCTACCCTTCCCGGGATCAGCCCAGGGGAGAAAACAGGGCCCCGTATCAGCCTGAGCGGGTTTCCCAGTTAGAGCGCCAGGTTCAAAACATGGCGCGGGATCTGGGTCACATACTGAGGGCTCAGCAGAACCCTCAGATCGGCATGCCGGCGCAGAACGCACCCAACTCTGGACCTGGTGCCCCAGAACAATGACGGGGGCAGCACCCCGATAACTCACCGGTTCCCAGGGAGGAGGCACAAAGGGAAGGGGGGTGTAAAGCCTTGGAGGAAGCTTCCTTCCTCACTTGTAAACAGCCCCTGGAAACCCAGGAACCGGAAACAAAATCTCTTGCCCCTGAAAGTCTGCCTCCTAAGGAGCAGAGGGGGGTAGGAGAAACAAAAGACCCAAACAGACTCAGTTTGAGGAGGAGGTACAGGTCTTCCAATTTGAGGGAGAGGGATCCTCAGAGGATCCTGGGAAAAGGATCTTCTCCTTCAGAGAGGGGGGAACTCCTCCCAAAGAAAAATGGGTCCCTAGGGATGCAAATCCAGACTGGGGAGATGTGGAGACTGAGCTACCGCCGCCCACCATCTCATCCCAGAACCAACCGCAAGAAAATCCCCTGGTTCAAACCCATCCTGGTGACTGCCTCCAAAAAGGGGGGGCGGCCCAGAACCGGAGCCAGGGGAACCCACAATGGCTCTGATCTCCAGTTGCCAAATTTTTCTTTCAGATTCCCAAGGCTCTCCACAGAATTCTGCCCAAATCTCTTCGCTAGCGATGTCCAAAACCAGAAAATTAGCCCACCAGTTGTCCAAAAATGTACATTATCTGTGCCCCCTTGAGGAGAAGGAGGGAAGATATTATGCCCCGGTACAAGTACAGGGGCAGGGTACAATATTGGCACTGGTGGACACTGGATCTCAAGCTACCCTTCTGTCCAGAAGGGCCTTTGACGAACTGAATGCAGGAAGGGGAGAGAATTACCAAATTCCTCTCACCTCTCTTCCTGGGCAACTCCAGAACTTTGACGGGAAGGAAATTTCAAGTTGAAACACCCAGTCATAGTTGTGACTCCGGAGGGCACCCCTTGTTTACTGGGGAATGACCTCCTGAGAAGGTTGTCACCCCTAATAGATTGTGTAAACAAGGTCCTCTGGACCCAGACTAGCCGACCAATAAAATTAAAACAGAGTGTCAACCATGTTAGTTTAAACGGCACCTGCCACATGGTTGAACAAAAATCTGACCAAGTAGAATTTCACTTCCAGAATAGCCAAATTCCAGACGTGACAGTAATAGCAGTAGGACAACAGACTGGTGATGCAGGGTCCTCTCTATTTCTGAAAATCAACCTTCCTTCCAGTCTAAAGTGGTATTCCACGCTGGAAGGAAACACTCTGAAATTCTTTACTAATCCACAATCTGAAACTCCCACTCCTATAGTTCAGAAAGATGTGAAATCAGCTCAAAGCCTGGCTGATATTCAGCAAATTGGAGAGCAGTTGTTCATCCCTGTCCAATTAAATGATGGGAAGGACTCTGTTCTCGCTCGAGTGTGTGTGAACAATGGTAAGAGCTTCATCAGCGAAGCCATGTTCCGCCAACTCCCAAAAGATCCAGCCATTCCCACATTCAAACTGATAGACAAATGGGAAATGGACCTGGAAGCGCCTAATTCCAAACATCTCCTGCCAAGCAGGTGTATGCTCAAAATCTCCATTGGCAACAAGAGCATAGTCCATAATTGTTGGGTCGTGCGAGACGTCACTGCCGCCTTTTACTTAGGCAGTGACATTCTCAATCGCTTTGCCATTAGTTTGGACCTAATAAACTTCAAAGCTTGGTCCCGATTAGCGGATAATCCCATGGGCTTTGATGATCCAGAAAAAGCATTTAGGTCAGCTCAATTGCTACCTTATGCAGTTGAAATTCAGATCAAAGAGGAAGTCACCATCCCTGAAAGGACCCGACAATTCTCCCTGGAAGTGAAAGTTAAAAGAGGACAATATTTGCAAAACCCTGATGCTTACATTCATCTAAATGCTTCTCTCCAACAGCAAGGGTTGGGGGTAAACCCAACTCCATTAGTCAACATAGAACATGACACCATTCCAATAGAGGTGGATAACAGCGACTTAAAGAGTATTACTCTAGCCGCAGGCACCATTATTGGAATGGCGGTTGATGACCGACATTTTTCCATAGATTTAGGTAATGAACTGTTAGGGCCAATCCCCAAGGACTGTTTTGACAGTCACAGTGATGACGATACAACACCAGACAGGATTTTTACCCGGCATGGGGGGAACTTCCTGGTGTACACTTCCTGTCCCTATGGTAAGGAAGATGTGACTTGTGACTTCAGGAGGGATGAGGTGATTTTCCAGGTCCATGAGGGCTGCCTTTCCCACCTGAAGCCTCCAGTCCAAATCAGCACTCTGACCAGGGACTTCTCCACCCAGCTGGAGGAGGCCGCTGAGATAGCCAAACCAGAAGTCTTTCCAGGCTTCAGGCAGATGGTGGAAGAGAGAGTCAACCTAGCTGATGCCTGTGTGACTCCGGAACAAAAGCAAAAGTTGAAACAAGTTTTCTTGGATTTCCAAGATCTCTTTGCGGTAGACTCATATGACTGTGGCCGCACCGACATCCACACAACAACAATCCCCACGGACCCTGGCATGACTCCTGTGTTTGTGAAGCAATATCGCTTGCCTCTCGCATCAATGGAGTCCTTTACTGAAATAATTAAGAACCTTGAGTCCAGGGGAATAATCCGTCCAGTCCACAGCACCTTCAATAATCCGGTGCTGGGAATATTGAAGCCAAACGGCCAGTGGAGACTCTGTGCCGACCTCAGGGAGCTCAACAAACGGGTCCATACTTCCCGATGGCCTCTTCCCTACATTGACCAAGGGCTGGCCCAGATGCAGGGGTCACAGGTATTCACTGCAATAGACCTGACCAATGGATACTGGACCGTGCCTGTCAGCAGGGAGGACCAATACAAGCTGGCTTTTACCTTTGGGGGCCAGCAATACACATGGACCCGGACTCCCTTCGGATACCTTAACTCCGGTAATGAGTTCAATATTTTCCTACATAAGGCCATGCCAGACCTGGGTGCGAGGGGTAACCTGGCTTATGTAGATGATGTCCTCATCAAAAGTTCATCTGTGGAGGAACACATAGCGGAGATCCATCATGTTCTGACGCAGTTGAGGGCCGCCGGAGCAAAACTTTCCTTTCAGAAAGCACAGTGGTGTAGAACCCGTGTTAATTTCTTGGGGCATGAGATTACTGCTCAGGGCCTCTGTCCCCAGGAAAAGAAAGTGGAAGCACTTCAGAAACTGAAAGACCCCACAACTCTGCGGGAACTAAGGAGCCTCCTTGGACTGACTAATTACAGCAGAAAGTTCATTGAGGGCTACGCAGAGATCACCAGACCCCTGATTCATCTTCTGAAGGGGGGGGGTCAAGTGGGAATGGGGTCCAGAACAAGCCGAGGCAGTAAGACAACTCAAAAGAAGCCTCTCACAAGCGCCCTGCCTAGCTTACCCTGTCAGAAACAAGGAGTTCTTCCTGGAGACGGGGTTCTCTAATACGTGCTTGACGGCAGTATTATACCAAAAGCATGACAAGGTCAATAAAGTAATCTCCTATGCGAGCAAAACTTTATCCTCTGTGGAGGAAAAATTCAACGATTGTGAGAAGGCACTCCTGGCAACGGTGTGGGCATTGAAGAATTACCGCCCGTTTATCCAGGGGGAACACATCATAGTGGAGACTCCACACCAGCCTCTGCAATATCTCCAAAGTGACAGAATCCGGGCCGGAAATGTGAGTAATTCCCGAATTACTTCCTGGATTCTGTCAATGCAAGGCTTTCCTGTGGAGGTCAGATATGGCCAAAACAAGAAGAGTCCCCTCGCGCAAGGTCTGGCTGACTTGCATGATTGTGCCAGAGAAAACTGTCTCGAGGACGAAAGTCTAAAAATCAAGGACAACACGGAGGCATACCTTAATTCCCCACACAAAGTCTTTGAAGAAGACAAGTGTGAGGGAATGCCCACTGTCTATGTGGATGGATGCTCTTACCATGTTGACAACGACGGGGAGAAAGAACTGGTGGCCGGCGTAGGGAATGCATGGGTGAATGAGTCCCCAGAACCCTCCGCTGGATACAAAATTGGTCCCCGAAGTAGTCAGGTGGCAGAATTGATGGCTGTGCATCAGGCCATCCTCACTGCTGTCCAGCATCAACTCCGCAAACTGGTCATGATCACAGATTCGGATTATGTACGGAACGGGTTCGTGGAGCACCTGGTTAATTGGAAAACCAGAGGCATGTTATGTGCTAACAACAAACCCTTGAAACATGGGAAGTTGATCCAAAACATTGATGATCTGGTCACCTCGAATGAGATGACCATCTATTGGAAAAAGATCAAGGGTCATTCCAAAGTAGAGGGACCAGACAAAACTGGAAATGACTTAGCTGATCAGCTGGCCAAAACCGGGGCCATCCAAGGGGATCTAATTGAGATTGAGTCCCTGTTGGGGGAAATCCAGGTCACTGCTATCACTAGGTCCCAGACAAATGCTCACAACGACCTTTCAATTGCACAATGGAGTAAGGAGACCCCTGATGCTGATTTGATTACCGCTCAGAAGAGGGATCCAATTATTGGTAAGTTTTACCAACACCTTGAGGACCCTGAGAACTTTCCCCTGACGAATACCGATTACACTGGGAAAGAGGACCTAAGAGTGTTGATGAAATGTCCAAAAATGTTCCGGATCCAAGACGGTTTGTTGGTAAGGAAATCCAAAGCTGGCCATGACCAGTGGGTGGTTCCTGCCTCATTCCGAAGCCTGATGTTAAGTCACGCCCATGATGCGGCCACCGCCGGTCATAGGGGTTTCACACAACACTGGAAATCTTAAGAGAGGTTGCATACTGGCCACACATGGGGCAGGACCTCGACCAATACTTGAAGGGGTGTCTTGTGTGTGCACAATTTCAGCCATCATCCCTCCCGCACCGTGCGCCTCTCCAAAAGCGGGGGATGACCCTGCCATGGTCAGATTTACAAATCGACTTTGTAGGCCCTGTGATTCGCTCTGCTAGGGGGAATAAGTACATGTTGACTGTGACATGCTTGTTTACCAAGTGGGTGGAATGTCTCCCAGCCCCAAATTGCAAGGCAGAAACGGCAGCTGCCTTGATGATTAACCACATCTTTTCCCGTTTTGGTCTACCTCAAAGGATTGAGTCAGACAGAGGTAGCCACTTCACCAGTGAAGTAATGACAAAGATGTGGGAGATACTGGGGGTCAAGAGAAAGCTACACATTGCTTACCGGCCAGCTTCTTCTGGGGCAGTAGAGAGATACAACCGAACCATTGTGAGCATCTTAAAAAAGTTTGTGGCAGATTCTGGGCCAAGTTGGGATATCCGATTACCTCTGGTCCTAATGGCCATCAGATCTACCCCTTCATCTGCAACCAAAATGTCACCATTTGAGTTGATGACTGGGCGCAAGATGGTGCTTCCGCAGCATTTGCTCTACAGGACCCAAGGGCAGACACTGATGAATGCCTCCACTACTCATGAGTATGTGGAGAATTTAAGGAAACACCTCCAACATGCTTTTGCTTACGCTCAGCGGAATCTAGAAAGATCAGCTGATAGCATGAAGACCCACTATGACCTGAAAACTTCCAGGAAGGAATATCAGGTGGGAGACCGGGTCTATCTATACAACTTCCAAAGGAACCAGGCCACGCAGCGCACATTTTTGCCTACATGGAAGGGACCCTTTGAGATTATAGACAAAATCTCCCCTGTGGCCTACAAAATCCACATCCCCAAAGGTCCTTTGGCAGCGGAGGAAGACAAGTGGGTCCACATAAACCAGTTGAAATGTTGCCATCCCAGGCACGCTCTGCAACAACTGGAGGAATCCTCTGGAATCCTAGCGGGTACTGTCTCAGACTAATTCAGTTCCAACCATGAAACATACCACATCTAGTCTCTAAAAATATTGTGATTTGCATGAAACTGTCTCTTAGTTATACTGTTTTTTTTATCAAAATAAGAATGTAATGTTTCGTTATGATGAAATGCATATGCTGCCCCACTATCTCAACGGTGGGGGAAAAATGTCTATGGATAGGTATTGCCGCTCTTCCTTTGTCGTCCTAGGAGAAAGAAAACCTGGAGACGGGCCAAGGAGGACGATCCGGAAACCGGGAGCAGAGACGCAATGGGCCCGGGGTACCGCCCAATATTCCCATCAGGACCGGCGAGGAGAACCGATCGATCAGTACCGGATGGAGGAAAAGATGCTGAACTGTGCCATCTACCGGAAGAAGATGAGAACTACATCCCAGATCTTGCGGGTCCCACCAGTGAAGGATCAGATGGCCACCGCAAGAAGGGGGGCTTGTGGGATGTATTTACCCATGCATCCGAGCCCTACCTCAAAACTGTGCAGTACTGACATGGAAAACATCATGATGGCCAGAGCTTCCCAGAAAATGCACAGGAAATGCATGAAGAATAGGCTGCCACTCATTTTTGCCGATGTTATGGGCACAGAAGGACACTGCCTAAAACCACCATTGGACTACCCACACAGTAGTCTGAAACCATTGGGAATGGCAATGCTGATTGCCAAAAGCAAACCCATAACTGTTGGGAATTCATTTTCTTAAATCCCAAAAAGGGGTGCAGTACCAGTACTCACCACTATCAGAAAGCCGGCGTTTTAAAACCACTAGATTTTACTTTTTTGTAGAAAACTGAATAAATGAACCCAAAACAGGCCAAAGAAAGACTTACTGAGAGGTGGATACAATGTAAAGTTATATTCTGAAGTGACTTGAAGGTTTATAACAAGACTGGCTGAGCTGTGGATTTCAGCAGTTTAAGTACATTTGGACTGAAAGACACTAAAAAAATCTAAATGTTTAAATTGACTGAGTGACCTACTTTTGAGTGTCACATAGGTTGCAATTGTTTAAATGTCATAGTTTTAAACTTAGAATCAGCCTTCTAGCTGCATATGTGAAAATGTTTAGTTTTATTTGAATGCAGAAACTGGGGAACAGAAATGACATGTAGCTAAAAACTGGCTTAAAGAGATTCCAATTTGCCTGGCAACTACCCCCATCAGGAGTGAAACTTGAGTCACAGCTGTGTTCCCAGGCCTAGCTGCCCTTTTGCTGCTCACACCAAAAGGGATATGACACTTCCCTGATTGAATTACCTGGGCTCTGCAGGAAATTGAACAAAGCCCTGTCTTGACTCAGGCAAATGTTTTATGGCGGGAGTCGTAAATGGAGATTTCTCCTGGAAGCACAGGGGAGGGGCACTGCCTGTGAGAGCAAGCTGGCTTGGCAGAACTGGAAAAACCAGAAATTCAACCTTGTGCTGGAGGAAAACCACACCCCTTTGGGGCCAGAACATAACTCTAAAAAGATGAATAACTCATAGAGCGGACATGTGAAAATTGTATAAATGACACCATAATTCTTTTGATTTTTCTGCCCACATTTTAAGAGGTTTTTAGAACTGGTGGCATGTTCAGGGGGGTTTTAGCGGAAAAGAGGATATTACTCAAAATGTGTGCATGTGAAAAATCTGACACTTCATCAACTAATGTCCATACTCCTTGCGCACATGTGTGTAAATTTGGGTTAATGTCCGAAATTGCGAAACCAGTTAAAAAGTGAAATATGTGCCATTTTTGAATGCAAGCCCCCAGGAAGAGCAGATTTGGACAGGGTATACCTCCTGTGATATGTGAAGGGTGCATGTAATTTTGAACAATATGTACCTCTGCAAATATGTATTTGGTTCAAATCTAGATTTGTGTGCAAGTTGACAGGAGGAGTGGACTTTCTGCAGGCTGTAAAATGACATCACTCTGACACAACTTAGCTCCCCCAATCAGGGGAGAAATGAAAGCTTGGCCAATGACAAGTGGAGAGGGGCTGGCTAGTATTGCTGCTCACACACACCCATTTTCAAAACACATAAAAGCAGAGAGACAGGACAGATTGGGTCTTTTCAAATCCATTTGCAGCTGGAAGCTCTGCCGGGAAAATCCATACTTTACCTCCATCAATCTCCAGAGAAAGCTGTGCAGAAAGATCCAGACTTTAAATCCCTCAATCTTCAGAATCCAGAGAGAGAGCAGACCCAGATCACTGTGAAGTGCAGAGACCAGAGTCCCGTCTAAAACCTGACCAGATCCATGGCGAGGCCCATTTCACTCAAGAATATAGTGTGAGTACCTAGAAAATTGTGCAGAACCAATCTCCTAGTTAAAATAATATAATTCAATCTAGTTTAATCTAAGTAGAACTGTCTCCTAACTGTCACCTGTCATTTGCAAAGCTGTCACCTGTCATTTTCTAGTTGCAAGCTGCACTTGTCTTTTTGAACTTTAAAATTTCAAATCTGAAAAACGACCTTTATTTAATCGCTCATATCTCCGTGACCGTTTGTGCTAGAGACTTGCAGTAACTTTCCTCTGAAAGCTGAGAATCGTGGCTTTCCTACGAACCTAGAACCCTATTCTTTTGCCGCAATCGCGGAACACGCATTCGCAAATTTTGCCGCGATTTGCAATTTCTTCACGTGTAAAAAGCTGCTGCTGCTTGCCTTCCATTTGCCAGAAATTGGTTTAACCTGCTAATTATCCCTGAATCATTGCTAGTGTGAGCCTGGACTAATATTAACTTGATTTCACTCACCCTAAACCTCTAGAGGGAATTAAAAGCATTTTAGCATATTTTTTTCTACATTGCCAGCACATTTAAAAGCATTTGGGCCTGTGTTTTCAACTTGTGTAGTCTAAGCTTGCTGGGGTGAACTGAATCACATTTGATTGCATTTCTGAGAACTGTGTGCTTTCATTCCATTTCCTTGCATTGCATCAAGGGGGGAGGGGACTGCCAGAGAAAAGTGATTACATTGTTTTGCTGAAATTCTATCAAGTTATTTTCTTTACTGCATTTCATTCCACATTGCATCCATTTGAAACCATAAAAGTATTGTTGCTATCTTATCCATCCTATAACCACTCATCATTGATTATAAAGAGGTGTGCTAGTGCCAGATTCTCTGTTGTTAATCTTTATCATATCAGATTAAGTGTGATATCCAATTATTAATTTATTATAAAGCGTGATATAGATATATATTGCTTTACTTCTCAAATAAACCTTTTAACTTGCAAAACAGAACTACTTCTTGGCTCAGTGGGGTCAGGGGGATTCTAAGAGAGGGGTGTTATATAGGGGTAGTCATCCAGAACGCATGAACTGGACATAAAGATATATCAATAAGGGTTTTCATTCAGTATTATAGACTAGGCGTTGACTTAGCTGTAGTGTTGAATTGAATCCTCTTACACACTGATGATTGCTTAAACGTTCAATCCCTCACAACAAGGGATTTTGCTTGTTATACCTTTCATACCATTAATGGAATTTTGTAGCCACCCATGCACAGCTGCAGCAAAATAATTATCCAAATTGAACCCATGCCCAGGCACTTGTGTACTAGCATTCACTCATCTAATCCCTGGAATTTTGCCACACATGCAGCGCTTTCCTCAAACAATTGTATGTGTTGGAACAATCCTCAAGACACTGATGCACCATCCAACACTTGTGTGCACTGCTGGCCCTCAACCCACCCCAACATGGGATGACAACCTCACCTCACAGTTCAAAATAACACAGGGGAGGCTGATCCCAAGCCCTCCCATACATGATATGCAGTATCAGATATGCACTCCTGATAGCTTTACATAGGGGACCACTGCCACACATTACCTGTATTTAATGCAAACCTATCAGATGCCGGCTCAAGCACAATACTAGATGGCCCTGCACTAACCAAACTGTGCACCATGGTCTTCCCCACCATACCAGTTGCCCACAACAACCTTCTTTTTTGAGATACTTGCCGAATCGGGCTGCCTTCCAAAGCCACACAACAGGATAAGCAGTGAAAGTTGACCATCAATACAGACTCACCAACTGGCCACGATAACCCATGCCGCCGGAGTAATTTTTTTCCAGCACCCAGTAATGGGCAATTACCGGGGCATTACAGCCCCGGCAGACCCGGTAATTGCCCATTCCTGGACGCCAGAAAAAAATGCTCCCCATTCCCATTCAAGCCCCATAGGGCTCAATGCGAGTGGGAAGGTCGAATGCACCGGCACCATTTGTGAATGGTGCTGTTGCATCCGAAATGGTCTGTCCGTGGGTGCCGGTCCGCCGGCCAGGTCCGACCAGGAGGGCAAAAAGGCACCCGTGAGCATACCTCGTAGTTTGCCAATCCGGTAACAACGGTACCTGAAAGCTTATAATGAGGCCAAATATGTTGCACAAATGATTCAAAATGCATCCTTGATAAAGAGCCTGACAGGTCGAAAAACGTGTCAGCTGACCACTTAAATCATGCAAATAATATGCACTCAACTCACTGCAATCAAGAATGTGAACAGTAATTATTTTAACACAAGGTATCTGGGCGCAACTATGTTGATATATATTGGCCTTGGTGCTTTGCAGCATAGACTTTTTTCAGAAATTCAAAGCTGACATTTTTTGCTTGATGCAAGCGATTCTTGCGATACTGGGAGAAGACGAAAATGAAATAACTCATCAAGCAATATGGAGGAGGAAAAAATGATAAGAAAACTATGAGATCAGGAAATAGGCATTGGCCACAGATGCCAAAATCCTGAAGAAAAACGGTGTATATCTCCAATCAGATGGAGAAACAGTTAGCAAAACACTTGGGAACAATAATATGAGTAAAACAAATTGTATTCAATAAATATTAAAAGACCAACAGACGGTAAGCACAATTAACTCACACAATAACAAAGACAATTAGCTAAAAATTCAAAGATAAACCATGAACTTAGACAATAAATAAAAATAAAATTGCAGAAGTAACACATGTCTAACAAATGTATAGACTGGTTATTAGATAAGCTTGGGTCTGTAAACTAATATCAGATCACCAAATAAGAGATTTCTTAAATGTATCACTCACAGAATGTTCCTACATATGCCATTGAGATATTGCAAAGGCTAATGCTCTGATGTGTTTCAGTTCGAACACCTTGCAATGGGTGAACCTTCCTCAGGAGCTGGTGATGTGGGTCACACTATGCTCAGGAAATTCTAGATTTCACAATCCCCCTTCATGTTTCTTTATTAACGGAAGTAGTTTCTTTGTCAAAACTTCAGCTTTTTGCACTGTGGGATACCAACAAACAAAGAAAAGGTGAAAAGGGTAGCCATTAGTGCTGCTGGTTTTATAAACAGGGCAAAGGTTTCAGAGCCCTCTAAAGTACAAAAGTTAATAAAAAGTCGAATAATACATTTACCTGGGGGTACGCATGGGGAAGTACTCGTATAAAGGACAAAGATTGACTGCATAACTGCTAAAACAAGCTATTCCAGCAGATCACCACATGGCCTCAATTGACATAACAAAATGGCAATTAGCCATCCCAAAGGGATTACTCGGACACCAGGAGAGAAATACTCGCATCATGTTGCCCTGTAAAGTGCTACCATTTTTGTCCTCAAAATCCATGCTCAATACAGAAAGCAGGCCCCAGCACCCACTGTTGAGGGGATAATGTAATGAACCAGAAATTCCACGGCACGACCCCATGACTTGATCCCTGCCTCCAGCAGGACGAGTCTCAAGTATAAGAACCTTAGTCGCTGGAAAGACTTACAAAATAACATGAAATGTGATATTGTCTCCTCGAGAGCACCACACAGGGGGCATCTAGCAGAATCAGGTCATTCAATTTAAAAGTAAAAGCAGTGATTGGCAATATACTTAGTCTCACCCTCATATATAGAGATCTTGCATGAGCAGGCCTGACGTGATCCAGATAGATTTTAAAGCTGTTTACGTGTCTCTGAGCTAAATAAGCCATTCCCAACCTTAGCTTTGAAGTCTCGAGGAGGGGCAGTTCCCTAGCCCAGCTCAAATCACAAAGTCTACCTGTATCGTTCCAAAAACCACCCATTTTCAGACAGAATAGTACATTTGTATGTGCATAAGCCATTTCAAACACTTGCATCTTCAAGTGACATGATATATACCAGTACCTCCCTACAGGGTTCAAGGGCTGGTCTAGTCCAAAATCTGACCCAGAGGGAGATAGGCAAAAACATAATATTTAGACTAAGACTTTGACAACCTCGTCAGCCTCTTCCAGCATGCAGCCCTGGCAACTCATGGCCGCCGCATCTGGAGCTCCCTTGCGTCCTGCGGACCCTCCCACACAGGGTCCCTTGCCTTCTTCCACTATCCTGGCTCCCTTGCCTGCCCCCTCCTCACTGACACCCTTGTCATCTTTGCCTCCTCTGCCTCCTCCTATGTCTATCTCACAGGCAATCTTGCCGCTTATGGGGGGACCGCTGTCCCCAGCACCCCCATAAGTTCTTCAAAAGTGGCATCCTACTCCATGTTGCCACACTAAACTCTCGCTCTGCTGTCAAGCACTCCTCTGACATCTGCCACTTCCTTGAACTTCTAGACCTTGATGTTCTTGCTATTACTGAGACATGGTTTAAGGATAGCGCTGTCCCGAGTTTTGACATATTTCTTCCTGAGGGCAACACAATCCTCTCTGTGCCAGGCACAACAGGCCAGGAGGTGGAGTCGCCTTGATCTTTCCTGAGTGGATCCCTGTTTCCATTATTACCACTCAGGTCTACTCCTCCTTTGAATGTTTGGTCTGCAGGCTCTCTCTCACCTGTCGCCTCTCTCAATCTGGCCACCTCCTATTGGCCAGTCCATTTTCTTCCTCCCGGAATGGGCTTACCTAGGCTCTTCTCTTCTCTCCTCCTCTTCCCAACTCCTCCTGTTGGAGGATCTTGATATCCATATTGACTCTCTGGACTCTTCAGGACCTTTCCGCAACCTGTGTGACTCCCTTTCTCTTTCCATCCTACTGTTGGCCACACCTTGGATGCTCGCATCTCCACGGACATTCCACTCTCTATTCCCCTCCCTACCTCACTCTCATGGACTGATCATTCTGTTTTCTCTTCTCACGTGAAGCTCTATTTGCGTTTCGCAATGGCACACCCTACACCACCTCCTGCCGTCAAGGTCATCCAACACATGACAAGAGTGTCAGGGGCTGCCTTTGCGCCACCTACTCTCCTCCTTCTACTCCTGTGGCTGACTCCCACCCTGATACAGCCCGCTCTAACATTTACTGCTCTATTGCCAACCTCTTGACATGCTTGTCCCTGTCATGAGGGTCCGACTGAAGAATGCCAAAAAGTGCAACTCTTGGTATGACTCCAATCTGGCTTCCCTTAAAAGCAAGTGCAGAGCAGCGGAACAGAAATGGGGATCTTCGGGTGCACCCTCTGACAAACTGGCCTGCCACCTTCTTTACAGGAAATATAGAGTCTGCTTCCACTCCAAGAAAAGAGTCTACATTCAAGCTCAAATCTCTGCAGTATCTAACAACACGGCCAAGCCTTTCAAAGTTTGCAAGAAACATCCTTTACTGCACCCACCGATACATTTTGTTCGGCCGAGGCCCCACATTTCACCACCAAAACACAGGACATCTTGTCCTCTCTCTCTTCTGCTTCTCCTACTTTAGCAATATCGTTTGGGCCTCCCTCTGTCACCCCCACACCTCCCCCTATTCTCTCCTCCCTCTCGCCTGTCACACCATATGAGGTCACTAGACAAGTCCAGTCCATTAAAGCCTCTTCCAAACAGGTGGACCCCTGCCCCTCCAAAACCATCAAGGACAATATTGAAACTCTTGCTCCAGCCTTGGTATATCTCTGCAACCTCTCTTTCGCCACTGAACTTTCCCCTCCTCTCAAGCACTCTCGTGCGCACCATCTGCTCAAAAAACCCTCCGCCGACCTGTCTATTCTGGCAAACGATCCCTGGATCTCCATCACCCCTTTCCTGGGAAAACTCCTGGGGATGTTGGCTATCACTCAACTTACCCTCCACACTGAATATTTTGGTTGTCTCCATGACCATCAGTCAGTCGAGCAAACAGAGGCACGGAAACTGCTTCTATGAACACCCGTGAAGACCTGCTCTCAAATTTAACTCTCCCTCGGTCCTCATTCTTCTTGACCTCTCTTCTGGTTTCAGTACTGTAAGCCACAACATCCTGATGACCCGTCTCTGTGATACCCTGGGCATCACAGATCAGGCCCTGGCGTGGCTCACCTCCTTTCTCTCTGACCGGCCTCCCAAGTGGAAGTTGGGAAATTTCACTACTCTATCACTCTCACTATTTGTCGTGTCCCCCAGGGTTCTAATCTATCCCCCTGGTTCTTCGATATCTACACGGCCCCCTTGGCCACAGGATTTCTACCTTTACCACTAACTTTCAGTTTTATGCGGATGACACACTCTCTTTAAGGCTACCCCCAGCCTCCTCCTCCTCCTCCTCGCTTATCGCTGACTGTCTATCCGCAATTCAGTCTTGTTGTGCTGCCAACGATCTCTGCCTGAATGCCAGTAAGGCAGAGATCGTCCTCATTGGGACCCCTGCACCAGCTTTCCCACTTTCACACTGGCCGGCTTCCCTTGGCCCTGCGCCCTGACCTACCAATGAGGCAAACAAATCTAGGGGTCATCTTTGACTCCACTCTTTCCTTCTCTTCTCACATCTCAGACAACTCCAAAAAGTCCCACTACCAACTGCACCTCCGCAGAGGTATTCTACTGTTTCTCACTTTCCCCCAGAGGCTCACAACCTCGAGAGCCCTGGTTCTCACTAGGCAGGACTATTACAACAGCCTCTTTCTCAATCTTCCTACTTCTACTCTCCGTCCTCTACAACTCATCCAGGAAACAACCACAAGACTTATTCTTGACCTCAAGCGCAGGGACCGCATCTCTCTGGTGCTGAAATCCCTCCACTGGCTCCCCATGACTGCAAGGATCAAGTTCAAGACCCTCTGTAGTCCACAAGGCTATCTGGGGCAGGAACTCATACTATCTACAAGGCTCTCTTGCTAAATACTCTCCCTCTAGAGTCCTCTGCTTGTCCTCCTCCAACTCTCTTTGTGGGTAGAGCTGCTTTCACAAACAGAGATTTGGGGGTAGATGTTTATGCTCTGCATGTGCCTCCCTCTGGAACAGCCTCCCTCTCTCCGTCTTGAGCCGGAGCTCCTTAAGTTCTGGAAACTCCGCAAGACCTTCCTCTTCTCTTCCCCCTTTTCTCTCCCTCTCCCCTGCTAACTTCCTTCTTTTTACTCTCCACCTTCCTTCCTCTTTCTCCTCCCTAACTCTGTTCAGTTTTTGTTGACTGGTGGCCTGGTTCACTTTCAGAGCCTTAAAGGTCTCAGGCTCCCCCGCCAGTCAGCATTACTGCACTTTAAGCGGGCGGGCTACCTCTCTGCACTTAACCCAAGTCCCCACTAGACTGGATGTGTTTGTTCCCCAGCACGCCATCCCCTTCCTCACACCTACGTATGTACGCATGGCCTAAGAATGATAACTGTACTCCCTTGTTCCCTTCCTGCCTTGAAGTGCTTTGAAGCACTCCACCTGTGTATAAGCGCTGTATAAATAAACAATTAAATAAAATAAAAATAAGAGGTGCAACATTCAAAATTCACTAGTGCAGTCAGATCACTCAGCAGTAATAGTAACAGTATCTTAAAAAAGTTATTTTCCCTTTTGAAAAGGGACTCAACATTCTCATACCCCCATAGCTCTGAACCATAGCTGAAACTGCCTGCCTCTGATAAAGCTCTAATGCAGGTGTGATTGCACCACTCCCGTGATGACCAAAAAAGGCCAAGATTGCCCAACTATAATTATTCTGCGTGACAGCAGCCCTAGCTAGCTGATGGACCCATCCGGGGCTAGCCTGAATTCTCACACCTAAATAATCAAAGCTTTCAACTTGTTCTATTATCTTTTCGTCAATGCTCATTTAAACGTAGACCCTCTTCCCAACTTTTGGCTGTATAACCATTGACTGTGTCTTAGCCATATTAATGCTAAGGCCCAGCTCCCTAGATTTCCTTAAGAAGATGGCAAAGGTTTCCTTTAGGGCCTGCGTTGACATGGCTATTAGGACAGCATTGTCTGTATAAAATAATGCCAGGAACTTGGTTGTAGCCAGCTTCGGGCAGTCCTTGCCCCCTTACTAACTCATCTACTATTCCCAGTATATACAGGTTGAACAAGGGGGGGCCAGGGCACAGCCCTGCTTAACACCCAATACTGCCGCAAAGTATGTAGTTTGTTCGCATCCCAGGTTATAATGTACACAGGACACAGTATTTGAATATAAAGGTGATATAATGCCTATCAAATACTCTGGTTCTTTCCGCTCTGCCCTCCCTTTTTAAACCCTGCCTGAGGAACACTTATTATCCCTTTAAGGTCCACCCAAGTCTGTAGATATTTCAAAATTATTTTTCAAACAGCTTTCCAGCCCCATCTAAGAGGGATATGGGTCTAAAGTAGACCAGGCTATCCCTATCACCCTTTTTATATACCGGGATGATAGAGTCTGGGACCCTGCCTGTACATTTTTATTTTTTGTATTGTTTTTTATTGTGCAATAGTTCAATACAAACGTTTAGCAGATAGTGAAAACCATAGAAAAGCAGTATAAAAAAGTTCCATAAAAAATAAAACTCAATTATGATAAGAACTGCAAAATTAAATAAATTCATCAGTAATATACAATTATAAAAAACGCAATGTAAAAAGGAACATTTTGCCACATAATTCATTAGAAAACCATAAAAAGAGGGAAGGAAAATATAAGTTAAACTAGCAACATACTGGAGTATCAAAAATACATTTGTGCTTCCTTCCATATGGCACAAGCAGCCAATGAAATAATAGACTCAGCCCCAACTAGAGTAGACCAAAATCGGTTGCTTCTGATACATGTTTACATGGTGAAAAGTGTGTCATTGTAATAGGGTGGAGAGATCCAGCAGCTCTGAATATAAAGCAAGACTCATATAGCAAGGAACACATTTTCAGGATCACACATGCACGAACACGAGAAATAACCTTAGATATTCTAAAATGATATTGGAAAACTTAGAGATTATGCTTACAAGATGTGCTTGAAGGAAGCATATCTTCCAATAGTGGATAGTAACAAGAACTGCAAAGACTTGTGAATCAGAAAATAATTGAAACAGAGATTGCAGAATGGAAAAGCCCCATCGTAGTTGTCCAGCAGAAAAATGGCAATCATATGATTTGCGTGGACTTGAGGGATGTAAACAAAAACAATAGGGTTGATACATTTCCACCTCCCATGGTGGCTAGTAACAAATTAGACAAATAACTGCAGACTTGTGAAGCAGAAAATAATTGAAACATAGATTGCAGAATGAATACGGTCCATCATAGTTGTCCAGAAGAAAAATAGCAAACATATGACTTGTGTGGACTTGAGGGATGTAAACAAAAACATTAGGGTTGATACATTTCCACTTCCCATAATATCTGAAATTTGAATAGCATCAGAGGAGATAACGTGTTCAACACACTAGATTTGTCGTCGGGTGTACCACAGAATTCCCATAGCAGTGGATAGCAGACATAACTCTGTGTTAGGGAGAATTCTCAAAAATGTGCTAATTCCCTCTACCTTAGAGACCCCCAGCAACTTTGCTGGATTTTGCAGACTTGATTTATTTAACCTGGAGAGAGTGAGACCCTTTTTCCCACACTCTCATGTATTTTATGTGATGTTATACAGGCATAATCTTTTACAATTGTGTCACAAAGCACCTTCAGTGCAGTGACACAGGGAAGTCTTTCAGATTTCCCAAGGATTAAATACCTTCTCTGGGATCAACTACTGTTTCCCAGAATAGTGGAGTGAAATTGACTTCACTTAGCCCTGTACATTTCTAGACCCAGCCTGCCCTATCTTACAATAGAGTGCTGGAGGGGTTACTTAGTATCCCCTATGTCTAGTTACTCATGTAACAGTCAAATGTTACCCTTTCCTCTCAGAATGGCTGGTGGCAGTGATTTTACAATGAACTACCATGATTTACCCCAACCGCGAACTGTTCGCAGCTCCGGTAACATTAAATCGTGGGAGCCATGTTTTTCAAGATGGCGTCTGAGCCTCCTTTGTTAAAACAGATCCCGGTCTTCTTTTTTCGCCATTTCTTTGTGGAAAGGTCCTTCTCGAGTTTTTTTTCTGTGAGCCAAACCAGGTTTGGTCTCTTTGTTCATTCGCCTTTGGCAGGCTTCAGGAGTGAAACCCGCCTCTGGCTCCAGAGTGTCTGGGGTAGGCAGGAAGTGAGGGAGGTGCCCGAAACTCCCTGTGCTTAGTCTCCTAGGAAACCCAAATGCACTTGTTGGTGATAGGCTGGCTGACTGTCTGGCAAGGACAGCCACCCTGCTGGGTGAGTGACAGCTAGGCTGGAATGAATGGAAGAGAACTGAATAAAAGGCGAGTCTCTTGTGTCGAGAGTCGAGCACTGAGTGAAGGAACCGAAGAAGAACTTGAAGAGGACGACTGCTGCAACTCCTGGACCGTTGGTTTGCCAGGTGAAACCAGCTGCAGGTCCGAATCGCCAAGTTCGCATCGACAGAGAAGCCCTGCAAAGGACAACTTCTCCCTTTGAGTTGGTAGGACCAATCAACTCCCAAGTAAGCCACCTGGATACCCATCTCGGTGCTGGTTGAATTTCCTCAGAGTTGCTGCAGGAAACCGTAGAGCCAGGGTGTCATAGCCATAGGACAGGCGCCAAATGGAACCAGTCCTGGTGCCTCTGGCGCCAGGCTCATAGAAAAGTGTGCTTTGCACACTCTGTGCCTAAGGCACGTGCAGCAGGGCCGGGCGTGGCCATAGAACATCATTGGGAGGCACGTGCAAGAATCCCTGGGAGGGGCAAGGTGAGCCACAAAATGGGGCCAAAGGGAGGGGCCAGAGCCAGCCTATTTAAAGCCAGCCCAAACACATGCCCCCGCTTCACGTTATTCTGCTTTGCAGCGTGACGCTTACCGCTCTTTCTCACCTTGATTCCTGTTACCACATCTCTGAAGAACATCTTACCTGAATCCTGCAACTCCATCACGGAAGGTACACCTTATCTAATTCCAGCTGCTCCATCGCTGAAGACGCATCTTACCTAATTCCAGCCGCTCCATCGCTGAAGGCACATCTTACCTGATTCCAGCCGCTCCATCGCTGAAGGCACATCTTACCTGATTCCAGCCGCTCCATCGCTGAAGGTGCATCTTACCTGATTCCAGCCGCTCCATCGCTGAAGGCGTATCTTACCTGATTCCAGCTGCTCCATCTCTGAAGGCGCATCTTACCTGATTTCAGCCGCTTCATCACTGTGCGCGCATCCTACCTGCATACCATCGCCATCAAGCCTTTCCTCACCTGATTCGGACGTCCACTGATGCAGAAGCTCTTCTTCTTTTCTTCATCTTCATGGTATTTTCATCCTGGGCCGTGGAATGGCCTTCGAGCATCCAGACTCTTCTCCACGCTAGACTGCTCCTGCAAGGGAAAAAGCACACAACAGGTTAGAAATGTTATAAATAACAAACACTTGTATGTGCCATACCTGAGTCTAGAATTCCATTATAACGGCCAATTTAGCTGTTGATTTGAGAGCCCCATCACCCTCAAGGGAATCTCCGGATCAGCTCCACGATTCTGATCTACCATCTTCACACCATTTGGGAAGAGCAGAGACATTGGAATAATGTTTTATTATTTTATAATCACGGCAAATGACTTATTGCCAAAGACACTATAATAAACGAACATTAATCATAACAAAAGACTTACCTTCCAAGTGGATTGGTCGCAGCCGGTCTGGATCACCTCTTCCATGGGCCAGTGAAGCACGTAGGTCCACTGTACCCGCCACTGCTGAAGAAAGCAGGATGGAGAGCAGAGCATTACAAAATAACAGATGAGCTTGCATGGGAAAACTCTTGCACACTACGTTTTGGCACGAAAGGGTCGAGGGAACCCGTGACACATCCACGCCATTCTCATTGCCTCTCATCTTCTCCCTGAGGCAATACCAGGATCCAGAACAGCATACTCCACTGCAGCTGGGGACGATAGTCGATACAGAGGAGCAAGGTCCAGGGAGGGCTCCACCCCCGCAGAGACCAGGTGAGCGTAAGACTATGAGAGGGACACCAGATTGTGTTTGTTGCTTGTAAACTGGCCTAAAGCTTTTGGAAGATCCTCCAGACTCCCGAAAAGCAGGACTGACCAAGCCTGATCCCCCTCAGTTGTGTGTGGGACCTCAGATGTGAAGAAGGTTCACCTTGACAGCCAGGAACCACGCTTATTGCTATTTGCTGAACCGCAAGGAGCTGTAAAACAAAACAGCCACTGAAAGTAAAGTTTGCCAGTGGCCAGCTTTGACGGTGCCAGTACCATGCAGGAGTCCCCCAACGTCCTCCCTCTTGTCCCCACGACTGAGGCCCAGGAACAGTGAGATCTACAGAGCTGTACAGGAACAGAAGTCTTCAGCTGCATCTTTTTCTTCATTATTAAGGTACTGTAAAACAAGTCTAAGACAATTTACCTCTTACTGTGGAAGTGCTTGTAACTTCTGCAACTCACAAGTCTAATCAGCTTGTGGCCCTACATTTGATTCTTATTTTTACCAAAGACTCCTAAGAACTTGTGCAAAGACATTTCCATTTACTTACCTGAAGTGCTGCATCATATACAAAGTCTTTGGCCTGTTGACTTTGGCTTAGCCAATTGAATTGAATGACTCTTCTCTTACTATCTGAAAGTATTTGCCCTGCTTATGCCTATTTGTATTTCTTGTGTTCTAATAACATTTGCCTTTTACTTACTTTTTAAAGAGTATTCTTTATGCCAACAGTAAGGTATTAATGTCCCCAGCACCCTTGTTACTGAAGTTGCCTGTGGGTGTAGGTTGTGTCTGTGGCCCATTTCAAAAGGGCCTTGTCTGATCCAGAAACTCAGAGTGTATAGTACTGAAGTATATTTGTGTGTTACTCTTCTATTGCTCCCTTCTGAAGAAGGCTTTATAACTGACTGATAAATACATTATTAATTGTTTATGCAAGAAACCTAGAGTGCAAGAGTTTATTTGAATACCTGTAACTGTGAATCTTTGTGTAACTCGAATACAGCTCACATGTCCCCTCTTGAGATAGGCCTAGCTGCTCAACACGCTACCAAAACTGTGTAGTACAAGCTTATACCAAAGGTTGGGTTGCCTATACCTGTCCAATTAGTAATGTCTTTTCCTATTAGTAATGTCTTTTCCAACTCAACATGTCAATGATATTGGTTTTGTAAAATGCTTTATTAAATGTTCTTTAACAAGAATGATTGTTTTCAGTATCTACAGAGGCTCAAAATAATTGTGATATCTGCTTTTGGTTACACACAAGTTAAAATTAACTAAACTCATTATATATTTTTGCTGCATCATAGTGGATACTGGTGGTATAATGTATATATATATATTTCTGAATGTCCCAATCCACATATTGCTTTAAGGGACTCTCCCTACCTCATTTCCTTTGTATAAAAATTGCTTATACCGGCAATTATATGAAATTGAATATACTGAATGATGTCCTTACGCCAGGTAGGCCACAAAAAGTTCTCTTTCACCTTAGCTAGGGTTTTGGCGATCCCAGGATGCCCTTCGATCAGTGAATCGTGATAGTTTGAAATAATAAGCTGTTGTAATTCCTTCTTGGGTACATCTAGGCAATCCCTAAAAAAGGGTAGATGGTCCTTGATGGTATATTGTTCTCCTTGAGTTTGCCACGCGAGGTAGGCATCAGGATTCATTGTCCGTGGATTTCTTTTCATAGTTCTGCTTTTGTTAAGGCTGTCCTGATTCCCAAGAGTTTGTCTTCAGGTATAATAGGTACTGGGTCTGGAGTTGTAGATACTATTTCATCTATGCCCATGCGAGATAAGGCATCCGGCGCTCCGTTTCTGACTCCTGGTCGAAATGTGATTACATAATCATATTTGGCGAAGAAAAGGGCCCACCGTAATTGGCGCGAGGACTGGGCCTTGGCTGTTTTGAGATATTGCAGGTTTCGGTGGTCTGTGATGACTGTAATGGTGTGTATGGCCACCAGAAGGTAGTGCCTCCAGGCTTTAAAGGCGGATTTGATAGCCAGGAGTTCCTTGTCCGTGATGGCATAATTAATCTCTGGAGGTGAGAACCTTTTCGACCAGAAGGCCACAGGATGTGGCTGGCCGGTTTCCGGGTCTCTCTGTGAAAGGACAGCCCCCATTGCGAGACTGGACGCATCAGTTTCAATGTCATCAGGGAGGTCTGGACGAAGATGTTGCAGGATTGGAGCGGAGGTAAACCTGCGTTTAAGTTCCTGAAAGGCTTCTTCTGCTTCTTCGGTCCAAGCAAACTTTTTATTGTTTTTTTGTAATAGTGTAACGCTCACCTGAATCCCTCGGAGGCGCAGGTCTGGGCTGGGGGTTCTCGGAGTCTTCTAGGGTCACGCGCAGGCCTCGAATGCCACCCTGGAAAGGCCCTCTCCTCACTGAGATCTTGATCTGAAGGGTGAGGTGTCTGCAATTGTGAGAGCAAGGGGTTAATAGGATCTATAAGCCTGACAGGCAAGCTGACTCCCCTTCCTGGTAATCCCCACGTAGTTCGTAGGCTAAATGTGCTCACCTTATATAGGTGAAAGCGGAGCTCTCCATCCTGCGTCTGTGCAGGGGCGCCGAAGCCAGTTACTTCACTGGTTAATTGTCCAGCCTCTTGGTTGCAGAGGATGAAGATTTGGAGCTAGGCCGTCGTTAGCAGCACAAACGGCGGTTGCTTGAATGGAGAGCGATGGAAATGCGAAGGTATTGCAGGCAAGGAAGTAAAAAAATGTCAATTCGAAGTTTAAAGCACTTCTTAATGTCTCTTTTCCTTTTTCAGGTTGCAGAAGCAGCTGGGTAGAAAAATAGATGTCGAGGAATGCGCCGAGGAGTGAGAAAGATGAGAGCTGCCCAAAACACGTGCGTATGGATGGAGTTTTGTATTTCTTAATGATGTCCTTTTGTTTTGCAGATGCGAGTAGCAGCGTCGGCAGAGGCGAGAAGAATGCAGCGCAGGTAGGAAAGGTTTCACAAAGGTTACTAACCAATGTCCTTGCTTCCACAGGGTGCCGAAAAATGGAGAGCTGCAGCCCGTGGCCTGAGATGCACCGATGGATTGGGTAAGTGCTGCGCTGATTTTATCTCGTGCTAACCTGGTGTTCTTTTCCCTTCTCAGATGCTGCAGAAGACAAAGATGGTATTTCAGAAGGTAAGATTACGGATTTCTCTTCCCTAGATGCAGAAGTTGCAGATTCTCTGGAGCTGACACGGTGAGCGTCCTGCTGCTATTGCAGAATAAGGCGAAGCACGTTGCTCTGATCGGGCGTGGTTTAAATAGCCTACTGGAGTGCTTAGGTGTCTCCTTCCACAGCAGCCTCGCCCAGGAAAGAAGTCCCAGCTTCCAGAATAGTTGCAGTATCCAGTCCCAGGGAGTGGTGCTGGCCACACCCAGAAGGTAAAGTAGTTCCAGCCATGGATGGATGAGGATTTCATCCTGCAGGTGAGTGAGCAGCATGGTCTGCAGCAGGTAGGTCCACCCAAGCACCATTCCTTGCATCATGAGCCCGGCACGTCCTGTGCCGGGACTGGGTCCCCTTATGAGCCTGGCGCCACTGGCGCCAGGACAAGGTCCATAAGGCCCCTATGGGAGCCGATGGGTGCCTGGAAATGAAGTTGTGACCCGGCTTCCGAGGCAGTTGGGCTAAACCTGATTCCTTGGAGGCTGCGGTCATGACAGCATCCCCCCTCAAGGCCCCTCCCAAGCTTGTCTTTTCCGGAGGTTTTGGCTTGTTGGGAAAAGCCCGATGAAATTTTCGGACTAGACGAGGTGCATGTACATATTCTGAGGGTTCCCAAGATCTCTCCTGGGGTCCATATCCCTTCCAATCAATCAGGTAGTATAGTTTTGATTTGGAAATTTTGGAGTCCAAGATGTCTCGAATTTCAAATTCGGATTCTCCGTCAACTTGGATTGGCTCAGGAGGTTTAGTCAAACGGGTTCCGGGTTGCACAGGTTTCAGGAGAGAAACATGGAAGACAGGATGTATCTTCATTCGAGTAGGTAATTCTAGTTTGACAGCCACTGGGTTAATCACAGCTGTGATTGAGTAGGGCCCTAAATATCTTGGGTTGAAGGTGCGTGGCCCTTTTAAAGATAAATGTTTAGTGGACAGCCAGACTTGCTCTCCTTTTTGATATTGAGGAGCCTCTTTTCGATGTTGGTCTGCTCCTTTTTTGTATGACTCTTTAGCTCGTTGAAGATGAGCTGTGGCTTCTTTAAATGCTTGAGTTATTGTCGAATGCAGATGGTCAACAGCAGGTGTTCCGAGAGCTTGAGGTGGGTCCAGATTTGAGGTTCGAGGATGACTTCCATACAGCAGGAAAAAAGGGGTTTTTCCCGTCCCAGAATGGATTGAATTATTGTAAGCGTATTCAGCAATCCAAAGGACATCCTTCCAAGTACCCTCGGATTGATGCAACATGCAGCGCAGATATTGTTCTAGGGTTTGGTTAGTTCTCTCAGTCTGCCCATCGGTTTGAGGATGATGGCTGGTGGAAAGTCGTACATCAATTTGTGCTAAACGACAACAACTCCGCCAAAAATGGGAAATAAATTGGCTCCCTCGGTCAGAGATTAGTACTGAAGGGAAACCGTGTAACCGGACAATGTTTTTAAGAAATTCTCGGGCTAGAATGGAAGCTGTAGGTAAACCCTTCAGTGGGATAAAATGAGCCATTTTTGAAAAAAGGTCTACGATCACTAGAATTGTGTTGTATCCGGAGCAAGGGGGTAAATCCGTGATAAAATCCATCGAGAGCGTGTGCCAAGGGCCTGGTGGAATGTCTATTGGACGTAATAATCCTGCTGGTTTTTCCTTCTGACTCTTGTTTTGTGCGCAGATACCACAAGAAGCTACAAACTCCTTAACATCTTTCCTCCAAGATGGCCACCAAAAATGCCTTTTAATTTTCTCTGAGGTTTTGGCAACTCCAGGATGTCCTTCCATTAGAGAATCATGGTAGCAGGTGATGACCTGTTTTTGTAAGTCAGCGCAGGGTAAGAATAGTCTTCCTTGGAAATACAATAGGTTCTGATCTATTGTAAAATCCTTTCCTTTCAATTGCCAATTCGATGAATCTTCGGGAGTTATGAGCATATTGACCCTTGCTTTAATCTCTTCGAGGGATAATGTGTTGATTACTCCTAGTATCTTTTGTTCAGGAATTATTGGCACCGGCTCCGGATTAGCTGTAAGTTCGTCTACCCCTATCCGGGAAAGGGCGTCTGCTTTTCCGTTCCTAACGCCTGGTCGAAATGTGATTACAAAATCGAATTCTGCGAAGAATAAAGCCCAGCGTAGTTGCCTCGAAGATTGAGCTTTAGCTGACTTCAGGTACTGGAGGTTACGGTGATCCGTGATTACGGTTACTGTGTGCCGGGCTCCCAAAAGATAATGCCACCAGGCCTTAAAGGCGGACTTAATTGCCAAGAGTTCTTTGTCCGTAATTGTGTAGTTGATTTCAGGAGCCGAAAATTTGTGAGACCAAAAGGATACAGGTTGTAACTGGTGCGTTTCGGGGTCTCTTTGTGACAGCACCGCCCCCATTGCAAGACTGGAAGCGTCTGTCTCAACGATGTAGGGAAGTTCTGGACGGGGATGCCTTAAGACTGGAGCAGAGATAAATTTGGCTTTTAATTCTTGGAAGGCTTGTTCGGCTTCTGGAGTCCACTCGAATTTTTTATTCTTTTTCAGAAGAGCCGTGATAGGTTGGACTACCCGAGAGAATTCAGGAATGAACCTTCGGTAAAAATTAGCGAAGCCCAGCATGCTCTGCACACCTTTAACGGAAGTTGGGGAAGGCCATTTGGTGATAGCATCCACTTTTCTTGAGTCCATGTGAACTCCGTTGGGTGATAAGATGAACCCTAAAAATTCCACTTCCTTTGCGTGAAAGGTGCACTTCTCCAGTTTAGCAAACAAGCGGTGTTGGCGAAGTCTCTGTAAAACCGCTGTGACGTGTCTACGATGATCAGTTTCTGAGGCTGAGTATACCAGGATGTCGTCAATATAAACGACTACGCACACATCAATAAGTTCTCTGAGGACATCATTCATGAAATACTGGAAAGCGGCCGGTGCGTTACATAGTCCGAAGGGCATTACTTGATACTCAAATAATCCATATTTAGTGCGAAAGGCCGTCTTCCACTCGTCGCCCTCCTTAATGCGTACCAAATGGTAAGCTCCTCTGAGGTCTAACTTTGTGTATATGCAGGCGCCTTTTACCTGGTCCAATAATTCAGGAATCAATGGCAACGGGTATCGGTTTTTGACTGTAATCTGGTTCAGGGCGCGATAATCGATACACATTCTTAGGTCACCTTCCTTTTTCGGGACGAAGAACAAAGCTGAGGAAGCCGGGGATTTCGAGGGGCGGATGAATCCGTTAGCCAAGTACTGGTCCAAGTATTGCCTGAGATGGAGGTTTTCTGGTTCAGTGAGGGCATATATTCTGCTGCACGGAGGGGTGGACCCAGGTATCAGGTCTATCTGGCAGTCGTATGACTGATGCGGTGGCAGGGTGTTGGCTTGATCTTTCTGAAAGACGTCGCTGAACTCTTGGTATTCCAGAGGTAATCGGGGGTCCTCGGAAGTGATGGCTGCTAGCTTGATTTCGGACTGAGGATAACAGGTTGAAGCGCATTCTGGAAACCGAATTACCTTGGCTCGCCAGTTTATCTGAGGATTGTGCTTTTCCAACCAAGGCATTCCCAGAATCACCTGAAACTGCGGGGCCTTGATTACATCAAACACGATCTTCTCCCGATGTCCGCCTTGACATAACAACGTTACCTCCATGGTGGTATGAGAAACTGGTCCGGAAGCTATTTCAGTACCATCCACTGTAGTGATTACGTCCTTTACCATCTTGGGACATAGGGGAAGATCCATCCTGGTAGCCAAGTCGTGGTCCACATAATTACCGATTGCTCCACTATCAATGTATACTTTGATAGCATGCATGCGATCTGGTCTATTGGGACTTATGAGGACCATAGGCATAACCAAATGCGAGGTCAAGGAACTGGTTTTAACGCTCGGCAAGCGGACCTCTACGCTTGTCGGGCGAGGTCGTTTCCCGATTCCAGTTTCTCAGCATTTTTATCAGAAGCTCCTACGGTCTTCTTGACCGGTTTCACTGAGCAATCACGAAGGAAATGTCCAGAATTCCCACAGTATAGGCACAGCTGTAATTGCCTTCTTCTTTCCCGTTCTTTCTGAGTTAATGGTCCTTTTACTACTCCTATTTGCATTGGTTCCACGGAGTCATTCCCTTTAGCGGAGCTCTGAGGTCTTGAAAGTACCCGGGTTTCAAATCTGGATCGATCGGACTTCCTGTTCTGTAGCCGATGATCTAATTGGACCACTAGGTCGATATAATCTGAACAGTCTTGCGGCGGATTAACCACCTGTGCTAAAACGTCTTTAAGTTCCCCACGTAGGCCTCTGTAGAAGAGCGTGATTCTCTTATCCTCAGGCCACCTGGTCTCAACCACCAGTCTATTAAAGGACGCTATGTAAGCCAGGAGATCCTGATTACCTTGTCTGAGTGACAGGAGTTCATTGTCCAAGGCCTGCCCCTGTGAATGTCTTGCGAACAACTTTTCCATACTGGTCTGAAAGTCTTGAAAGTGATAGAGGAGCGGGTCATCCTGTGTCACGAGAGGAATGGACCAATCTGCAGCACTACCGCTAAGATAGGAGAGTACAAACGCTACCTTGGCTTGGTCCGTTGGGAATGCGGCGGGTCTACACAGAAAGTGCAAGCGGCATTGATTGATGAATACTGCATATCGCTTTGGATCTCCGGAAAAACGTTCGGGCGGGGCCAAAGGCACATTCCCTGGCAGATTAATTTGCACCGGATTACTTGAAGTTGTAGGCGTGCCGCCCCCTCCATAGAGAGGCAGTGGCGTCTGTCCCGCTTGAGCCTGTAGCAACTGTCTGGCCAGATCATCAGTCCGTTCCTTGGCCATGATCAACTCCCTTCGTAAAGCGTTTGTTTCTTGGCGAGATGCGTGTACTTCTGCCCTTAGTTCCCCAAGCATTTGAGCCAGTTGATCTGTGTCCGAGGTTTCCATTGCGCCTGGGTGGGAATATTGCGGTAGGCTTCGCGTTCTGTAACGCTCACCTGAATCCCTCGGAGGCGCAGGTCTGGGCTGGGGGTTCTCTGAGTCTTCTAGGGTCACGCGCAGGCCTCGAATGCCACCCTGGAAAGGCCCTCTCCTCACTGAGATCTTGATCTGAAGGGTGAGGTGTCTGCAATTGTGAGAGCAAGGGGTTAATAGGATCTATAAGCCTGACAGGCAAGCTGACTCCCCTTCCTGGTAATCCCCACGTAGTTCGTAGGCTAAATGTGCTCACCTTATATAGGTGAAAGCGGAGCTCTCCATCCTGCGTCTGTGCAGGGGCGCCGAAGCCAGTTACTTCACTGGTTAATTGTCCAGCCTCTTGGTTGCAGAGGATGAAGATTTGGAGCTAGGCCGTCGTTAGCAGCACGAACGGCGGTTGCTTGAATGGAGAGCGATGGAAATGCGAAGGTATTGCAGGCAAGGAAGTAAAAAAATGTCAATTCGAAGTTTAAAGCACTTCTTAATGTCTCTTTTCCTTTTTCAGGTTGCAGAAGCAGCTGGGTAGAAAAATAGATGTCGAGGAATGCGCCGAGGAGTGAGAAAGATGAGAGCTGCCCAAAACACGTGCGTATGGATGGAGTTTTGTATTTCTTAATGATGTCCTTTTGTTTTGCAGATGCGAGTAGCAGCGTCGGCGGAGGCGAGAAGAATGCAGCGCAGGTAGGAAAGGTTTCACGAAGGTTACTAACCAATGTCCTTGCTTCCACAGGGTGCCGAAAAATGGAGAGCTGCAGCCCGTGGCCTGAGATGCACCGATGGATTGGGTAAGTGCTGCGCTGATTTTATCTCGTGCTAACCTGGTGTTCTTTTCCCTTCTCAGATGCTGCAGAAGACAAAGATGGTATTTCAGAAGGTAAGATTACGGATTTCTCATCCCTAGATGCAGAAGTTGCAGATTCTCTGGAGCTGACACGGTGAGCGTCCTGCTGCTATTGCAGAATAACGCGAAGCACGTTGCTCTGATCGGGCGTGGTTTAAATAGCCTACTGGAGTGCTTAGGTGTCTCCTTCCACAGCAGCCTCGCCCAGGAAAGAAGTCCCAGCTTCCAGAATAGTTCCAGTATCCAGTCCCAGGGAGTGGTGCTGGCCACACCCAGAAGGTAAAGTAGTTCCAGCCATGGATGGATGAGGATTTCATCCTGCAGGTGAGTGAGCAGCATGGTCTGCAGCAGGTAAGTCCACCCAAGCACCATTCCTTGCATCATGAGCCCGGCACGTCCTGTGCCGGGACTGGGTCCCCTTATGAGCCTGGCGCCACTGGCGCCAGGACAAGGTCCATAAGGCCCCTATGGGAGCCGATGGGTGCCTGGAAATGAAGTTGTGACCCGGCTTCCGAGGCAGTTGGGCTAAACCTGATTCCTTGGAGGCTGCGGTCATGACAAATAGTATTGTGATTGGGTACACAACCTGAGAGAAGTCTGGGATGAACCGGTGGTAGAAGTTCGCAAAGCCCAGCATGCTTTGTACCCCTTTCAGAGACGTCGGTGAAGGCCATTTCAGAATGGCATCTACCTTGTGCACGTCCAATCTGATGCCTCCTGGAGTAAGGATAAAACCAAGAAATTCTACTTCGGTGACGTGAAAAAAGCATTTTTCAATCTATGCAAACAAGCGATGTTGACGGAGCTTGGTGAGGACTGAACGAACGTGCCTGACATGATCTTCTTCCGAGGCTGCATAGACTAAGATGTCATCTATGTACACTAAGGTGCACACATCAATTAACTCCCTTAAGACGTCATTCATGAAATACTGGAATGCCGCAGGAGCGTTGCATAACCCGAAAGGCATGACTTGATATTCAAACAAGCCGTACTTAGTACGGAAGGCGGTTTTCCATTCATCTCCTTTTCTGACTCGGACCAGGTGGTACGCTCCTCGAAGGTCCAATTTGGTATAAATCTGGCCATCTTTAATTTATTCTAGCATCTCAGGGATAAGTGGCAAGGGGGAACGGTTCTTCACGGTGATCTGGTTCAATGCACGGTAGTCAATACAGGTTCTCAAGTCTACTTCCTTTTTCGGTACGAAGAACAAAGGACTGGCTGCGGGGGACTTCGAAGACGGATAAATCTCTTTGCAAGGTACTGGTCTAATTAGGATTTCAAATGAAGGTTTTCTGGTTCTGTGAGAGCGTAGATCCTGCCGCAAGGGATTTGTGCACCAGGGACAAGGTCGATCTGACAGTCATAGGGACTGTGCGGCGGCAATGTATTGGCTTGGTCCTATCGGAAAACATCCTGGAAATCATGGTATTCACTTGGCAAAGTATTAGTTGCTCCCAGGATTGATACTGTCGCTCCGGGAGTCATGGGGATACAGACGTTGGGTTTCTCCTCTTGGTAATAGCAGGCAGGGGAAGAGTCACCGGGGAAGGTTAATTTTCGTGCCCGCCAATCTATCAAAGGGTTGTGAGCAACCAACCATGGCATCCCTAGTATTAGCCTGAACGGAGGTGCCTTGATGAGATCGAATGAAATAGACTCCCAATGTCTGTCCTGGCACAGAAAGGTTACCCTGGCTGTGCACTGGGTTACTGCTCCGGAAGCGGTTTCTGTCCTATCCACGGAGGTTACCTTGTCCATAGTTGGCTTAGAACACAAAGGTAGCCCCATCTCTGCTGCCGGATCTTGATCAATATAATTTCCATCTGCTCCACTATCGATGTATGCTTCAACGGCATGCATTCTTGACGACTGTTGGTGGTTAATTAAGATCACTGGTATTGTAAAGTGCGAGGTCAGCAACTCTTTCTTCTCACTCGACAAACTGACCTCTACGTTTGTCGAGCTTGGTAGTTTTCCGATTCCTTAGCTTCATCCTTCTCTGTGGCCCTGATTGTTCTTCTTGGGGGTTTTACTGGACAGTCCTTCAGGAAATGTCCTAGTTTCCCACAATAAAAACAAAGCTGTTGTTGTCTTCTTTTGTCCCACTCTTGTTTTGTTAATGGAGGCCGTATCCCTCCAATCTGCATGGGTTCTATAACATGTTCAGGTACACGGGGTGTGTTTTCCCTTTGTAGAACATACACGGTCCGAGGGTCCGTCTTAGACCGGTCTGCCTTTCGGTCCTGCAACCGGTGGCCTAGCTGCACGACCAGATTTACGAATTCTGCACAGTCTCTGGGTGGATCAACCATTTGGGCTAAAACGTCCTTTAATTCGCCTCATAAGCCTCGATGGAATAACATGGTTCTTTTGTTTTCTGGCCACCTAGCTTCAGCAACCAGTCTGTTGAAGGTAGCAATGTACGTTAACAAGTCCTGATTCCCCTGTCGGAGGGACAAGAGTTCATTGTCTACTGCTTGTTCCTGGGTATGGCGAGCAAAACGTTTTTCCATTTCTCTCTGGATCCCCCAAAGTCATGTAATAGAGGATTGTCATGGGTTACCAATGGCACCGACCAATCTGCTGCACTACCACTCAGGTATGATAAGACAAAAGCTACCCGGGCTTGGTTGTTTGGAAATGCTCCAGGCCTACAAAGAAAATGAAGGCTGCTCTGATTGATGAATGATGCATACTTCCGTGGGTCACATGAGAACCTTTCTGGTGGTGCCAGGGGCACTGTTCCAGATAACGTGATCTGTACCGGAGTAGGTGGTATGGTGGGGTTTTGCATCGTTGGATTGCTTCCAGGTAGAGGCGTCTGTCCTGCCTGTGATTGCAAGTATTGCCTGCTAATCTCTTCAGTGCGTTCTTTGATCACTATTGGGTCTCTCCGGAGGGCATTAGTCTCTTGTCGGGCAGAATGAACCTCAGCACGAATTCTCCTAGTAATTGGGCCAATTGGTCCATTTCTGATGTCACCATGGCGCCCAGGTGGATTAGTTATGGTAGGCTTCGCGTTCTGTTACGCTCACCTGGTATCCACAGGGACGCCACCCATCCGTGTTACTCGCTAGTATGCTTCTCAGCTTTGCCCTGATGTGGTCGGCGGGGAAGGGTCTGCCTTGTGGTAGAATTAGGCATGCTCTCCGTCCTGCCTTCTTTGCAGGGCGCGTTGTCTTTCATGGGCGAGTGCGGTCCAGTTACTTCACTGACGCCGGCCCGTTTGATATTGTTCAGGTAGGTCTTATTGCTGTTCTTTAGTTTTGTTGCTATCCTGCATGCCTTTCTTTGTTTAAAATGTCTCTTTTTTTCTCCCTTAGGTATGCAGAGCTTCAGCTTGGCGAACTGGCTTGGTTGAGCCCCGCTGGTAAATGATGGCGCATCAAGAGCGCTCTGATGCGGTAGGTGAGCACTATGCGAAGAGCTGCAAAGTCTTGCCTTTGCTAACCTGTGTTTTCCTTCCTTGTAGGTTGCAGTGTTCTTCAGCGCGAGTGGAATGTCCGGAGTGGTGCCAGCCGAGAGGTGACCAGCCAGGTAAGCCTTTTGAGCAGTTCGTAATTTGTAAATGTCTACTGCTTTCTTTAATGTTGCCTCTATCTTCCTCTTTCAGGTTGTTCTGTCCGGGAGGCGTGCAGATTCGAGGAAGCTGTTCTCAGTGGCTGCGAGTGTTTAAAGATGAAGACTGCAGGTAAGATGCTGCTGCTAATGATGTCCCCTCTTTCTCCTTACAGTTTCTGCTTCTCCGTGGTTCGAGGGAATAGCTAGACACGGTGAGCGTCAAGTTGCAAGCTGCAAAGTAACGCGAAGCGTGTTGTCTTGCTCGGGTGTGGTTTAAATAGCCCCAACAAAATAGTCCAGGTAAATTAGTCCCTAGGCTACCACAGCCAAAACACTAGACCGCATAGCTTGGTTCTTAGGAACCAAGCTACGTGGATGCCTCCATGATGGCTGACAATACAATAAAGTAGTTCCCAAGCACATTGTTTTTCATGGTGTATGAGCCTGACACCATAAGCGCCAGGACTGGCCCCATGGGGGCTTTTGAAGAGGATGCCACGCTCTAGAGGCCTGAGTCCTGACTCCACCTGGCCAATGGGTTTGCCAGAGGGGGTTTTGAGGGAGGGTTGTGACAATGTGTTTGATTTGAATGTTAAATAAATAAATAATATTACCTTTACCAACCAGCCTGATTCCTGGTCCATTGTGACCTGGGGGTGTTTTGAGAAGGGGTGTGATATGAGTGGTATATCACTCAGAATATTAAACCTATAGACACAATAAATATTTCATTTGTGCATTGCATGCTAGGCTGAGACCCGGGTGTATTGCCTGATTGAAATCCGTAACTATGCTATGGCTATGGCAGATACGTGATTTACAAATTCCAATCAACGCAACATAAAATACCATACTTGTGTCTTGATATGAGACACATTTTTTAAGTGTGTCTTTAAACACAATCATTGTTAACATTTTGGTCTGATTTTGAATGTGCTTCTTAGGTGACTGACTGTTAAAATAATACAGTTGCAAAAATGCTAATATTAATTGGTCTGAGGCAATACGTTTCAGGGCTCAGAAATATGTGCCAGGACTGAGCGCTGACAAACACCCCCACAAATTAAGCACTGTGAAACTCTCACTGAAGTCTCTAGTTTCCCAGTGCTCTCTGCCAAGCTATGGAACTCCTTCCCTTTAACACTGAGGTCAGACTCATCACTTGGGTCCTTCCGCAAAGTCCTAAAAATCAGGATCTTCAACCAACCATCACTTAGCATGGGGTTATCAGAAGTAGACTACAATGACACCTTCAGATTCACTGACGTCACATCCGATATGCTGTATTCCACCTGTCCACTGTACCATATTACAAGTAATTCTTGCAACTCATGTAACCAAGTATTGCCTCAGAATATGCGTAAACAATGTACAATAAGGCTGTCATCTGCTCCCTTTGTTGACTGATATGTCTGTAACCTTACGATGTAAACTCCGAATGTAACCAATCTCGTAAAAAAAAGCGCATAGATACCTCTGGGTTATGTGCACTCTATAACTGCCTAAATAAATAAATACATAAATAAGTAAATACATACATAAATGGAGGCTAGCAATCCCATTATGGAAGCTGGGGGATTATGAAAACAAGTGAATAGGGCTGAATAGGCTATTACAGAAACTGGTACAGTGGCCTAGCTTGCATATTATGGAAAGTGTCAGATTGTGCTCATTGTGGGGTATTATGAATGTGTGTGTATAGTGTGATAGCTGGGGTATTGAAGAAGCTGTAATCTGGGCTAAGTAAATCACTGTGGAACTGGGTTAAGTTGGATATTGTATACAATTTGAATTCTGTTAAGGCTACACGGCCTGATCTACACCCCCTATTGAAACACTTCCAAACAGACATTCTGGGACAAGAAGAAGGCTGCATTTTAGTTAGTATTGTGCTTTCTTGAATAGTGAATCCAAACTAAAGGTGGTCGCCTAGCTTTAGGCGGCAGATGTCACAACAATGTTATACAATGACAGGCAGATTGTCCACAAAAATATACCCTCAATGCCAAAAGCATGGTGTGCACCTGTGCTGTGCCTCAAAATGTACCTTCTCTTCACAATTCATTTAATTTGGAACACCTCTTTACTTGGCTTCACAACGCTCACCCGGCCCTCCTCAAGGCAGCAATGCAGCAACCCACCTAATTACAGGCACCTGCAAATCCAACCGTAGCTTGATGCACACGCTCGACTGGCTTCCCTTTTCCACCATGATCATATTCAAAACTGCATGTACCACCCGCAAAGCAGCCAGGAACAGAACACTAACAAACGTTGGTGGCGAAACGCCACACCTCGAAAGACTCTTGTTCCTCACTTAGCAAAACTATCAAACTGTTGCAGTCCACGCAATCCCATAAAGAGAAGACTTGCAAGCGGTCCTTTTCCTGCCATGCTCCAACCAACACCTAGCTCTTTCAGCAATACCTGCCAGGTGAATAGAAATCCCTCCCTTCCCCCACCAGCAGTGCTGCGCGCATCTATGTGACCACTGCGACCACCAGAATTCTGACTCCCGAAAATGCAGACATTTAAATGTATTTTTCTTTCAACCCCCTTACACCACATACATAGACGGGGGAGGCGGAAAAAAAAATTGAATGTTCGGATTCAGAATTCTGGGGGCAACATTTTGGTACATTTCCGTGCATGCGTTACTGTATGGCACCCTCCCATTGTAAAGCGTTCTGCTGCTTTCGAGCTGAAATATGAAACACAGTTATAATCGTCTGAAAGGTGCAAGTGCAGGTATGCACAGTATTAACACTAGGGTATAGTTTGCCCTATTTTTAAAAATACTGCAACATATTAGAAAGCCTTTTCAAAGGAATATATTTTTAACACATGTTTGCACCAGCGAAAAGTAATCCCTAGTGCTAATACGGAATGGTGTTAGCACTAGGGCAAAGTTTGCCCTGGAGCAAAAATGCATTGAAAATGTATGCTTTTTGCACTAGTGCAATTTTTGCTCGGGTGCTTATAACATGCACGACTGCACTTGCCACGGTCCAAAGGTTTTGTTATATGTCCCAACATTTTTAGAAATAGGGAAAACTTTTCCCTAGTGCGAATACCGTGCAGCTTTGCACTTGCATCAGTGCAAAGTTTCTGCAATCTGGCCCCAGATTGTTAAATGGGGCAATATTTTAACCATTAAGTGAAAGATCTATGTGCTTGTTATGTAAAACGCTGTACCAGCGGAGAAAGCGGCACTTGTAATTTCACATCTGTCAACACATAGCTGCCATGTGTGGGTTATGGGGCGTTTGGGGCCCGAATATTTACAATAGGTACGTGTGCTTCTAACAACGAACAATTGTGTCCAGGAGCTAGCAGTTTTGCCTCGCCATTACAACACATATTGTGTGTGTCTTGAATGACATTTTCAAGTCAAGCAGAGGTCCATTTAACATTTAAGTTGTACTGCTTACTCATATCTCCAGGGCCTGTTTTAAAACACATCAGTCGAATAGAATATACTGCAGCAGCAGAAATGTGCTTACAGGATTTAGTGGTTTCAGAGGACCACTTAATGCTGCGAATCATTTTCAACCCCTTTGCAGAAACTGCTTTAGTCAATATATTTCCAACGAAAATGGTTTTGGGTAAGCATGAAAGTGCAGTTTAATGACGGAGAGCACAGCTTTATGGACTGTGGTCAGTCCCCCTGGGGACTAGAGTGTTCAAGATACACATTCACTTAAATTCCTCCCCCCTTCTTCGGCCATATTAGGTAGGGCTAGAAATAAGGCAACATGGAGACACTGCTGAAGTGTGATGGGGAACAGTATTGCACGTTACTGCAAGCCATGCACAAAAAGGCATAATAGTGAAACCTAGTCCAAACCAATACAATGGCAGATGTACATTTTATTGATAAAGCGGTTATTCAAGTAAGAGCTCTGTAAAAGCAGGCAAGCGATTTGATAAAAGGAGATGATAAACAAAGGCTCACAGAGGGATTAAATGAGTAGGGCTCGAAAGACGGCTCCAGGATTCATGATCATAGTTGAATGAGTTGGCCAACACAAACACCCAGGCCTCGATTACAGCTTCTCTGTTCATAAAGCCTGAACTCAAGAATTGACTATAGAGCTTCTGCGTGAATGTGGCATAGAATGTAAGTTAAAAAATGATAGCACCCTATCACTATTCCTGGAGAGAACACACCTCTTGTGCACGAAATTGGGGCACCAGGAGGCACGAACTGGCCTTCGGCTGTTGTTATATAATTAATGCTGACACATCTCAACCATGAGGCTGAAAGTGTCTTAACACTGTGCACCATTGTTAAGACGGATTTCTGAACTCTGTCCTGGAGGCGGAGAGGTTCAGAAGGCCAACCTAATTACTTGGAACAGAGTAACCTCTGGACAAGCCAGACCAATCAGGGTAGCGATCGCGACGGTCAAGACTAGGTCTCAAGAGGGGTGAGGGTGAGTGAAAGCCCGCAATGAGCACACAAAGCAAGGACACTTACAAATTACTCCAAACAGGTGTTATATTAAAAATATATACACATTTATTCCAAGGCCTTTGCAACAATGACCGTAGCGAGGAATCACAATAAAACTCTAGTAAACCAACACATACCAAACCAATACAATATATATACAAATACAAACGAGTCTAAAGCGTTAGATGCACAAAATGTGTAGTCCACCTAGAAGGGGAGGAAAACAGGCAGTGCGAAATAATGATTAGACCCAGTCCGCCTTCAGAGGCACCTAACTAAAAGGAAGTCCAAGCCCTACGAAGAGTGGAGCCTTGTGCTCAAAAGTACCTTCACACGCTGGTGCCAATGGGCAAAAAGGGGAGTCTCTTCGAGGGAATCAGGCAGTTCAGTTCGGTGCACGAATGAAGAAGAACAGAGTTCCGCGACTCCAGCGCAGCCTCCACTGTGGGCAGAAGCAGAGCGCGAGTACGGAAAGGCGTGCTGTTTGACACAGCGGGGAAAAGCTATGGGATCCTGCAGGAGGGCGACCAGTTCCTAGCTATGCTACTCACCGGTCCCCGATGCAAGCAGACCCAGGCTTCTCCGCGTCAGTTTCAGTGCTGGCAGGTTCAGATAGGAGCAGGGGACGTCTTGTTGTCATGTAGATTCTGCAGCAGCAGAGTTGAGTTAAAGGTGTCCCAAACAAAGTGAACCAGCACAGATTGTTACCACAGCAGGGCAACGGAGCGGCCGTGTATATCTCAGCCAAATGTACACTACTCACTTCAGATCTGGGAATGCCAAGTGTACGAATCGTGTGAGGGTGACAAGGACTCGAAATACAACACAACCTGGCGGCGGTTACAGAGCAAGACTCCTGGGTAGGCTGGTCAGTCTGCTGGATGGCCCAGAGACACTTCCGAAGGCTTACATGCAGGAGATGGTGAAGATGCCGAGAATAGCTGTCCCGCTATTCCAAAGGTCGAAGTACCTGTACAGGCCTTCTGGTTTGATCAGAGGTAGAAAGGGTTTCACAAGGCGACAGCAGTGCAGAGGAGCAGTCCTTCAGCGGGTCACCAGCGATTCCTCGGTTCAGCCTCGTGGTTGCAGGATACTTGGCTCCTGTATTCCTTTGTTCGTGAGAACTCAGGAGATCGACATTGTAGTGGCGTTTCCAGCCCCCTCTTATCCACGGTTCCCTTCGCGCCAAAACAGAGGGGACCCAATGGGAGATCCGCTCATCAAACACTCACACCATACGTGGACCTATCACGGACCACGGTGGTCCCAGTCATTTATACCACACTAGACTCTCTGGCACCCAGGATGTGTATTGGGACCAGACATCCCAGCCCACATCCTGGAGGCACACACAAGGCCTGTAGAAGCCCGCGAAAGCATCTGTGCTTCGCGGGAAAGTACATGCCCAAATAAGGAAGGCCCCGGGTCGGCTCGACCTGGGGAAGGTGAAGGGGGCAAGATGGTCAGCGGACAGGACAAAGGAGCCTCGTGGTCTGGTCTTTTTGGGAGCCAGGCCACCATTTTGGGCTAAGCGCGAGAAACGCGCTTAAAACGCCAAAAGGAGCTCAAAAACACAAGAAACGATCGCTGCCACCATTCCCGTCCGTGATTCACTTGCACCGATCATTTACAATCCAAACAGAGTATCTAGGGCCTGTAGAAGACTAGAGACCCAAGAGAGCAGTAACTTAGCTTACAGTGCCCTCTTGCGTCATGTTGCACGAAAGCTGCAACATGATAAAGAAACTACAGAAAACAGCGTTTCCGGAACTGACTGCCTTAAGGGCATGTCAGTTTCCCCGTAAGAATGGAGCGAAAGCCCAGAGGAGTACGGCAGAAGGCTGCACTTCTCTGGCAAAGTCTAGATCATGGTGAAAACAACAGCAACAAGTTTAGGGGTTGCCACATGGAAGGAAAATTACCCACAATTAAGAAATCTTTCCTAACAACCATAAATCAGTGACCCTGGAAAAATCCAGGTGTCCAGAACCTCTGAAGAAATGTGGGATAATAATATCTGCATCAGAAGCATTCACAAAGTAGAAGAGGGTTTTTGCCACCCTTGACCTTCCAAATGTGTTTTCTAAAACTCCATTGAGCCCCAGCCATCATTGTCAATTGCGAGGGATTGTGAGAGTTGTAATCCAAAATATCCGGAGGGTCACAAGTTGCAGATCCCTGAAGTAGGGTTTCACACAGTAATACACACAACGACCCATACACTGTGTCAAGCAGAACAGCTAGTACATAACTACAAAGATAGTCATTTGCAGCACACAATATTGTATCAAGGAGGTCAATGTGATAATGCCCTGATCCTGCCTAAGCAGAATATACTTAGGATATCTGCTGTAGATCCCATGCAAATGAGTTACCACGTGTGTCAGAAGCCCACAAAAGGTGCTTGGCTCGCTGTCTGTTTTGTTAGAGTCAACCTGTTGACTTAGATCTACGGTGCACACATCTGATAATCAAGACAGTGCAAAGCTATTTGCAGAAAGGATGAAGCCTCAGTGAATCAATGCTTTCCATCGTCAAATCACATTGATAGTTGTGCTTATTTGAGAGAACTATAAATGAACGCACTCCTGTGAACCTCGCATTATCGTCCCTAACTTTATCTTAGTTTTTGCTGATCCGCTGACCAGATTTCCTATTAGAGAGACATCAAGATGAACTGTGTCCCTTATGGAACTGAAGAACTGAAGCCCCAGCTGACTGCACTAAGGAAGATCACATAGTCTTCAGAAAATCTCTCAAAAAATGGCTGTTCAGATGACCACAAAAGAAAACTAAACTTAGCTTAGCTCCCTTCAAATACTGGACCTATCATAAACGTTCAACTTACTGGCCATCCCAGTCTCAAGCCACCAGAATTACTCAGCAGAACTGGAATAGACAGGTAGTGCTCAAACCACAAACCCCAAACCATTCAGAATGTAACAAAATAATAGCCATAATAAAGTTAGGATCAAAAAATCAACTAGAGTACCAACCTCCCAAATGTGGGTAAACGAGACGCTGGATTCAGTGGGATAGCTGCTAGAATGCCCAAATATGGCTGTTCACTTAGCTTAAATAATGACCAACTCTGACTGGTCAGACACCCCAATGTTCGCCCAATCAGCCATAAGAAACTGACACCACATCTTTACTTATGGATATAAGGAAATGGCAAATTGGCAATGTGACTAAACAACGAGAATCATAGCATTACTCAAGACTGGTCTATACTCACCAGCACCACACGATTTGCAATTGCATCTCCCACTACCCCACTTCACTCCCTTTATTTTCTTGCAGGACTACAAATCATGATACCAACAGAAAATTATGCTTTGTTGTAAGACCATGTTCCCTACTAACCCTCCTGGGTAGAATAGGCTCCCAACCAGGAGCCCTAACTTTTGAATCCACACCATGTTACAGTACATAAGATTATTATTACTATTATGATGGTATTTATTGAGCGTGGACCGAGCGCTGGGAAGTAACAAAGTGCTTTACAGAGGTATACAACAATACAGATACACAACGGAGCACTTTATAAAGGTATACCACAGTACAGATGCATAATGGAGTGCTTTTTAGAGGTAACAACAGAACAGTTATACAGCAGGGGTAGGATACAGAGGGGCACAGAGGAGGGATACAGCTTTACAGGATGGTGGGTAGAAGGACAGACATCGTCCAGCGAGTTAGGTGGCATGGGTGCAACTTGATGTCCTGGGTGTTGAGAAGGAGAGACTCCTTGAGGAGGTGGGTCTTGAGTTCTTTTCTGAATTGTGGGAGTGTAGGGTGAATCTGATGCTGAAAGGGAGGAGGTTCCATAATCTGGAGACCTAGGTGGAGAGAGTTGTTTTCTGGTCCTTTACTTTTTGCATCAGCAGATTTCAAATCTGCACGTGTCCTGGCATCTGGTGGTGCGCTGTCTGCCGGAGAGGCTGAGTTTCTCTGTGAGGTAGCGGGGTGACTTGGGGGCAACTGCCTTATAGATTATGCAGCACAACTTGAAGGTGATTTGTGTGTGCAGTGGGAGCAGGTGAAGTTCACTGAGGGCTGGAGTGATGTGTTTGTATCTGTGTAGAACCTGGATAAGGTGTGCTGCTGTATGTAGCACATTTCTCAGGGGCACAAGAAAGGACAACGGGAGTCCATCAAGGAGGGAATTGCCCCCATGCAGGTGGAATAGGACCAATGCTTGAACAGTGGATCGAAAGCTGTCTGGAGGGAGGAAGGGCTTGACTTTCCACAGGAGGGAGAGCTGCTACCAAGCTGTCTGAGTTTTCTTACCTATGTGTGTCTTTAGGGAGAGGTGTTTGTCGATGTGGACCTGAGGGACATGGCACAGGGGGTGAGTTCAGATGTGAAGCCCTCAGGGTTCATGGTTGATGTACACGTCTGTATGTCTGTGTGTTCTGTGTCTGGGTTGTTGGTGAGGAGTAGGAATTTGGCCTTGGAGAATTTGAACTTCAAGTATGCACCGGTGGATGTAGACGTTGTGTGTGGCTAGGAGGGCTCCCAATATTGCATTACCTTACATATTACCTCTTTGTATATGAAGATGTGTTTGGTCTTTCCACACAGTGTTAAGTTCCTTTGCCTGTTTTTCCTCCTCCAGTTCATATTTTTGCAGCTCTGGAGAACCTTCTTCTTTCACTGCGCCCTGCATACAGATTGACCTTTCGGTTGTGCTCAGTGGGAAACTGTGACCATGACTAGAATTGCTGGATGTTCATCGGTTTAATCAAGCCTACAGAATGTTGCTTAGTGGTTATGTATGTGTGCGTTACTCCACCCACCAATAATGATCTAATAACACATTTGATATTCTCTATTCTAATGCATGTGCATAACCACTATGCGGTCTGCACCAGTCACACTAATATTCATTCCACCTTACTTAAACAACACAACAGTGTACTTCCAAACAATACATTTTTTTTAATTTTTTTTATTGAAATTGTTTTAGTTGAAAAATCAACTTTTTCAATATATCATATCTATGATTACATATATTATCTCCTTTTTTAAATGTGTTAGTAACATACTTCTCAATGAATAAAAAAAGAGTACATTTTACATTTATTTCTAAAAACAATGTGACTAGTCCTAAAACCACAGTAAAATCAATTAAATACAGAAATTCAACATACAAAATCATTAAGATAAATTATACATGATCATGAGCAGTTGTCAAGGTATCTGATTTTATTTCCAGATTCAATTCATTAGAAAAGTGTACAGTAGCTATAATTAATGGATCCTTTGATGTATTAAATATTTTGTTCCATAGTTGTTCTCTGGTCAGCATTACTCTGTTCTTAAAATACTTAAAAAAAATGTTTTTTCTTTAATTCAATAGGGAGGGACATTCCAATATTAGATGGTTGGTGGATTCTTCGTTCTTAGGTATACTACAGAATCTACAAGTGGAGCTTAGGGTTAGATCTTTAGAATATTGTGCAAGTTTAATTTTAGTTGGGAGTAGGTTTAACCTAAACGTAAAAAGATATCTGCATAAGATCTGTCAGGGAAGGTAAGAATATATTTCAGAATATCGTTCAATGCTTTAATCATGAAAGGACCTCCTTTAAATGCTGAATAGTGGAGACACTTTTCTCTCGTATTGACCCAATCATGTCTAAGCAGCTTAATCTTGGCTTTATGTGGAAGTCCCAAAAATTCTTTGAGAGGAATATCTGCATCAGAGAGTAGTTTTTTGCAATGTTCAGACCAAGACGATAGCACACTATTGTTTACAGATTCAATCATATCATTTACAGCAGGAAATACGTTTTTAGAAGAATCTGTGGCAAGGAGCGCCTTTCGGTATGGTAATATCATGTACCAAGAAACAACAATAAATAGAAAGGACAAGCCTAGTTCATAACGAATGATGGCTATTGGGCAACTTAGTGGGACCGGCAGAATTGCTTTCCAATATAGCCCCTCTAGGTGGTCCCAATGTACTTGCTTGGTCATAATTTTAGTCTGACTCCCATAAGTAAATATAGGAACGGCTTTCTGTAGATAGAACATTCGGACTGGGATCAGAGAGAACAGACCATACTTACTTTGTAGCGCTTTTGCTTGGATTGTGAAGAGTTTCATCCTATTAATGAGTTCCTCTTTGTATGGTTTGTCCGCCACGTCTGAGTTGATATTAACTCCAAGATATTTGTATTGATTGATTTTATCCAGAGGGTATTTTGAGATGAACCAATTAAATTTAGTATTTGTTTTTTTCACTGAGTGGTGGAAAATTAAGATTTTCATTTTTTTGATGTTGATTTCAAGTTTGTTTGTTTCAGCATATCGTGATAGTGCGGCTAATTTCCTCTGTAAACCTATTGGAGTTTTATCAAAAAGAACCATGTCATCTGCATGTAATAAATAGGGGATGTTCAAGGACCCTACACGGGGTGAAAAAGACTGCACTTCCATCAATTCTTTAAAAAAATCCCGAATATAAAAATTAAAAACGTTTGAAGCAAATGGGCAGCCCTGTTTCAGCCCAGCGTTTGTTCTTATTGAGTCTGATGAAAGGCAGTCGGTTGTGCATTTCATGTTAATACTCGTGTTGGAGTAAAAAAGTAGGATCAGATTAAAAATATAGGCAGGACAGTTGGCATTTAAAAGTGTTTCTCATAGTAAAGGACGAGAAATTGAATCAAACGCTTGTTTAAAGTCCACTAAAACAAGATATGTTGTTTGTTTCTTATGGATAGCTTGTGATTTGAATGCAGAGATGATAAATAGGTTTAGAGAAGTACCAATGCCTGGAACAAATCCAGATTGATATGGATCCATTAGATCCTGTCCGTGACGCGATTTTGTACAATCTCTAACTACTAGTCTTGCTAAAAATGTTCCCAGAACATTTAAAAGAGCAATTGGGCAGTAATTAATAGGGTCTATCTATCCCATGATTTAAAAAATCGGAATTATAATTGCTTCCTGCCATGATGGGGGAAATTTGTTTTGACTTAAAATATTTTTTAAATAAAATGTAAACCATCAGCCCAGGCATCAGGGTTTTCTTTTAGAATTGCATTGGTCATCATATCAGGACCTGGAGCCTATGAGTTATTTAGTTTTTTGATTATTATAATTATGTTGAGGGTGTCAAATTCCAGGCCTTTGAGATCAGGGCTTACTGGTTTCTTAATAATAGAATCCTCAGCGGGTTTACGCAGACATTTTTCATAATGGTTTTTCCATGTCATCTGATCAATGTTATTTAGTAGCGTGGATTTCTGGGCTGTTAATGTTATTCTATTTATTACTGTTACGCTCACCTGATTCCACAGTGGCGCCACCCAACAATCGGTGTCCAGGTATCCCTCCCTGCGATGCCCAGTAGTGACCAGCGGAAGAATCCTGCCAGAAATACAGGTAAACAATGTTTAGGACCGGGTAACTGGGATTAACAGCCTCCCACCACCCGGTATGTCTGCGGTCCCTCTGGGCTTCCTCTCACTTTGTTCTTGATGGTGGCGCGTTCTCCGTCCTGCTGTCTCGGCAGGGGCGTGTGGTGCTTTGCAGGCTATGGCAGTCGAGTTACTTCACTGATGCCGGCCCGACGTGAGTCTTTCAGGTAGGTCTTATTGCTATGATGTTTTGCTGTCCTAGCATGCCTTTCTGGAATTAACAACAATGTCTTTTTTCTCTTCCTTAGGTATTTGGAAGTCCAATTTGTGGCCAAGATTGGATTCGGGGTTCGCTGGTAAGTATTAGCGTTTTTGGAGCACCTAGACGCGACAAGTTGGCACTTAATGCAGCGCTAAGGTGCCTTGCCTTTGCTAACCTGTTATCTTTTGTCTTCACAGGTCGCGGTGCTCCGCCGGAATGTAGAATTCCAGAGATGTTGCTGAATGAAGTGCGAGTGGGAAGGTAAGCCTTTTGGCGGAATTTGTTAATTGTGTAAAATGTCTAATGCATTGTCTTTCCCTTCTGCAGGTCCGTCGATCCGAAGGAGCGCTGGTTCCAGGATGCCGGTCGGAAGAGCTGAGGACCGCTAATGATGGAATTCAGGTAAGCTGCAACCTTTTCTAACGATGTCTTGTTTCTTTTTCTGCAGATACTGTTTATCCGAGGTTCGTAGCTGAAGCTGAACGCGGTGAGCGTCACGTTGCAGAATTGCAAACTAACGCAAAGCGTGTCAGTCCAGTCGGGCGTGGTTTAAATAGCTTTAAGAAAGAAGTCCAGGTAAAAGAGTTCCAAGGTGCCACACTCAAACCATCCTTCTGCAAGCCAGGTTCCAAGAAACCTGATTCTGTGGATGCTTCCACATTGAATGACAGTAACAAAAAGTAGTTCACAAGCACAAACTCATTATTAAGTATGAGCCTGGCGCCAAAGGCACCAGGGCTGGCCCCAAAGGCGCCAGGACTGGCCCCAAGAAGGCCTAGGTTGGGATTTAGCGGAGACTCGGGTCAAGTCTCCCCCTGGCCCATGGGTAGGCCAGGGGGGCTCCGGGGTGAGGGTCTTGACAATTACTTTCCATATTTCTCCTGATTTTTTCGATAATAGGGCTCTAGCATTATTTCAGCATTATTCTGTTTTTGAATTGCTATTATTTGCTTAATTTGATTCCTGTATTTATTTTTTAGTTTTTGTTTAAGAATTTGATTATCATATAAGGGTAATAATCTTATGTCACGCATTAATTTTCTTCTGAGGCTGGCTATATCAGGATTCCATCTGTGTTTATGAACAAAGATTGGTTTGCTATATTGTTTAATCGATTGGATAATGATTTGAATGGAATCATTATAATGTATTTTTCCTACTGCATCTTGATTTTCATGAAGAAGTTGTTGTAGATGATTGATATGATGAGGGGTCCATCGGATACGGTTCCTCACATTATTTATCTGAAATGAACCCTTTTAGTATTCCAGATTTTGTTTACTATGGGATCTCCAGGATAGTTCTACTAAGTGATGATCACTAGCTGTAGTTGGGATGATTTGAAAATTTGTTATCAGTTTAGTTGAGTTATTAGAAATGAAGACGTAGTCTAGAGTAGACTGCAAATTGCCTCTAGTCCAAGTTGGTCTTGGAGGGACATCGTTAGGGAAAGTTCCATTTATCATTGAGAAATCTCTAATTTTCATTAGCGCTAACCAGTTTGCTAATCTTGAGTTGATTACACGGTCAGAGCTTTATATTGAAATCTCCAACAATCATTACATTGGTAATGTCAGCTTGAAGAAGCATCTGGTCAAGTATTGACTCAATATTGTCCGAAAATTTGGAAGAGGTCGCCGACCTGGGTTCCAGTATATGTTTATAATTACGGTCTTAGGAAAGAAAGGGTGATCTTTATTGGAGGTCGTAATTAAAACTGGCTGGATCCCAGGATCTGGGCTTTTCCATGAAGTAATAGATAGTTGTCAGTCAATTCTCACGGCTACGAGAAGACCAGCTGCTGGTCTGCCCTTAGCTGCTTTGGAGGCAGTGATTGATGCTAGTTGCTGGTCAGGCCAAACAGGTGTCAGGGTCATCCACATCTCCTGTAGTATGACTACATCATATTTATTAAGTAAAAGTGACATAGAATTAAGTAAATGTGAAAAGCCACGAGTGTTCCAGGAGATCATGGTGCACTGATGCTGAGGCACGTTGTGTGGCTAAAAGTTCTTGTCTTCGAAGCGTCTGGCACTAGATATCCACGTCCATTTGGATTGTTGAGGTGGAGGAAGGTTTTGTGAGTTTGTGTTACAGTTACTGCACAATGGATTTAATGCAGTCTGTGCAGGGAATTGTTTTGTAATTCCAGGCAGTTAATGTTGATGTTGGACAGGATTAGGGGTTGGGATGGTTATAGGTTCAAGTAGGAGACTGAAAGAAGACGTCGCACTCATTCATTAGTTTAAGATTTAATGATACGGAGCTCGCCAGTCGCCCCTCTCACATCAGGCCACCAAATTCCTTTCTCTCTCTCTAACCGCCGTTCCTCGCTGCGGTCACGCGGCGCTCATTAGAATCTAGCACAAGAGCACGCGCGACCGCCGCGAGGACACAGCGGTGCTTTACATTCTCTACATATCTTCCCCCTCAAACAGGGCAAAAACACTTTATATAATACTTATAACTGTAATGTAAAACTTAACACTTATAATTAAAATAAATCAGAAAATATGTCTGAACCCATATAAAATAGAAAGTCAACAGAATTGTACAGTTTGCACATGACTTAGTACTTTCCATGTCCATTTACATTTTGAATACTTTAAACATGACTTGAATAAAATAATATCAAGTCTCGTAATCCCTCATCCACACCGGCTTAGACCTGGACCTATGTAAAAAATCCTCTTCAACTCTTGACCTTTGACTGTCATCTTCTCCGACCTTCCCACTTATCTTTTCCATGTTCTCATCCGGCACTCCTCCTCTCATCTTTTCATTAAGTCTAGTATTATCCCCCTCCATCTTCCTCAACTGTTCCTCACCTTCATTCCTTTCCTCATCACCCACTTTCGCCAATCTTCCTTTCGACCAAACTTCACCTCCTTCCAGAACTACCACATTACTTTTTACTGCACATATCTTCTTAGGACCCAGAAATCTACTTTCCACACACTTGTTCACTAGTCTAGGATTTTTGACATACACTTTTTCTCCCACTTTCCAATCACGTTCCTTCACCCTCATCCTGTCATCAAACAGTTCCTTATTTCTTTCCTGACTTAATGCAATAAGTTTCATAATCTGATTACGGTCAACATTAACCACTTTGGCCATTCCAAGCCATCCTGGACAAAGCCTTGTCCCAGGCTCCCTTCCCTTCATCGAAACGAATGGGGATACTCCAGTCACTGAATGAGGCGTAGTGACATAATTCCATGTCAGCATCTTTAATACTTCCCTCCATGGTTGCCTCGATTTCATGGCCATCTGCAGGCCCCCTTTTATATACCTGTTAACTCTTTCAACAAGTCCATTTGCTTTAGGATTATACAGAGCGGTCCTTGTGTGTTTTATACTATATCCTGCAAGAAACTTCTTCATTGCCCCAGACACAAATTGTACCCCATTATCTGACACAATTTCCACTGGGACCCCCTCCTTAAGAAATACTTTTTCTAAGAATCCAATCAGCTCCCTTGCAGTGACCTCCCTTACAGCCTCCCACTCAAACCATTTGGAATGAAAATCCACTACCACAAACACAAATTTTAAACCATCTCCCAGACCTGCCACCGGACCCATTATGTCCACTGCTAACTTACTCCACGGCTGGTCCGGTACCACATTTGGAATTATCGGGGCTTCTCTCACCACTCTGCATTTGTCACTCGTTTGGCAAATTATACAATCCTTGACACACCTTTCCGCACACCTGTCTATTCCCGGCCACCAATAATTCTGCCTCAATTTCCTTTTCATAGCCGCTTCACCAGGATGCCCCTGATGAGCCAGCTCAACTAGTACTGACCTAAGGGAATGAGGTGGAACAATGCACCTCCCCCTCCTTAACCTATCCTCACATAAGTTTAACTCATTTTTTACTTCCCACCAAGTATTGAATTTACCATCCAAACTTTTCCTTTCAGGCCACCCCGTCACCGTCCAACCTTTGACTAACTTGAGGTCATTATCAGAGTTCTCTTCCTTCACCCATTCCTCCTTACTGACAGCACTTTTTACCTCTGCTACCACTAACTCCTCCTCTGTCACTCTGCCCTCCATAGGTTCACCCTTAAGAGGCAGTCTGGAAAGGCAGTCTGCCACAACATTCCGCTTCCCTGGTAAATAGCTCACTTCGAAGTTAAAGTTTTCGAGTCCCAGACACCACCTGCTTATTCTAGGAGACCCCATGGCCCACCTGCCACTCTCAAACATCTGAACCAGGGGTTTGTGGTCCGACCTGACCACAAATCCTCTACCCCACAAGAAGAACTTAAAATGATTTACTGCCCAAAACATGGCCAACGTTTCTCTTTCAATGACAGAATATTTGCTTTCTGCCCCTCTCAGCGTCCTAGACGCAAATGCTATCACTCTCTCAGTATTGTCCTTGTTGTACTGCACTAACGTCGCGCCCAGTCCCAACATGCTCGCATCCACTACCAAAACCGTTTTGTCTTTAGGTTCAAACCTACCTATGGATGGCGCCTCACCCACTGCTTGCTTAATGCACTCAAAAGCCACATCACATTCCTTAGACCATTCAAATCTCACTCCCTTTTTTAACAACATTCTGAGGGGCACTGATACCTTGGCAAAATCTTTTACAAACCTATGATAATATTCGGCCAAACCAAGAAATGATTTCACCTGCTCTTTATCTTTGGGTACAGGTGCACATCTTACTGCTTCCACCAAGTTCTTTTTTGGCCTCACCCCTTGCTCATCTATCTCATGTCCCAGATATTCCACCCTATGCACCGCAATCTTACACTTACTCCTCTTCACTGACAACCCTGCCTCACTCAATCTGCTTAACACTTGTCTCAACACTTCATCATGTTCCTCAGTAGATCTAGCATATATCAACACATCGTCCTGGAACACAATAATGTTTTTTACTCCACTCAACACTGTCTCCATGACCCTTTGGAACACAGCTGCCGCGGACGCAAGCCCAAATGGCATCCTACAGTATTTAAATGAACCAAACACCGTGATAAATGCTGTCAGGTGTTGACAATCCTCCTTCAACGGAATCTGATGGTAAGCTTGTGAGAGATCGATAACCGAAAACACTTTGGCATTGTTCAGTACTGATAGCTGATCACCTATTATTGGTAGGGGATGTCTATCCACTAATATGTTTCTGTTCAGATCTCTCAGATCCACACATAACCTAATGTCTCCATTGGCCTTAGCTGCTACTACTACCGGCGATAGCCATTCCGAGCTCTCACACTTCTCTATTATTCCTCTTTGGAGTAACGACTCCACTTCTTCTTTGAGTTTCTCATTCAATCCATGAGGTATTGGTCTCACCTTGTGTACCCTCGGACTGGCCCCTGCCTTTAGTTGAATCTCATGTTCAAAACCCTTTAACAATCCCAGTTCCTCCTGAAACACCATGGGATACTCTTTTTCCCATTTATCCTTCAGTTCAGCCACATCAACTGGTCTCTCCGCATTCGCCTGTATCCTAATTCCCAATTTCCACTGTTCTTCCCATCCCAGAAGTGAAGAACCCTCTTGGGTAACGTATATCTCTGCTTCACAGCTCCTCCCTTTGTACTTAATGGAAGCTTGGAACATCCCTATAATTCCAATTCTAACATTTCCATATGCATATGGCTCTATATTATGCTTCTTCAATTTTGTCACATCTCCTTGCATGCAACTCAGGAATGTCGCCTGGGACATTAATGTCCATGGTGAGCAACTGTCCACCTTCATTGTCACCACCCTTCCATCGACCATGAATACATCGGTAGGTGCACCTCCCTTGCTTGATACTTCAGTTACTTCCAATACATGCTTTGTTTGGTTGCTCCTTCCCGTCTCCAAATCTTCACTTTGTTCAAACATTCTTCCACCTGCTTCAATGCTCTGCACCGTCCCTGATTCCCGACACACTCTCGCGAAATGCCCTTTCTTTTTGCACTTTAAACACGAGATATTTCTGGCTGGGCAAAACATGCTTGTGGAAATATGACGGTTACTGCCGCACTTGTAGCACTTGATTTCCTTGTTGAAGCCAGTCTTACGAAATCCCTTCACAGCAGCCACTTCTCCTTCCGACTTGTCCCCCTTCATAGTGGTCATATATTTATGGGTCTGTTCCATACTCCTTGCCATGTCGATGGCCAACTCCAGTGATGCATCCTTCGATAGTAACCTCTCTTGTATCTTTATGTTATTTGTGCAACAAACTAATTGGTCCCTTATAAGAGAGTCAGTGAGCAACCCAAATTCACACGTATGGCTAAGAGACCTCAACGCTGCAATGAAATTCTCCACCGGCTCTTGCGTATCTTGTATTCTTTGGAAGAACTTGTATCTTTCAAATGTTATATTTTTCTTGGCCTCAAAATGAACTTACAACTTCTTCTCTGCTATGGAATACTGGTCCATTTCTCCCTGGCCTTCTTGTGTAGGCTCCGGTAATCCATCATAAACACTTCTGCCTTCGGTTCCCAGATTGTGCAGCAGGATTGCCTCTTTTCTTGCCGCTGCAAACTTATCTCCTCCAATGGCAATCAGGTACGTGTCAAACAGCTTCTTCCACCTATCCCACCTTATAGGTGGAGCACCAGGTTCTGACAGGAACGATGGCGGAGGTGACATACTTGCCGCAGCCATTTTCTTGTAATTAGTGCCTTATTTTCCAATTGTCACCCTATGTGTTATTTTGCTTTTATCTTCAATACTTTTCTATTTTTGTTATCCTTATTTCCTATTATCTGCCAGTCTCATGTGCTTGTCCTCTTAGGCGACTCTTATGTATGAAGAGCACAGGTTCACAGTAATACAGAATTACTTTGGCACCCCTTAAAGTCAAGACTATACCCTTTCTTTACTGTCCCCTGGGCAGCATTCTTCTTGCTGATACTGCACTGACAACATTGACCACTAGGGCGCACATTTGTTCCGCTTCACTGTGCCAAACACTCTTGTTTCTTAATATGGCTCTTGTTGTCTCTGAGTTACTCTCAGTTACTGTATCTGCCCTCTGGGTGGCAGTCTTCCTGTGCACACAGCAAGCCACTGGGGTTCCACCTCTGCTGAAGTTTTAATGTCCCGAACACACCCCTCTTATGCTGTCTTCCATGACTCTGAATTTTCCTTTACTGCCCCTCCTCCCTGGCTATGCCCCCAGCCCCCCCTCTCCCTGCTCCTCACCTTCGTGTCCAATGAGAGGGGGAGTGGGCGGCACCCACCAGGACAAACAGCCTTTCCTTGAGTGGCCGTTCTAGTGAGAGTGGGGAGAATGTCCCCCTGCAGCGCCACGCTCCAAGGCACTGCGGAGACAGCTGCTCTTTAGGCCCCCACCTCTCCACAGGCTTCCTCCTGTCTTCGTTTAATCACAGCACATTCCGCTTCAAAGGAAACGTCGCTGGGCTCCTTGGCAAGCTCCGTAATCCCATCCTCGTCGCCACTTGAAAGAAGACGTCGCACTCATTCATTAGTTTAAGATTTAATGATACGGAGCTCGCCAGTCGCCCCTCTCACATCAGGCCACCAAATTCCTTTCTCTCTCTCTAACCGCCGTTCCTCGCTGCGGTCACGCGGCGCTCATTAGAATCTAGCACAAGAGCACGCGCGACCGCCGCGAGGACACAGCGGTGCTTTACATTCTCTACAGAGACCTTTCTGAAACAGTGACTGTCTTTGATCCCATACATAGTTTTTAACTATTAGAGAGGGTATTTTGATTTCAACAATATCTTGATGGGCTGGAATGGGATAAGAAACACCATCAATGTCCGTTGATTTGATGTGTTTCAATTGAGGGATGGCATGAAATATTGTCAATAGTGTCTCCCTGTTCGGATAGGGCTCAGAATAAATTCTATCAATTATAGTAAGCCTCAAAGTTTCATTTGATAGGACTTTAGGTAACCTTACCTTTTAGTGACGGCACACCTGACGTAGTGGAACCAGATTCTGGAATGAGAGCTTTAGGTGAAATGACTTCAGCATCCACCGTAGAGGGCGCAGAGGGGGGTATTTCTTGCAGAGAAGGTAAGGCGATATTAGCTACAAACTTTTTAGTTTTTGATGTAGCTGATTTATTTTTATTTGTCAAGATTTGATTCTTTGGTTTTTTTCTTTTGAGATTTTCAGATGAAGGTTCTGGGGCAAGATTTTGAGCTTGAGAAGTTTTCGTCTTGTTGTTTCTTTTACATTTTCGTGTCTTGGTCTGAGAGGGACGATAAAAAAATTAATATAGAGGACTATTCTCTGTGGGAGATTCAGGATTTGGTTCAGACTCGGCACAGATTTTCACTTCAGATTCCGAAGATATCTCTGAGGGACTGGGGACTGATCTAGTCGGGGTTTGCTTCTCATTTTCAGGTTCGGGACTTTCAGATGTGACATTACTAGCGGCAGGAATAAGTAAAACATTTGGGTTCTAAACAGCTTTCAGTATTGACGGAAGATTTAGTGCAAGCCAGTAAATTTTGCTAATTAAATTAGATAGTGTTAGATCCTGAGAGCTGTAACCTGAATCCAATAATTCGAAAAGCTTAGTAAGTGTAAAGATTGATGTATTTATAGCAGTAAGAGCTGATTCTAAAGCTGAATTAGGTAATGAGGGAAAACCAAAGGAGGGCCGAGGGGTAGGTTTAGCAAATGAAGGAACTTCAGAATTATCAGCCACTGCAGAATCTGGAGAAAAAATAACGTCATTGGAACAATCCGTAGGGAACAATTCAGGTGAATTGGAAAGTCTGGATTCGACAAGTTTGTTAAATGTAACCTTTTTTGCCATTTCATGGGGGGAGCAGACAAATCACTTTGCTGGGATTTTGGGTTGAGTGAGCAAGTGGAGGAGGTGGTAAGAGGGTAATATATATTTCTGTTTTTTTCAATTTTTTCTCACTGATTCCGAAGATTGGAAAGCGTTATTTAAAGACCCTTTGTTCGTTCCATTAAGGACCTCAGAATACAAGGCCAAATAGGGTAGTGATCCTGTTTATAAACAGAAGCAAAGCGGGTCTCAGGAATGAAACAGGGTGTATGGAAGACACGTTCGTCTAAAGGGGAGGGATAATTCTCATAGCAATCTTGCATGGTTTTGTCAGACAGACAAATCAGAGGAGTCAGTCCCTCAAGATTTTTCAACTGGGTTTTATTTAATCCTGAGATTACCTGATGGTTAGAGGAAAGGATATGAGTCAATAGTGGAACACTTTGAGTCATGGATGATGATCCTGGAGCCTCCGAGCTACCAACAATGGCTGAAAGTTGAAATCCAGGACGTATGTGGACAGGGAATCGAGGAGTGTAGCAAGGAGGCGGGCAGGGCATTCCTGAGGTTAATCTTAGCATAATTTGTATGGTTTTAAGAGAGTGATTGAGATAGACCTATGTTACTTAGAACTCGTTTCTACAAAGCTGGAAGGTTACACCTATTCGGGGACTGCACCTTTAGTTTGAATGTTGTACAGTGCTTGTAGGAGGTAGGTTTAAGAGGTAGGTTTGTAGGGTTGCAGATAAACTATTTCGGATCTCCAGATATCGGGATTGCCAATGGGGCTAGAATTGAGGTTAGTCTAATAGCAGCTTGTGAGGATTTTGGGATACACAAGCAAGTGACCAGACTAATTTTCCAGATGTGGCGAGAGGACCAGGCGCCAGTAAATGTTTAAATAGCATGCGAGACCAACCCAGCGAAAGAAGGGGTTTTAATGCAAATTTTGTTCACGGGCAACCGGGTGTTAAATTAGAGGCAAGGCGAAGGTACAAGGCACCAGTAAATGATTAGTTAACATAGGAGAACGTGGTCATCATGGCGCTTTGTTTCACCTAATAGTTGTAGGGGACGGAGGAAAGGCACTTTGGTAGAGCTTGTAAGAATAATGAGACCAAAGAGAGAGTGTGAAAAATGAAAACAGCGGAGTACAGCAGTACCGCATCACCGCAGAAAAAAAGCAAGGTGGCGGGACAGCGGGGGAACTGAAGAAAGGGTATGGAAAGGAGAGCAGCATAGTATAATAGCAACACAGCAACGCCGCATCTCAGTAGAGACAGCAAAGTGGCAGGGCAGCAGGAAAGCTGGACCGCTGCACAGGAACACCCCGCGGCACCACAGCAAAGCAATACAGCAACACAGCAACACAGCGGCACAGCGGACAACCAACAGTACTTGTGTGTACTTGCTGTGGTGCGCACACGCTAGTGCGCGTGGGAATGTGAAAATAAAGGCACGTCACAAAGTGGGCGTGGCTAAAAGGGGAGACACAAAAAACAAAGAGGAATTAGCGTTGAAAAACACAGTATAAACGCAGTGTGAAGGTCCAAATCAGTGTTCAGTGTCCAGTTGAGGGTAAGTGAAGGTACCCAGTTAATGCCAGTAGTAAAGCGTGTTTTGAGTGTTGTAGGTAACATTCAGGAGCGAGGCATCAGCATAACCAGCCAAACAGCCGACAGTACTTGTGTGTACTTGCTGTGGTGCACGCACGCTGGTGCACGCAGGGACGTGAAAATAAAGGCACGTCACAAAGTGGGCATGGCCAGTTAATTCCAGTATTAAAGCTTGTTTTGAGCATTGTAGGTAAAGTTCAGAAGCGAGGCATCAGCATAACCAGCCAAACAGCCGCCAGTACTTGTGTGTACTTGCTGTTGTGCTCGCGCGTTGGTGCGCGCGGGGACGTGAAAATAAAGGCATTTCACAAAGTGGCCGTGGCCAGGTATTTCCAGTAGTAAAGCTTGTTTTGAGCATTGTAGGTAACGTTCAGGAGCGAGGCAGCAGCATAACTAGCCAAACAGCCGACAGTACTTGTGTGTACTTGCTGTGGTGTGCGCCGAACAATACTTACAGGATGGACAATCCAACTCACCACCAACATGCATACTAGAACCATGGGAACATGTGACAACCCACTGTAAAAAATGCCTCTGGGACCAGGCACTTAGATACAGACATTCTATGGTTAATGCCCAGTGACCTTCCACTTCAAAAATCTTCCAAATCAAATTAACTCCCATATGGAGGATCCGGTGGACCTATGAGCTCTTGCCAGATTTGCTGTCAGCCCGAAAATTATGCTAGCATTTGCGTGGGGGTTTGGCAGGTGGGCTTGAGTTCAGTACACTATGCATCGACACTCGACTCTGCTGCGTTAAAAGCCACATACCAAACCCTCTGTGGCAAAGCTTGCACAGGCCAAGGGTGCATTGTTGTGAGCCACAGGTCCGCAGAATCCTAGAATTTGTCTTGGATGGGTAAGGTTTGAGGTAGGTAGCCAACATCTAGCACTGGATGATGGCTAGGTAATTGCTTAGTTGACTGATGTGGGCATTTTATTTATATGAACTATGCAGTGGAGGAAGGAAAGAACCAGGGCACAGGCCTTCTCTGATGTTGCACAAACACTGTCTAACCTCCTCACCATCAACATTAGGCTCACCCCCTAGCTACAACAGTTCAGGAAGGAGCTGAAGACCCTCCTCTTTGAGGAATGACTCCTCCCTAAAAACTAGTTCCAGACACCCTCCACTCCTGACCTTACCTGAGACTGGGAGTTCTGATCCCCACTGTTTCCTCTCCTTGTTACTTGTCGATCCCTTTTCTGACAAATTGCCCACCTTCCCCATCCCCTGTTGTTAGCTCCCCACTCCTTTGTTTCTCTGCTCCCCTCACTGTGTTCTTCCCCCTATGATTGTAAAGCGCTCTGTTGCTTCTTGTAGCTAGTTCCATGCTCAATAAATACCCTAACATTAATAATAAATTCAACACACTGATCTACCAGAAATTAGAATGTATGAATAATATTCTTCATTTATAAAAGATAAATAACTTAATACATACATTGAACGATCAATGAAAAACAAATACATCTTAATCTGTGTTGTCATGAATCTTAACATTTTGTCAAACACCTTCCTTGTTTGAAGATGCAGGTCTTCCTAAATGGCAGCCACAACCTATTCTCGAAGAAGCCTAGTGGCCTGCGAAAAAAACACAATTACACATCTCCATCCATCCCCCCCAATGTCCCAGGTTCCACGCTAAATCATGCCCAAGCTTAACCCCTGTACATTTTGTCTCACAAAAATAAATCAACTGCTTCTTTAGGAGTGTTATATGTCCAGAAGACATCAGCCACCACTTAATCCAAAGGTCTACCTTCTATAGTTCGAAAATCTCACATTTTAGGTAAACATTCACTGATCTACTGGCATCACAAAACATTGTACCATACTTCAGTGCCCTGCCCTGTCTTCTGTATAAAGATTTGAGCTAAACCATTACATCACTGCCACACATCACTGCCAGACATGGTGTTCTTCCCAAAGTGTGTCCCTGTTCTGGTTGCTCACCAGAAAACACAGTTTCACATTATAAGTTGCTGGTATTCAACAATGTCCAGATGTATTGGCTGCTAAACATAGATTCAGTCTATATAATTGCTCTTTATGCAGTTTAGTACAATGTGTCAATAAAGATTTGCAGCTAGGATTTCAGGCAAAACAAGTGCCAATTTCAACTAAGTGTCATGGTGTCTGAAGTATAATGAGCAATACCAATTAAAATAGTTGCATCAGCTAACCCACTATAACTTAGTGTGAGGCGGTCAGGGACAGATTTCACAAGCTAGACATTTGTGTTGTGCAGATTCAATCAAATGAGTCTATATGGTTATGTGTTGTGTATGCATGCAAAAACACAGTTATTAGGCCAGATTGTGTTCCAGAAGGGAACGCAAGTTTAATTGACCATACAGATTGTGGTTAGCATAATGATCCAATCTAGCTGTGTTCTAAGGTGTTCAGGTATAGATATATTAGAATCCCACCAGATTTACTGGTGCAGATGTAGATGCAGACAAGCTATTTGCTAAGAGTACTGGGGAGAATTAAAGCATAGATTCAATTTACGGCTATGATGACTTTCCTCTGCTCAAACAGTGGTGGCAATGGGGAGAGGGCTCGGGCGACAGGCAAACAGGTGGCACCCATTGCCACTGCTCTTATCCCGGCTGCCCGGACAGTGACTGCCAGGGATGTCATTTGGGTGTCACCAGGGATTGCAGATGTGACCCAGGAGGTCTCCCTTGCTACCCCTGAGGTCTCCCTTGCTATCACAAAAAAAATGTTGGTAGATCCTGTGGTGTGGCCAGCACCATGTGTCTCTTTGTTTGTGGAGTGGCTGCTTTCTTGTTCAGACCTCTTTAAAAAACAGGGGGTTCCACAAGTGTTACACTTTGAGCAGTGACCCTAAATAAGAAAGAATAGGAATAACAAATCATTGGACTTTATGAAATACTATACACATTTTTCAAGACTCATTAAAGCTTTATTTCAGGCACGCTTCTGGGGGTGAGTCACTGATTTAGTCTGCCCCCATAAGCAACAAAAACCTCCAAAAAACATTTAGAGTAGAATAAGCATCCATTTTGGACTATGTCTTTTGCTTTACGTAAGTTGCAGTTATAGGATGTTTTGTTCTGCCATTGTCTCTGTTACCATCATCACAAGACATTCCATCTCGATGTCCTCGGTCACTTGACAACATCCATATGCCTAAAACCTTGTCTACAGTGTACAAATGTTTGACCATAGCACATAACGTGGCCCTTGATATTATTGTCCCATAATTAATGCTTTGCTATAATGTGTCTATATTTCCTATCTCCCTGGCATGCAGTTCAGGGTGTTTGTTTGCATTTATGAGGTAACGAGTGCCCAGAGTATGGCATGCCGTGTGAGTGCACTGCTTCCCTGTGCTACTCTAAATTCTTTAATACACAGATATGAACCCTCCCAATGGTATCTATTTTGCCAACTTCTGAAGCCTGAAAAGTAGATCCATGCAGGCTTGACATGTGCCCAACTTTGTACCAGACCTGAACATGAACTGGCCCGTTGTTAAATCTTAGATACCAGTTTAATGTTATCCACCACCGAGTGTAATTTACCATCTGACTTAAATATTCAGACATGTAATTTCTAATGTTATTATAACAGGTAAAATTGCTCTAGCTGATAAGATAGCTCAGTGTGTTGAGTGCTCACTGCTGTAATATGTTCGTGTGATCTGCAGGTTACAGGTTTGAACCCCATCAAGGTCAATTCAGCCTTTCATCCTTCTGAGGTCGATAAATGAGTACCAACACAGGTTGGGTCATATTGTATTTATAATTGTTCTACATAAAGCACTTAAGTGTAAGTGTTAAATAAAAAAAAAATGTTATCATTTGGCCTTGGACATCTGCTTGCATTCTTGCTAATATGGGCCTATACACACTAATATTAACGATAAATATGGTGATCCATTCTTGTACGAAATGTGTTTCACATTGCAGTGATATCGTAACCATATTTTATGTAGTGTACTTAGAAACGATGCTATGCGATGCCACTTCCTGCTTTGTCGAGGAGTGAAATGTGTTCCATCTCTTCCTGTGATGTCACTTTGGGAGAGGGTAAAATAACATCACTTCCTGTGATGTCATCAGAGGTCAAGGGTCATGTGATGTCCCTTCCGCTACCCCAGGCATTTTGGTGAAAACACATCCCTGGTGGCTGTCTAACTACCTCAAAAGTCTTAGGGCAAGCAGATTCTGCCTGGGGCCCTGGATTTATTCACACAACACAGACAGAAAAACCTTTAATTTTAATGATTCCTTCATCTATAGAAGCTATAGTGGCTACCCTAAGAGCAGTGCTTAAGAGATGGAGAGTGATAGAGGAAAAATACAGAAACAAAGGACTAGGCTACAAACACAGTACATTCCTGGCAAAGTTCAGAGAAAATAATGGGCTTACAATAACACTAAAACACACAACTATCCCACCAACAAAGCACAAAAAGGCCTAAACTCCTTACTGAGTGTTTGCTGAGCATGATGGATGCGGCTTGAGTGCAGAGAAACCGTGGAGAGCAGTAAGATAAGGCTGGTAAACAAAGACAAGGGTCACCTGACTGACTCTACCAATTGCAAGGATTTGGAGTGGAAATAGGAAAAAGGCAGAAAGAAATAAGCACACAGGCCACAAACACAGTGCACTCTAGGAGCAGTCCAGAGGAAAAACAAGGAGAAAATAAGACTAAAAACACAACTCAAAACACAACAATGTCCATCCTACAGAACACAACAGAGCACACAAATAGGTCCAGAAATATTGCAAAGCTATGCAGGGTAATTCATAGAATTTCGCACAAAAGTGGCGCACGCGGCTGGCGCACAGTGTCCCCGTGCGATACACTGCGCCAGCCGCGTGCGATAAAATCCATTTCATCGCACAGGGTATTCATGGATTTTAGCCTCCAAAACCAGCGGTTGCGCAGAGTGGCGCAGCAACCCAGCAGCAGCGCCAGTTACGCCCCCAAGAACGCCCTTGCGCAAGAAAATCCATCAAAATCCCCAATCGCAAATGTCTGCGCTAACCCTGGACCAGTTTACAGGGCTGCCAAACAGCAAACGCCAAGCGGGGAACGTGTATTTCAGGGGTTTGTGGGAAGTTTCACACGCGATCCCAACAGGGTATGTGTATTTCAGGGGTGCGCGTGAAGTTTCACACGCGATTCCATCAGGGAACGTGTATTTCAGGGTGCCCGGGAAGATCCACACGCGATTGGCCTGGGTACATGTATTTTGGGGTGTGCGTGAAGTTTCACACGCGAATCATCCAGGATATGTGTATTTCGGGGTGCGTGGGAAGTTTCACACGCAAATTCAGCAGGGTACGTGTATTTCAGGGGTGCGCGGGAAGTTCCACACGCGATTGTCCTGGGTACATGTATTACGGGGTGCGCGTGAAGTTTCACACGCAAATGCTGCAGGGTACGTGTATTTCGGGGTGCGTGGGTAGTTTCACACGCAAATTCAGCAGGGTACATGTATTTCAGGGGTGCGCGGGAAGTTCCACACGCGATTGTCCTGGGTACGTGTATTACAGGCATGCGCGTGAAGTTTCACACGTGATTCCATCAGGGCACGTGTATTTCAGGGGTGCGCGGGAAGTTCCACATGTGATTGCCCTGGGTGCATGTATTCCAGGCGTGCGCCGGAAGTTTCACATGTGAATTCAGCAGGGTACGTGTATTTCAGGGGTGCGCAGGAAGTTCCACACGTGATTGTCCTGGGTACGTGGATTCCAGGCGTGCGCGTGAAGTTTCACACGCGATTCCATCAGGGCACGTGTATTTCGGGGTGCGTGGGAAGTTTCACACGCAAATTCAGCAGGGTACGTGTATTTCAGGGGTGCACGGGAAGTTCCACACGCGATTGTCCTGGGTACATGTATTACGGGGTGCGCGTGAAGATTCACACGCAAATCCTGCAGGGTACGTGTATTTCGGGGTGCGCGGGTAGTTTCACACGCAAATTCAGCAGGGTACATGTATTTCAGGGGTGCGCGGGAAGTTCCACACGCGATTGTCCTGGGTATGTGTATTACAGGCGTGCGCGTGAAGTTTCACACGCGATTCCATCAGGGCACGTGTATTTCAGGGGTGCGCGGGAAGTTCCACATGTGATTGCCCTGGGTGCATGTATTCCAGGCGTGCGCTGGAAGTTTCACATGTGAATTCAGCAGGGTACGTGTATTTCAGGGGTGCGCAGGAAGTTCCACACGTGATTGTCCTGGGTACGTGTATTCCAGGCGTGCACGTGAAGTTTCACACGCGATTCCATCAGGGCACGTGTATTTCAGGGGTGCGTGGGAAGTTCCACACGTGATTGCCCTGGGTGCGTGTATTTTGGTGTGCGCGGGAAGTCTCACACGCGATTTCAGCACGGTACGTGTATTCCAGGGGTTCCGGGGAGTACTACACGTGAATTGGCCGTGTGGGTCCTCCCAGGTGTTCCCTTTACACCCTCCACGCCCCTGCAGGCAGCCCACACTACAGGGGACTACCCTGCACCCCTGCACATGTCCGCAGGCAGCCCATCCACCATGGGCATGCCCCCCAGCCAAGCCACATGTCACCTTGCACTACTGATCAACAACGGATGTCTCCCAGCACCCCCACCCCCCAGCACTGTGGGGCACCTGCCAGCAGGCCCCCACTCATGTCCAACTCATGTCCCCCTGCACCCCCACCCCGCAGCATCCAGGGGCACCATCAACCAGGCCCCCACTCATGACCCCCTGCACCACCACCCCCCAGCATCCAGGGGCACCCTCCACCACGCCCCCACTCATGTCCAACTCATGTCCCCCTGCATCCCCACCCCCCAGCAGTCAGGGGCACCCTCCACCAGGCCCCCACACATGTCTCCCAGCACCCCCACAACCCAACAGTCAGGGGCACCCTCCACCAGGCCCCCACTCATGTCCCCCTGCATCTCCACCCCCCAGCAGTCAGGGGCACCCTCCACCGGGCCCCCACACATGTCTCCCAGCACCCCCATCCCCCAGCAGTGAGGGCCACCCTCCACCAGGTCCCCACTCATGTTCCCCTGCACCCTCACCCCCCAGCAGTGCAGGGCACCTGCCAGCAGGCCCCCACTCATGTCTCCCAGCACCCCCACCCCCCAGCAGTCAGGGGCACCCTCCACCAGGCCCCACACATGTCCAACTCATGTCGCCCTGCACCCCCACCCCCCAGCAGTCAGGGGCACCCTCCACCAGGCCCCCACTCATGTCGAACTCATGTCCCCATGCACCCCCACCCCCCAACACTGTGGGGCACCTGCCAGCTGGCCCCCACTCATGTCCAACTCATGTCCCCCTGCATCCCCACCCCCCAGCAGTCAGGGCCACCCTCCACCAGGCCCCCACACATGTCTCCCAGTACCCCCACCCCCCAGCAGTCAGGGGCACCCTCCACCAGGCCCCCACTCATGTCCCCCTGCACCCCCACCCGCCAGCAGTGCAGGGCACCTGCCAGCAGGCCCCCACTCATGTCTCCCAGAACCCCCACCCCCCAGCAGTGCAGGGCACCCTCCACCAGGCCCCCACTCATGTCTCCCAGCACCACCACCCCCCAGCAGTGCAGGGCACCCTCCACCAGGCCCCCACTCATGTCCACCTGCACCCCCACCCCCCGCCTTCCAGGGGCACCCTCCACCAGGCACCCAATCATGGCCAACTCATGTCACCCTGCACCCCCACCCCCCAGCATCCAGGGTGTTAGGCGGAAACCTGTGCAGTTCCCTCTGGGACCACTGCAAAAGATTTAGGACTACAGGCGTAGGCGGTGAACCCACTTGGTCACAGTCTGCACCACACAGATTCACTTGGTAGCTGTGGCTGAGCAGTCAGACTTCTCTCAAGAAAAGTTGAGCAGTATGTGAAGTATACAAAATAGGGCAATTCTTCACAGCAAGACAAGCAAACACGCAACGAGGCTTAGTGTAAAGATATTAAGGTATTTATTTATAACAGAACATCTCTGAAAAACACTATGGCACTATCACGGCAAACAAATCAAACACAATTACTCTGTGAAAAAGAAAATGATCAATTCCCCTAGCAATATCTCGACAACTCTAGGTTCTACCGGTACCACTTATTTTCAGACAGAGGTGTATACCTCAACATAGATGACACTCGAATATTAGTTAGGACGGGAGAGAAAAAGATAGGCAGGTTACGAAATCAACGCAGTTCAATACTTGCAGGTAAAATGCACGGCAAGAAGGCAAGAATCACAATAGAGCATAAAGTTCAGAGGCCAGGCCCACTCGGGGAGAGGCAAGGCGCGATGTCCCAAAAAGTCTCTAGCGGAGATGTATTCAAGTTTTTGTAGCAAATTGTTATCGGCAGATTGAACCAGTTCAGAACAATAAATGAGAAAAGCTTGGAGGCGACCCAACGGAAAGGAGAGGATTAAGACACCACACTCAATCCGATCGAAAGGGAAGCCAGGCGGACACGGTACCTTGTTGTGGAGGGCAGCTCCGGCGGGGGCAGTTGTTCCTGGTGATGGATGCACATCGGGTCTTTGCCAAGAGTAGAGAGGTTCTCGTCATCGAAGAAAAGTGAAGTCCGGTGCACCACCAGGGAAGAGACCAGCCGCGGAGTGCTCCGTCAAAAGGCACCAACTTTTGGTCACGGTACAGGGGTAGTGGCTATCCGGTTGCCGAGGTGCTCCGCACGGGTAATTCGACCACTGCGTCCTGAGGCGAATAAAAACCAAAGGGGACTGGTTGTTCCCACCAGTCAGGGGAAAAGACTCTCCGGCAGGGAGATCTCCTCTGTCGTCGGGAAGTGGTGAGTCGGCTCAGCAGGGCTCCACCGGAGGTGTCGTCGTTGCAGGTCGGCTCAGTTTTACCCTCGTCGGATTCTTAGGTCCTGTGGCGACTTCTGAAGATCCAGTCCCAAAAGCCCTGCTTTTATGCAGAAAACCCCCATTCATTCAGCCTAGCTGTCAATCAACACATGCTAAGTGGTGAGCGGGAACGCTCACCACTTGGGCCAATCACTCCAGAGTGCGACCGGAGTTGGCAAGGCAACTCGGTCCAGGGTGCCTAAACCCCCTCCCACATCCCTGTGGTAACCCAGACAGAATGGCACCACTTTGGAGGGTCTCTTTACAGAGACCCGCCAAAAGTGGAACAAAGGGCTCACCTTTGGTTTAGGAGTCACAGAGACGAACATCAACGCCATTTTACAAACCGAGTTCTGGCAGAAAATACCATCCGATAAACTTATTTAGGATAAGTAGACCGGTGGTACGTTAGAGATTAACGAGAAAAAGTATCAATCTCCAACAATGGGACGAATCCCATAGGGTTATGTTCGGGGTCGAACATAACAAGTAGTTTCCACTGCCACCAGCCAAAACTCGACAAGGGGGGACGGGACAGTGCCCCCTCGAGTAACAGGTCCAGGAGTAATCGAATTACCCCTACTAGTACGTCCACAATAAGATGGTTTGTACTAGTCCTGTTAGTAAATTTAGGTCTATTAAAGCCAATGTTGACTTTACATGCCCGGGGAGACAGTAGTCAGTCCCCGGGTATGGAGTCTATGGTGGAGGTCCGCTAGGATGCCCCAGTGTTATGGCACGTAGGATGCGGTGTAACACACATAGAAAAACATATGAGACCCTATGGACTAAAAGAACCCATAGCCCATCGAACACATTGACATTTCAAAGGAATTACACACATACACATCCAAGAGTGGGAAGAAAAGAGTCTCACTCTTGGCAGGATGGAAAAAACAAACTCCCGAAATCCAGCAAAGCTGCTGGGGGACTCACTAGGTTAGGAAATTCAGCCTAAACAGAGAATTCTCCCTAACACAGGGGCACCCTCCACCAGGCTCCCACTCATGTCTCCCAGCATCCCCACCCACCAGCATCCAGGGGCACCCTCCACCAGGCCCCCACACATGTCTCCCAGCACCCCCACCCCCCAGCAGTCAAGGGCACCCTCCACCAGGCACCCACACATGTCTCCCAGCACCCCCACCCCCCCAGCAGTCAGGGGCACTCTCCACCAGGCCCCCACTCATGTCCAGCTCCTGTCCCCCTGCATCCCCACCCCCAGCAGTCAGGGGCACCCTCCACCAGGCCCCCACTCATGTTCCCCTGCACCTCCACCCCCCAGCAGTGCAGGGCACCTGCCAGCAGGCCCCCACTCATGTCTCCCAGCACCCCCAGCAGTCAGGGGCACCCTCCACCAGGCACAACTCATGTCTCCCAGCACCCCCACCCCCAGCAGTGCAGGGAACCCTCCAACAGGCCCCCACTCATGTCCCCCTGCACTCCCACCCCCCAGCATCCAGGGGCACCCTGCACCAGCCCCCACTCATGTCCAACTCATGTCCCCCTGCACCCCCACCCCCAGCATCCAGGGGCACCCTCCAGCAGGCCCCCACTCATGTCCCCCTGCACCCTCACACCCCAGCAGTGCAGGGCACCTGCCAGCAGGCCCCCACTCATGTACAACTCATGTCCCACTGCACCCCCACCCCCCAGCATCCAGGGGCACCCTCCACCAGGCCCCCACTCATGTCCCCCTACACCCCCACCCCCCAGCAGTGCAGGGCACCCTCCACCAGGCCCCCACACATGTCCCCCTGCACCCCCAGCCCCCAGCAGTCAGGGGCACCCTCCACCAGGCCCCCACTTATGTCCAACTCATGTCCCCCTGCATCCACACCCCCCAGCAGTCAGGGGCACCCTCCACCAGGCCCCCACTCATGCCCCCCTGCACCCCCACCCCCCAGCAGTGCAGGGCACCTGCCAGCAGGCCCCCACTCATGTCTCCCAGCACCCCCACGCCCCAGCAGTCAGGGGCACCCTCCACCAGGCCCCCACACATGTCCAAATCATGTCCCCTTGCACCCCCACTCCCCAGCACTGTGGGGCACCTGCCAGCAGGCCCCCACTCATGTCCAACTCATGTCCCCCTGCATCCCCACCCCCAGCAGTCAGGGGCACCCTCCACCAGGCCCCCACACATGTCTCCCAGCACCCCCACCCCCCAGCAGTCAGGGGCACCCTCCACCAGGCCCCCACTCATGTCCAAATCATGTCCCCCTGCATCCCCACCCCCCAGCAGTCAGGGGCATCCTCCACCAGGCCCCCACTCATGTCTCCCAGCACCCCCACCCCCCAGGAGTGCAGGGCACCCTACACGAGTACCCACTCATGTCTCCCAGCACCCCTAGCCCCCAGCAGTGCAGGGCACCCTCCACCATGCCCCCACTCATGTCCCCCTGCACCCCCACCCCCCAGCATCCAGGGGCACCCTCCACCAGACCCCCACCCATGTCCAACTCATGTCCCCTGCACCCCCACCCCCCAGCATCCAGGGGCACCCTCCACCAGGCCCCCACTCATGTCTCCCAGCACCCCCACCCCCCAGGAGTGCAGGGCACCCTACACGAGTACCCACTCATGTCTCCCAGCACCCCTAGCCCCCAGCAGTGCAGGGCACCCTCCACCATGCCCCCACTCATGTCCCCCTGCACCCCCACCCCCCAGCATCCAGGGGCACCCTCCACCAGACCCCCACCCATGTCCAACTCATGTCCCCCTGCACCCCCACCCCACAGCAGTGCAGGGCACCTGCCAGCAGGCCCCCACTCATGTCCAAATCATGTCCCCCTGCATCCCCACCCCCCAGCAGTCAGGGGCACCCTCCACCAGGCCCCCACTCATGTCCCCCTGCACCCCCACCCCCAGCAGTGCAGGGCACCCTCCAGCAGGCCCCCACTCATGTCTCCCAGCACCCCCACCCCCCAGCAGTCAGGGGCAACCTCCACCAGGCCCCCACTCATGTACTCCTGCACCCCCACCCCTCAGAAGTGCAGGGCACCTGCCAGCAGGCCCCCACTCATGTCTCCCAGCACCCCCACCCCTCAGAATCCAGGGGCACCCTCCACCAGGCCCCCACACAGGTCTCCCAGCACCCCCACCCCCCAGCAGTCAGGGGCACCCTCCACCAGGCCCCCACACATGTCTCCCAGTACCCCCACCCCGCAGCAGTCAGGGGCACTCTCCACCAGGCCCACACTCATGTCCAACTCCTGTCCCCCTGTATCCCCACCCCCCAGCAGTCAGGGGCACCCTCCACCAGGCCCCCACTCATGTCCCCCTGCACCCCCACCCCCCAGCAGTGCATGGCACCCTCCACCAGGCCCCCACACATGTCCAACACATGTCCCCCTGCACCCCCACCCTCCAGCACTGTGGGGCAATCATGTCCCCCTGCATCCCCACCCCCCAGCAGTCAGGGGCACCCTCCACCAGGCCCCCACACATGTCTCCCTGCACCCCCACCCGCCAGCAGTCAGGTGCACCCTCCACCAGGCCCCCACTCATGTCCAACTCATGTCCCCCTGCATCCCCACCCCCAGCAGTCAGGGGCACCCTCCACCAGGCCCCCACTCATGTCTCCCAGCACCCTCACCCCCTAGCAGTGCAGGGCACCCTCCACCAGGCCCCCACTCATGTCTCCCAGCACCCTCACCCCCCAGCAGTGCAGGGCACCCTCCACAAGGCCCGCACTCATGTCCACCCCCCAGCATACAGGGGCACCCCCCACCAGGTCCCCACTCATGTCCAACTCATGTCCCCCTGCACCCCCAACCCCCAGCATCCAGGGGCACCCTCCACCAGGCCCCCACTCATGTCCCCCTGCACCCCCACCCCCCAGCAGTGCAGGGCACCCTCCACCAGGCCCCCACACATGTCCCCCTGCACCCCCACCCCCCAGCAGTCAGGGGCACCCTCCACCAGGCCCCCACTCATGTCCAACTCATGTCCCCCTGCACCCCCAACCCCCAGCATCCAGGGGCACCCTCCACCAGGCCCCCACTCATGTCCCCCTGCACCCCCACCCCCCAGCAGTGCAGGGCACCCTCCACCAGGCCCCCACACATGTCCCCCTGCACCCCCACCCCCCAGCAGTCAGGGGCACCCTCCACCAGGCCCCCACACATGTCCAACTCATGACCCCCTGCATCCCCACCCCCAGCAGTCAGGGGCACCCTCCACCAGGCCCCCACTCATGTCTCCCAGCACCCCCACCCCCCAGCAGGCAGGGGCACCCTCCACCAGGCCCCCACTCATGTCCAAATCATGTCCCCCTGCATCCCCACCCCCCAGCAGTGCAGGGCACCCTCCACCAGGCCCCCACACATGTCCAACACATGTCCCCCTGCACCCCCACCCTCCAGCACTGTGGGGCAATCATGTCCCCCTGCATCCCCACCCCCCAGCAGTCAGGGGCACCCTCCACCAGGCCCCCACACATGTCTCCCTGCACCCCCACCCACCACCAGTCAGGTGCACCCTCCACCAGGCCCCCACTAATGTCCAACTCATGTCCCCCTGCATCCCCACCCCCAGCAGTCAGGGGCACCCTCCACCAGGCCCCCACTCATGTCTCCCAGCACCCTCACCCCCTAGCAGTGCAGGGCACCCTCCATCAGGCCCCCACTCATGTCTCCCAGCACCCCCACCCCCCAGCAGTGCAGGGCACCCTCCACCAGGCCCCCACTCATGTCCACCCCCCAGCATACAGGGACACCCCCCACCAGGTCCCCACTCATGTCCAACTCATGCCCCCCTGCACCCCCACCCCCCAGCATCCAGGGGCACCCTCCACCAGGCCCCCACTCATGTCCCCCTGCACCCCCACCCCGCAGCAGTGCAGGGCACCCTCCACCAGGCCCCCACACATGTCCCCCTGGACCCCCACCCCCCAGCAGTCAGGGGCACCCTCCACCAGGCCCCCACTCATGTCCAACTCATGTCCCCCTGCATCCCCACCCCCCAGCAGTCAGGGGCACCCTCCACCAGGCCTGCACTCATGTCCCCCTGCACCCCCACCCCCCAGCAGTGCAGGGCACCTGCCAGCAGGCCCCCACTCATGTCTGCCAGCACCCTCATGCCCCAGCAGTCAGGGGCACCCTCCACCAGGCCCCCACACATGTCCAACTCATGTCCCCCTGCATCCCCACCCCCAGCAGTCAGGGGCACCCTCCACCAGGCCCCCACTCATGTCTCCCAGCACCCCCACCCCCCAGCAGTCAGGGGCACCCTCCACCAGGCCCCCACTCATGTCCAAATCATGTCCCCCTGCATCCCCACCCCGCAGCAGTCAAGGGCACCCTCCACCAGGCCCCCACTCATGTTCCCCTGCACCCCCACCCCCCAGCATCTAGGGACACCCTCCACCAGGCTCCCATTCATGTCCAACTCATGTCCCCCTTCACCCCCACCCCCCCAGCATCCAGGGGCACCCTCCACCAGGCCCCCACTCATGTCACCCAGCACCCCCACCCCCCCAGCAGTGCAGGACACCCTCCACCAGGCCCCCACTCATGTCCCCCTGCACCCCCACCCCCCAGCATCCAGGGACACCCTCCACCAGGCCCCCACTCATGTCCAACTCATGTCCCCCTGCACCCCCACCCCCCAGCATCCAGGGGCACCCTCCACCAGGCCCCCACTCATGTCCCCCTGCACCCCCACCCGTCAGCAGTGCAGGGCACCCTCCACCAGAACCCCACTCATGTCCCCCTGGAATCCCACCCCCCAGCATCCAGGGGCACCCTCCACCAGGCCCCCACTCATGTCCAACTCATGTCCCCCTGCATCCCCACCCCCCAGCAGTCAGGGGCACCCTCCATCAGGCCCCCACACATGTCTCCCTGCACCCCCACACCCCAGCAGTGCAGGGCACCTGCCAGCACGTCCCCACTCATGTCCCCCTGCACCACCACCCCCCAGCAGTGCATGGCACCTGCCAGCAGGCCCCCATACATGTCCCCCCAACACCTCATGACGATCCATAATCATGGCCCCCATGCCCTTTGAATACACTGCCTACGCCACCCCAGTCCGAACACACCACCAGGTATTACATCCACCCCACAAAGAAATCACCAGCACATGATGCATCCCAAATGGCTAGTCTGCACTTCAACATATATCCGTCAAACCCACACAATGACAGCATGTGAATGATAAAACACACATTGTGACATGCATGAAACCAAAGAGAGAATACCACACATTGAAGTACCAAATGATAATGTATTAAACAGAAAAGCAAGGCAATGAAATGGAACAGAAGAAAATGGAAATAATGAATGAAATCCAGCATGTCCAATAAATGAAAAAGATGCATGAAATCCAAATGAAAAGCAATCCAAAAGCAAGTCTCCAAAGTGTCAGTCTGAGAAAATAAATCCAAGGTGCAAAAATAATAAAAAAACATTGATCCATGGGAAAAAAAATCAAAAATCCAAATCCATTGTCAAACTATGTTCAAAGTGAACATCCAGAGTCCATGTGCCCAATCCTTTAAATGAAACCTATAAAATAAAATCCTACCTAATGAAGAACTATATAAGAAGTTGGGGCATTGTCCAAGCGCCCCAAAAAAAAACAAAACAAAACTGAAAGGATACTTAACACTAAAGAACTATTTACAAGGGCAGCGGGCTAGTCTGACGGCTCACTTCTGGATGTTCCGGGCCAGGGCATAATCGAACTCCTGCTCAATGTCCCGGAGGCAGTCCTCTTCCATGGCCCCGAGGGTCCGCAGGGATGACGACATGTTCTCCTCCAACTCCCTGCGGATTGTCTTGAGGCACTCGGCCCGCCTCAGGGCCCTCCACATGGAGTTCTCCGCCCTGACCATCGTGAGCCGTGCCTCTTCCGCCCGCTGCCGCTCCGCATCTATGGCGTGGTGCAACCGCTGCCACACGGAAGACACTTCCCGTCGTGGGTCCTCCTGCCCTCCGGCCGATGCCTGCCCCTCCAATGTCGAAGGCCCCGAGCCATCATGGCTCCCGCCTCGTTGCTGCTGCTGCTGTGCCTGTGCCCGTGCCCTGGCTCCTGCTGCCTGCACATCCTCCACCGGCTGGGGTGCAGTCGTTGATGTGGCCACCCCTGCTGGACGTCCGACTCCCAACTTTGGCAGGGATGTGTCCTCCACCAGCCTGGCCGCACAGTCAGAGGCAGCTCCACAGGGCTCCAAGGTGACAAATGGGTGGAAAGATGGCACGGAGGACGACTGGCGCATACGGTGTTCAGTTGAGGAGGGGGTCGGAACAAGCTCGAGCAAACGGAGGAAGCCGGCCTGGGTGACCTGTCCCAGTAGGCCGACGCGGTCAATGAGCCATTCGAGATGACGTGCAGTCTCCTCATGAAAAGACTGCAGGTCACCTCGCATGGCCTGTTGACGCAACGCCACACCAGTCAGGACAGGCTCAACCCGTACCTGGATAGCCACATCTGCAGGCAGAGGAAGGCCAGTTGTTGTAAGCTCATCCCCTGCCTGAAAACGGGTCTGGACGTAGGCATCCCTGCTGGTGCAAGATGATGCAGTGACAGGATCAGGGACAGGCTTGCACACAGGCACCTACGCGGCGGCCTGTGCTGCCTCCTGTCCCTGGTCCTGCACTGCACCACTAGCACCAGTGGAATCCCGACCTCCAGACCCCGTCTCTGTCGCTTGCACGGCCTCCTCCTCCACCAAACCCCCCACCAACCTGGATGACTCCGTGCCATCTTCCCCCGTTGGGCCCTGTGGGGTCCCAGTTGCCCCTTCTGCTGCCGAGGAGTCCAACTCTGACCTCTGCCTCTTGGACCTCCCCCCGGCAGCTGCGGCCTGGGACGTGGCACCAGACTCCTCACTCCCCGACGAGATGACAACCTGGGAGGGGAGCCGGGCCTTGCGTCTCCGGCTGGCGGTGCAATCCCTGCGTCTGTGCTCCACAGCACCTTCTCCGCCCTCTTCATCAGTTGACGCTGCAGACAGGGAGAAATAAAACACAGGCATCAGGGCACTGTACGATGGACACATACACACATGACAGTTGTACATGAGTGGCATTGGCAAACCTCAGAGATGGCATCACAGTCGCCAACACACATGTCATTTCAACTCGCACACATGAGCCATACCACAGCCATATCGCAACAGCCAGCACCATCCATACACACACAACAGCATGAGCAGGCAAAGGTGAGCCAGACATCAGATGCAACACAGGGAGTGCACTACACATGCACACACACCACCACACTTGCATGCATGTGTACACCTCTGCCAACTGTCACAGATTTGAGATCGGCATCCATGTCACATCTGCCAATCAGTCTTCCACATCCTGATGTCACATGCATCCATGTTGCATCACTGTTGCACCCTTGTCAAATACACACACATGCACATGCACACAGTGCAGATACATGCATCTGGAACCAACATCCATGTGTGACATCACAAACATGCCTACTTACATACACATTCATTAAAACATGTGTGCCCACACATCTGCATTTGGCATGCAAGCCTACACACACAAGCACCATCCATGTCTCACACATGAGAGCCCTCGCATGTGTTATCCTCATGGCCCTGTAGACCCCCCCATACTTGGCCCCATAAAAACACATGTGCAACCTGCACACTACTGGCACACCACCACACGCACAGCTTACAATCAGGATGCATGTACACTTACCGCTCGACTCCAGACGGGTCTGGCTCTCAAGGACCTGGACGTGGAGCGCTGGGTATATGCGTTCCAGGACCCTCATCTGATCTTCCGACAAGTGGCCCCGGTGCCCCTTAGCATCCGCTGCCTTCAAGAGGTGCCGGGCCTTGTTGGGGGTCCTGGACCTGAAGTCCTCCCAGCGCTTCTTGACATGATGGAATAGTCGGACTGCCACCCCCTCCACGTTGATGGCAGTCACGATGTCCGTCCAGATCCGAGTCTGTCCTTGCTTGTCGGGCGCAAACTTCCGAAGAGAGCATCATACTGCCCCAGGACTTGCTCCACCAGGACACCAACTTCGGTGGCAGTGAAGCTGGTGCCCCTCTGCCTCTCTGGCCGGGGGATGCCAGTGGTGCCAGATGTTGCAGTGCCTGACATGACAACCCCAGAGGCAGGAGTGGGTGGGCAACTGGGTCCTGGGGCTGGTCTGTGGAGTGATGGAATCCCAGTCGGGAGTCTTCGGTTCCAGCAGGGGTGGTCACAGCAACAGCACCCCTGGCTGATGTGCAGGCAGCAAATGGCAGGGCACGTGGGCAGCAGGCAGTCAGGCAGCAGCAGATGGCAGGTGGGAGCGTGCTCGGGGCTCTGGGGGGCAGTCATTCGGCCTTCTGGGCAGGAGCGTGGTCTTCCGTGTGCTTACGCGTGACCAGCTTGATACGGAGTGATTTGGCACGTGAAAATTCAGCACGTCTGCGTGTAATTCGAGGAAAGGGCCTTAGCGCGTAAGCGCGTCAGCACACATACGCAAATTCATTGGCCCAAAGGCCCCCACCGTGTAGGCGCGTCTATGACGTTACGCGCACGTGCGTTTTCCAAGGCGCGTAGAAAAAATAAGCACGTCAGAGTGTCATAGCATGTAATTGGTGGAAAGGGCCTCAGCGCGTATGCGCGTCTGTGACGTGCTTGCCCGGGCGTTTGCCTGTACACAGGTGCATGTTACACGTCCAATGACTCCACGTCAGAGTGTCAGCTCGTATAATTGGAGGATAGGGCCTTAGCACGTACATGCGGAAGTGACGCTGGATGTGTGGGTATGTTTAAAAGTTATGTGTAGAATGCCATTTCCTTGTACGTGCTTTTCGTGGAGAATGAGTGGGTGAAATCTGCACTTCTTGTCGGTTCACACGCGATTTACTTCACGGCGTTCCAAGTTCGTACTCCCTGTTACCTCTGACAGCTTTTTCTCTTTTTGTCTTTTTCCTGGGCCTGTTTCCTCAAACAGCGTTCACTTCTTCTGTTGTCCTGTCTCCTCAGACAGCGTACAATTCTTCTTTTGGCGGGGGTGTTGCCAACGCGCACACGCAAGTCTTTTTCCCGCTATTTTTCCAGGCAGACGGTGAGTCGCGCACGTATTTAACATCTGTGCTTGCCCCGTGTGTCGCGTACCCCTTCAGAGGTCATTCTAGGCTGCGTGTGACACTTATACGTTCATTTTTGTTTTTCTGGGTGCCACAGCGTAGTGCAGGTTTATTTTTCCACGCACGTGGTCTAGGAGGGGTTGCGTGCACATTATCTCCCTTTTTTGGGGTGCCTGTGCGTTGCGTGACCCGTCATCTTCCCCCAGGGGTCACATACAGCCTTGCTAGAGCACTAGGGTACCAATTCCATCTAGTACCCTACCCCTTTGACTCCCAATTGCCCAGGACAATAGTTTACTGCAACTCCCATACGCACAACAACATCAGTGCCATGGTTGGGAGGCGAGCACGTGGTAAGAGTGGCAAAGGTGGCCGAGCCTCAAGAGCTGGGCGTGGTGGATACGGTAGGGGATGTGGCCGGGACTTGCAGGGTGCTCCTAGCCCCCCATGTGTGGATGACCAGTCAGGGACACCCATGCCCCCCCCCTGGTTGAGGGTAACGTGGCTGACACCATCCCTGCTCAGCCCTTGCTGGACCAGCCCATTGTGGCACCAGACCTGGCACAGGGTGACTCCATGGCTGACTTCCAGGTCAGCAGGTCTAGGCCACGTGTGGCGGTGCATGTTGGTGTCACCAGGCCACGTGGATCAGGGGCAGCTATGTCATCTGCTGCCCCGAGTAGGCAGGGTGGGGAGGCTGCTGGGGCAGCTGCGGCTCCATCCACCCAAGCTCTGAGTCTCCCAGCCAGGACAGTGTCGGTCCCAATCCATCCTGCTGACGTTCCCCCTGACTGCATCACACTTCAGCTAATGCCTGCACCAAGTCCCATGGTGAGTGTTCATTCCACTCTCATAGTCCACAGTCCACCGGGGCTCCTGCCCCTAGTGTCCAGAGCGGTGTAGGACACTCAGGATCCCCACCACCTTCCAAGCGGAAGAGGAAGAGTGTTCGTCCAGTACAGGTTGATGCCCCAGACACGGCTACACAGTCCGGCCCGCCAAGGAAGCCCAGCTTCAATCAGGCCGAACTTGATGCACTTGTGTGTGAAGTATATGTCAGCACATGAGAGCGAAATGGTGATTACTGCAGGATGCAAGACCACATCTGCACAACGTCTGGCACACTGGCAGACCATCGCGGACATCATAACTGCCCTTGGATTCATGAGGCGCACAGCTAATGATTGCTACAAGCGCTGGAATGACCTGAAGCGCAGGGCAAAGAAAAAGCTGGCCTCAAGTCAGGCCGCGACTCTAGTGACTGGAGGTTGGTCTCCAGCAGAAGAATTGAACTCGCTCCACATGAGTATGTTGCTGGGACATACGTCACGGAGGGACAGATCCAAGGCGTGGGAGACCTGCCAGATTACGAGGCATTGTCTGGTGAGTGCACATGCATGTGTGTGTCATCCATGTGCATGGTGTGTGTGTGAGGGCTTCTGATTGAGTGCCAGGTGAGGGTGTGTGTGCCTGAGTGGTTTGGGTCACCCATGTGCTTCATCCAATACATTCTGGGCACCAGGATTTAGGTATTGCAGTATCCCTTCTGGCAACAGTAGACAGTTGCCCTTGAAGTGTCATCTTGCCACAACATTGTTGCGTATTATTATGTGTTCATTCAGGCTGATTGTTTGCATTCCACCACTTTCACTAGGCATTTCTCAGTCCTATTGTCACATGTGTGACATGGCTATGGTACATGCCATCTGTGTGATGGCATGTGTCATGTATGTGTATTGGACATGCCAATCACAGGCCAATGTGTGATGGCACTGCTGGCCAGCATGCAGCAAATGTGTTGGTCTTCCATCTTGGTGTCATCAATGTGTGCCATTTGCCTCCCCTTCATACGCAGTGACGGTGCATGCATGGGAGGGTTATAGTCATGTGGGACATGTGTCAATGAAGTACTGGTTCTGTTGCTTCTCAGCCCTAATTGTGTGCCATGGTGCTAATGCCTGTTCCCATTTCTTTTCTTTCATGTCTTTGCAGGGGATGACGCACTTGATACTGCTGGGGTTGTGGAGATGGTGCAGACCCAGGAGGGGTCTCAGGCCCGACCGGGCACCAGTGAGGGACGTGGTGTGGTGGTGGGTGAGAACCCACACTTGCTGAAGACCATTCTCTCAAGGGGTGTCTCTGGGTGCACCTCCCCCGAGCTCTAATCAGGTGTCGATTTGGATGATGAGACCTATGTGCCGTTGCTGGTAAGTGTTTCTGGGAGGGATTATGTACTGTCCAACCCACCTGCACCAGGGGTAGAACCCTCAATGGGGATTTCAGTGTTGGTAGGTCCGCCTTTGGTGGTTACGGATGCAGGGTCACACTCCGCAACATCTGATCCTGGTCCTGGGCCAGCAGATCTGAGGGGGAATGCAGTCCTGCAGCCTCAGGCAGTGCCGGCACAGCAAGGCACAGTTCACCTTGCCCCAGACAGGTGTGGTGCCCGCCGACGCGGTGGCCGTACGCCACCTGGCAATACCGCATGGGAGCAATCCATATACGGTATGGCAAACCAACAAGCAGCATCATCTGAGATGATGGCTCAGGCCATGGATAGGGTGGCCACTTCCAGTGTCCCCCAAGAAAGGCTGATGGAACAACTACAGCAGGCAACAGACTCCATTTGCCAGTCACACAGGGAGGACATGTTGGCGTCCAACAGGGACAGACGGGCGGCACTGGAGACTCTGCGGAAAGCCATTTCTATTGAGTCCCAGGGCCACAGGGAGGCCCTGAGGGTGGAACTCCGTCAGCTCAGGGTGACTCTTGTTGAGCTTGAGGCTTCAACTGACATGTGGACAGAACAGCAGCTGTAGCGGCTCACACGTACGCTCTCAGCTGAGATGCAGGCAACTAGGGAGGAGGTCCGGGCATCCCGTGAGTTGTTGCATGGGGACCTCCGCACGATTATCCTCCAGAACCAGACCTTCCAAACCCGCATGCTTGCTGCCATGGAGGACCAGACTAGGGCTTTGCGTGGGCTTCCTCCCATAGTACCACCACCTCCTGATGCAGCTGCAGAGGGTGAGGAGAGCGACAGCAGCGATTCTCTCACAATAGGGTAGCCGTGCAGGCCATGAGCCCATGGAGGTGTTTTTTCCCAACATCCACACAGGTGGGTTTTGGTGTGCACCCTGTCCTCAGACCTCCTGGGTGGCCTCCCCCACCCTCCCTGGCCCATACATGGCCATTTTTGATTTTTGATTTTTGATTTTTTTTACATTGTGTTGCCTTGTGTGGCTCCTGTGGGCATACGCTGTATTGTGGCTGGGCACATGCAGGCTTGTCCTGAATTTGGGTTAGATGCTTGGGTTTGTGTGACACACACCCCTCCTGCTTCCCGTTTCCATGGGTTTGCAAAGGGTGTGCCCAAGTGACATTGACTTACACAGTGACGTTGGACTCCCATTTGCTGTGTGGGCAGTCTGTAGTCAATATTGTGTATACATTCCTAGTGCGTATTGTTGTTGTATTGTACACTGCAGGGTGTATTGCTATATGCCTCTGCATCCATCTCATCCACCTAATTTGCAGGTCCATTCCTCATGTCTTCACAAGGCGGTCTACTTTGGAAATGTAGTCCATGCTGTAAGCAGTGCACCTACACTTTTGCGTGGTGCTAACACTGTACAGTTGGAAGTGGTCAAAGTGCTGGCATTATCAGGTAGTGAGACTACCAATTTTTTAAATCCATACTGTCATGTTTATGGTAGGTTTGAGGTTGTGTAGGTGATTTGTATTATTGCTAAATATTTGGTAATGTGTGTTGTTGGTCCTGCATTACTGTGAGCATTTCATGTGTGGTCAGTTTCCATTAGGGACACTGTACTTTGTGACACTTGTGTCATGTTGTGGGGATTACTTTGTTTGGTCTCACATAGCATGAGATGCCATAGTGTGTTGTGTGGCGGTGCCGGGGAGGGGTTGGGTGACATGGCACTGTTCTCATGTTGTATTTTGCAAGTGGGTATTCATTTTTGCTGCATAGAAGTGTGTCTTTTGATGACACTGCATTGGTGGTGTTTGTGTAGGTAGGGATGCACACATTGTGACACTTCCAGGTGAACAATCTCAGGCCTCTATGGTTCTGACAGTTGACTGTCCATTCATTCATCATAATTGTCAGATTGAGTCATCATTGATTGTCAGATGGTATGTGCCAGGGCTGTGTGCACTCCACAGGGGTGTGCTTTCTATGTGAAGTAATTAGCCACCAGCTGCGTACGGGCTGCCTCACCCCGTGCCCTTTCCCCTCCCATGCGCAGCGGGCGTGCATGTGGTTGGGGATGTGGGGGCACCACCATGTCCACAGCCAGGCCCCGGCGTGTTGCAACATTGTGCAGGACACATGCTGCCACTATGATCCTGCACACTACTGGGGGAGCGTATAACAGCAGCCCGTCAGAACGGTCAAGGGAGCGAAAGCGTGACTTGAGCACTCCGAATGTGCGCTCCACTATGCCCCGGGTTGCAATATGGGCTGTGTTGTATCTTACCTCGGGAAGCGTGATGGGGTTACGAATTGGCGTTATCATGTGGGTGCTCAGAGGGTAGGCACTGTCCCCTGGGGAGGTGGTGATGGGTATCATTAGTGGGGTAGTGACATTACTCTGTATCTGACATGCATGCGTGTGCTGTGGCATTTATACTCACCAAGCAGCCATGCATCGACATGCCGCCCAGCTTCCATGTCCCGGTTTAGGGTTGACATCCTGTAAATGAAGCTGTTGTGGGTGGACCCTGGATAGTTGGATATACTGAGGTGATAATTCCCTTGGCATCACATACTACCTGGACGTTGATGGAATGCCAGTGCTTGCGGTTTCTATAGATGTGCTCAGATGCCCTGGGGGGACGTAGAGCCACATGGGTGCAATCAATGGCACCTAGCACTTTGGGGAATTGTGCCACCCCGTAGAAATCCTGGATGACAGCCTGCCTTTCTGCAGGTGTTCTGGGCAGGTATATGTGCCTGCAGACTGATGGGCATGCAGTGATGATGGCCAACACCTGGTGTAGGCACCGTTACTGCGTGGCCTGTGACACCCCCCCCCACTATGGCACTTGTCCGCTGAAATGATCCGGTAGCCAAGAAGTGCAGTACATTGAGGACCTTCTCCAGGGGGCTGAGTGGTTGGGAGCACAGGGTGGGTGATGTGAGGTCATCCTCCCACTCACTGATGGAGTCGAGTATTATGTGAGGTGGAAACCTGTACCTCCCGTACACCTGGTCATCAGGCATACCAAAAAGGCTGGTTCTGGGTGTAAATATTCTGGCCCTGACTATCTTCCTCCTCCTCCTGCGGTATCCCACGGCCACTGCTGCTAGGAACGGTATATTCATCCTGGCGTCTGAGCTTGTTTGTTGTTTGCGCACACTTTTATGCTGCGCGGGTCAACGTACGCCTACTTCCTGCGAGTCGACGTGCGCCTGCTTCATGCTGGCGTACGTGTTTCCGTATTGGACCGTCTTGTTTGGCGCGTTGTAGGCGACCGTTTAAATCTTCCTGCCCACCCCAGGAATACACGTAACAAGCTCTCCCAGGCCCAGTCACGTGTAAATGTTCCCGCCCACCCCAGGAATACACGTACCCCACTCTCCCAGGCCCAGTCGCGTGTGGAAGTTCAGGCGAACCCCGTAATACACGTACCCTGCTGATGTCGCATGTGGAAGTTCACGTGAACCCGGTAATACACGTACCCTGCTGATGTTGCGTGTGGAAGTTCACGCGAACCCCGTAATGCACGTAACCTGCTGATATCGCGTGTGGAAGTTCACGCGAACCCGTACTACACGTACCCTGCTGAAATCGCGTGTGGAAGTTCACGCGAACCCGTAATACACGTACCCTGCTGAAATTGCGTGTTAAACTAGCCGCGCACCCCTGAAATACATGTACCCAGGCCAATCGCACTGCTGGGGGGTGGGGGTGCTGGGAGACATGAGTGGGGGCCTGGTGGAGGGTGCCCCTGGATGCTGGGGGGTGGGGGTGCAGGGGGGCATGAGTGGGGGCCTGGTGGAGGGTGCCCCTGGATGCTGGGGGCTGGGGGTGCTGGGAGACATGAGTTGGACATGAGTGGGGGCCTGGTGGAGGGTGCCCCTGACTGCTGGGGGTTGGGGGTGCAGGGGGACATGAGTTGGACATGAGTGGGGGCCTGCTGGCAGGTGCCCCTGGATGCTGGGGGGTGGGGGTGCAGGGGGACATGAGTTGGACATGAGTGGGGGCCTGGTGGAGGGTGCCCCTGACTGCTGGGGGGTGGAGGTGCAGGGGGACATGAGTTGGACAAGAGTGGGGGCCTGGTGGAGGGTGCCCCTGGATGGTGGGGGGTGGGGGTGCTGGGAGACATGAATGGGGGCCTGGTGGAGGGTGCCCCTGACTGCTGGGGGGTGGGGGTGCAGGGGGACATGAGTTGGACATGAGTGGGGGCCTGGTGGAGGGTGCCCCTGGATGCTGGTGGGTGGGGGTGCTTGGAGACATGAGTGGGGGCCTGGTGGAGGGTGCCCCTGTATGCTGGGGGGTGGGGGTGCTGGGAGACATGAGTTGGACATGAGTGGGGGCCTGGTGGAGGGTGCCCCTGACTGCTGGGGGGTGGGGGTGCAGGGGGGCATGAGTGGGGGCCTGGTGGAGGGTGCCCCTGGATGCTGGGGGGTGGGGGTGCAGGGGGGCATGAGTGGGGGCCTGGTGGAGGGTGCCCCTGACTGCTGGGGGGTGGGGGTGCAGGGGGACATGAGTTGGACATGAGTAGGGGCCTGGTGGAGGCTGCCCCTGACTGCTGGAGGGTGGGGGTGCAGGGGGACATGAGTGGGGGCCTGGTGGAGGGTGCCCCTGACTGCTGGGGTGTGGGGGTGCAGGGGGACATGAGTTGGACAAGAGTGGGGGCCTGGTGGAGGGTGCCCCTGGATGGTGGGGGGTGGGGGTGCTGGGAGACATGAATGGGGGCCTGGTGGAGGGTGCCCCTGACTGCTGGGGGGTGGGGGTGCAGGGGGACATGAGTTGGACATGAGTGGGGGCCCGGTGGAGGGTGCCCCTGACTGCTGGGGGGTGGGGGTGCAGGGGGGCATGAGTGGGGGCCTGGTGGAGGGTGCCCCTGGATGCTGGGGGGTGGGGGTGCAGGGGGGCATGAGTGGGGGCCTGGTGGAGGGTGCCCCTGACTGCTGGGGGGTGGGGGTGCAGGGGGACATGAGTTGGACATGAGTGGGGGCCTGGTGGAGGGTGCCCCTGACTGCTGGAGGGTGGGGGTGCAGGGGGACATGAGTGGGGGCCTGGTGGAGGGTGCCCCTGGAAGCTGGGGGGTGGGGGTCCTGGGAGACATGAGTGGGGGCCTGGTGGAGGGTGCCCCTGGATGCTGGGGTGTTGGGGGTGCTGGGAGACATGAATGGGGGCCTGGTGGAGGGTGCCCCTGACTGCTGGGGGGTGGGGGTGCAGGGAGACATGAATTGGACATGAGTGGGGGCCTGGTGGAGAGTGCCCCTGACTGCTGGGGGGTGGTGGTGCAGGGGGACATGAGTTGGACATGAGTGGGGGCCTGCTGGCAGGTGCCCCTGGATGCTGGGGGGTGGGGGTGCAGTGGGACATGAGTGGGGGCCTGGTGGAGGGTGCCCCTGGATGCTGGGGGGTGGGGGTACTGGGAGACATGAGTGGGGGCCTGGTGGAGGGTGCCCCTGAATGCTGGGGGTGGGGGTGCAGGGTGACATGAGTTGGACATGAGTGGGGGCCTGCTGGCAGGTGCCCTGCACTGCTGGGGGGTGGGGGTGCTGGGAGACATGAGTGGGGGCCTGGTGGAGGCTGCCCCTGACTGCTGGGGGGTGGGGGTGCTGGGAGACATGAGTGGGGGTCTGCGGACAGATGCCCTGCACTGCTGTGGGGTGGGGGTGCAGGGGGACATAAATTGGACATGAGTGGGGACCTGGTGGAGGGTGCCCCTGGATGCTGGGGGGTGGGGGTGCAGGAAGACATGAGTTGGACATGAGTGGGGGCCTGGTTGAGGGTGCCCCTGACTGCTGGGGGGTGGGGGTGCAGAGGGACATGAGTTGGACATGAGTGGGGGCCTGCTGGCAGGTGCCCCTGGATGCTGGGGGGTGGGGGTGCAGGGATGCATGAGTGGGGGCCTGGTGGCGGGTGCCCCTGGATGCTGGGGGGTGGGGGTGCTGGGAGACATGAGTTGGGTTCTGGTGGAGGGTGCCCCTGGATGCTGGGGGGTGGGGGTGCTGGGAGACATGAGTGGGGGCCTGGTGGAGGTTGCCCCTGGATGCTGTGGGGTGGGGGTGCTGGGAGACATGACTGGGGTCCTGGTGGAGTGTGCCCCTGACTGCTGGGGGTGGGGGTGCAGGGGGACATGAGTTGGACATGAGTGGGGGTCCTGCTGGCAGGTGCCCTGCACTGCTGGGGGGTGGGGGTGCAGGGGGACATGAGGGGGGGCCTGGTGGAGGGTGCCCCTGACTGCTGGGGGGTGGGGGTGCTGGGAGACATGCGTTGGTGGGCAGTAGTGCAAGGTGACATGTGGCTTGGCTGGGGGGCATGGCCATGGTGTATGGGCTGCCTGCGGGACATGTGCAGGGGTGCAGGGTAGTCCCCTGTGGTGTGGGCTGCCTGCAGGGGCCGTGGAGGGTGTAGAGGGAACACCTGGGAGGACCCACACGGCCAATTCATGTGTAGTACTCCCCGGCACCCCCGAAATACAAGTAGGCTGCTGGATTCGCGTGTGGAACTTCCCACGCACCCGAAGTGCACGTACCCTGCTGAAATCGCGTGTGGAACTTCACGTGCACCCCGAAATACACGTACCCTGCAAATTTGCGTGTGAAACTTCCTGCGCACCTTGGAATACACGTACCCTGCTGAAATCGCGTGTGAAACTTCACGGGCACCCCGGAGTACACGTACCAAGGACAATCGCGTGTGGAACTTCACGCGCACCCCGAAATACACGCACACGCTATTTTTCACACAGCGGGTGTCCGTGTTTGTCGCGTACCCCTTTGCACCTCATTTGTCCTAGAGGGCCACAGTATGGATCGTTCATTATAGCTGTATATAGGTGCTTTTCTTTTTGTTAGCGCACCTTTTGGCGCACATTTATTTCAGGCGCAGGGAGGCTACCACCTGCTTTCTTGTGGCGGACTTGTTTGGCCCTGTGCGCGTCTTTGCCCGTGCGCTGCTTTCCCCTATTCGATTCCATGAATACGAGTTGTAGGCGAGCGTGTGGGCGTTCCGCGCACTTGCCTCCTGTACTTCCCCCGGGACGCCCATATTTTCACGCGTTGTTCCCCATTCCAAGTGTTACGCCCCGTGTTCCGCCTACTTTTGTTATGTGCGCCACGCTATGTGCGATTTCGCTGTGGCCGTGGCGCACGCCGTTGAATGACCTGTGCGCCGGCGTGCGCCGCGCACTTTTTCAGCGCACATCCAATATTTTTCTCACGCACGGACTTCCATGAATTAATGCGCGCTGGTTTCCCAGCGATTTTTGCTCTTGCACTGCGATTCGCACGTTTTGGCACCTCTGCGCCGGAATTTTCGGCGCACATTAATTCCATGAATCGGCCTGTAAATGTTTCTGGCATTTCCTTTAGTTTGTTTGAAACTTTCCATTGTCTTTTAATTTGCTCCTTTTACTTGATTTTTTTTCTCTGCCTTTCTGTATGACTGTGGTTATGGCAATTAGTACTTCTTTCTTTCACTTATTCAGGCACACAGGTTTGGCTCAACCTGGGGAACAGCAGAGTGGACATGCAGCAGGAAGTCACACCATGGGTGGTTCACAGGGTGTCTGTGGGCTTGGGGGATTGGGTCAATGATGGTCTTTGAGTCACTAGCGTGTGTGGAGTTGGGCAAAAAGGTGAGAAAAAGATAAGCACAAACAAAGTGTAATGCCCAATAGCATGGAATGCAGGATATTTAAGATCAGTTGGATGGCTGAGAACAAATTCCATCCTGGAACATCAACAACCTTCAAAATAAGTCCAGCTAGGCTATTACTGTTTTTCCCCTTCACCAATTCCCCTTCAAAGTTGTGTGTGAACAATTGTAAAGCTGGGTCCATCCCTGCCCATTTTGGAACATGTAAATGTTGGACCACCTCACACAATCCCATTTTCTCTTCTCTGCAGTGTGAATATTAGGCCTTTGAGCCACTCGCAGGTTGATACTAAATTGACTTACATAACTCGGCTTTGAACCGCATATGATCCATGTGAATGACAACTCTTTACTATGGGAGAGTACCATTTCCTCTAGACACAAAATGTGCATCTTCCTGAGTTCTAATTAACCAAGGGGTAAACAATTATTTTCTTAATTGTATTTTTTAGATGAGCATATCAGGACTCTGGAATCATATTATTTGTTACTTGCTCCTGATGAAGGGTGTAACCCAAAACGTGTTGAGCTCAACATTGTATATGAATAACTGTCTGTTGAATTAAATTACTTTTGTTTTGTGAATACTTGTTTTCTTTAATATTTTCATCATCATTATCTACATTGTTGTTTATGTTTGGCTAATTTTCAGTATAGTCGTGTGCAGGGGAACCGAGGGTCCATAAGTCTAGGACTCCTATCTTCTCATTGTTAGTCTTCTTTGTGCCAGGGTTGTTACATTCTCCCCCGCGCACCGGGTTTTTGTGATAAATATTATAACTCCCTTGAAAGAATTCTCTTGACATCAGTGTGCATCTACAACCTATGGTGTGTATGCATCCTAACATAGACCTAAACATGCTTTCTAACGAACTTGCTTTAGAGCTAATATGGTGTGGTGTGGTCATTCTGTACTTGACCAACTGATTAGACATATTCAATATTAGGATTTGAGGATCAATACATGAACTCATATTTTGCATTATATACATAACTTTGGTCTTTGTGATGGCCTCTTAAATATATTATGTAACTTATTGCTGTGTTTGCACAGCAGCTTTAGCACTCAGAATACCATTAGGAACCAATATTTTGTCAAGATTGATGAGGTGGTTCAATAAAGCCCAAAAGGAGACCTTGCTGGACTCCCATAGTCCTTCGCCAGGGTGGTCGGGTTGAAGGAAAGTAGAAAGACCTTGAAGGTCGGAAGATGGTTTCTTCTGGGATTTTCCTGCACCAGCCGAGGCAAAATGGCCCACAACTTGCTTTTGTTCCTAGATCGGACAGGGGAGTCCGATTTGCATTACTCTGCAGTGCTTCCAGCCACATTCGCTGCTAAACACATCCCATAAATGCCTTGACTGTTGCTGTAGAATCAAACTCTCCTTGAGTGTCAGAGGTTTCTTTGTCTATTTTTCTATGATGCCTTATATCATCTGATAGCTCGCATAAACAATATGTGCCACAGACATCGACTGATTTTCGTTTGAGATCCAACAATGCTGTTCTTTCTGCTTTAGTCAAATTATCGTAATCATGTTTGATATCGAGCAGTGCTTCTTTTTGATACAATTGTTATATGCATTTTGAAAATATGATTGGTGGCGTTACATTGAATTAATTGATTTAATAATTTATGAAACTAGTACTAATAACTCAGGCTCTGATGAAGGAAAACTCCGAAATGCATTAGCCCGATGGGTTACTGTTTGCCACAGTCTCAATATTAGCCTATAAAACGAAAATGAATCTAAAATTTGGTAATTGAAAAATACACGTTTTGGACAATAAAATCACTTTGAAACAAGGATAACTGCGTATAAGTTGATATAGAAGCATCATGAAATCGTCTAACCCACAGGAGACAGATACTGCCAACCTGTACCCATCACCATCACAGTTTTAACACCTGTCTCTAGTGAGATGGGGTATGGAGCGGAGATAACATCTACAACATGATTTCATTCTCCCTCTTGAGTAAGCGCTTCGTTTTATGTCTGCATTATATTTTCATTCAGGTGTAAAACAAATGGAGTGTCCGGAACCCACCTTGCATTAGTACCTGTTAATGAGCATGCACAACCCATAGGAATCCATTAGTAAGAACTGCTTGCAAAGTATAATTTGTATGCAGTGCTGTCTTTTTTGCATTTTGCAAAATAGAGGGGAACACAGCAGAGTAAAGGTGATTTTGCTTTGCTGTACTGATTATGTTTGCACTCCGACTTGCAACATGTTTACATTGCATGCAGGGAACCCCACAGGAAATAGGTGCAAACCTTAGTGGTCCCCGGCATGCAGTTTGCATTTTTGAGAACATGATCCGCACAGATGGATTTGGATGTGAAAAGCCACACAGTTTATGAATTATGTCAAAGAAATCACGGTGGCAGCTATAATCACATTGTGCTTAATGTGTCAGAAGGAAGCTCGACCTTTACACAAACGTAATCAGAGACATGCAGCGACACAGAGGAAAGGGATCGGAATATGCTTTTGCAAATGCAATGATCCAAATTCCAAACAATCAGAATGATAAGGATAATCGAATTTGGAAAAATCTCTCTTCTTTTTTGGAAGTTCAGGTTGAAGTTGATAAAAGTTGTAAAAATGTGAGGTGGCACTGTTTGGGTTCTCAGCGACAACCCTAACGCTAATTCCTATTGTCATTAGGATTATATAAGTGTGTCTATTGTTGCAACATATGGTGGGGGAGACTGTAAAACACAACAGTCTCAAATTATTGAAAATACATGAGTTCCCCACACAATGCGGCCAGTAATTTGAACCAATTAGAAAGGAACAGTTTATTGGTACAATTCAAATATGGTTTATTTTTGGATTGTACTCATGATGTACAATAAATAACCAGTTCCAACATACAGTAGCACAATTCCAAGTTAAAGTGGCCAACAATAACCAACTGGTGTCAGTGTGTTTTCTTTCCCCAATACTCTTGGCTTCCTCTAGCCTATACAAAGTGTTACTATTCTACAAAAAACGAATGAAAACTTTTTTTCAAGCTGATTAGTTACATCTATTTTGCAATGATGCAATTTGTGGTTCCACTTACACACACGGAACGCTGCCGCCTTCTTGAAACAACTTACTTCTTAACAATGGGTGATAAATGCAAAAGAGTGCACATTACCCAGGATCTAATGGGGTATTGACTTTCATATGAAGGATGCAGAAATGCTAAATCTACATTGAATGTATAAGTGAATAAGGCATGAAGAATTGCTAAATAAAAACAAACAAAAACTTAAGTCAATGGACAAGTTCACAACCAATAGAGGATACATGAAAATAGAGTGACTTTTCCCAGGACGCAACGGGCCATCCAAGGCCCAATGAGAATTCAAGTGATTCATAATGCCTAAACACTACACAAGTGAATGGATTAGTTCACACCTTAGAGGTGGAACCACAAATTGCATAAATAGATGTTCCTAATCAGCTTGCAAAAAAAAATTTGATAATTTGTTGTAGAATATTAGTATCACACGAGGGGTGTGTGGTGGCATCCCAGCCAATGGGGAGGCTCAGATTGCAGGCATTAAATGATGGTACTCCCACTGCCGTGAGCTTCGTCAGGGCTGGCGGGTGCCATCTCCCATTGTCGGGGAACGAGGCAGATCTTCTAACCCCTTCCCCCTATCCTCTAGCCCACATTTCCCTGCTCTTCCTCCCCGTCACACTTACCTGCTTTTCGGGAGCGAAAGCACTGGAAATACTTCTGTCTCGAGCACGTCCGCTCCCAGTCTGCGACAAGCCGCCATTCAAAGGAAGAAGGGATTACACGTAGTCCCTTCTCTCCTTTCCATGGCGGCCATTTTCTTGTTTCCTTTTTTCCTTTTTCTTGTTTGTCCATCATTGAAATGTAGAAGGTACTACATGCCGCCCCTTCTCCCTCTTCATGGGGATCCATTTTGTTTGTTTACTTTTTTGTATTGTTTTCAATAGCCGCCATGGAAAGGGAAAACAGACTGTTATTATGGTCTGTGGTATTAAAAACAATAAGCGCCTCGCAGGTGAGGATTACCACTTCAGGTAATGTCCCGGGGCCCATAGTTACAGGCCCAAGCGAAGCCTGAAGTGGCAATTCCCCCTTGCTCAGGGCGTATTGCTTAAGTAACACTGTGTATAGCCAAGAGGAAGCCACGAGTATTGTTGAAACAAAATGCCTGTGCACCAGTTGGTTATTGTTAGCCACTTAAACATGGAATTGGGTTAGTGTATGTTGGAATTGGTTATTGCACCTCATAATCCAAAAATAAACCATATTTGAATGGTACCACAAAATAGTTCCTTTCTGATTGGTTCAAAATACTGAGCAAACCGTTCGGGGGAACTCATTTGTTTTTATTAAAAGTTGTATCTTGACGAAACACTTTGTAAATATTAGCTCTAAAAATGAGAGAGACTTTTCTTCCTGTAGTTGTCAAAAGGAATGAGCCTGTCACTTGCAGGGCTCAAACTAACTTGTTTTAGCAGGTCAAATTCTACTGGAAAAACAATCACTTTACTTATCAGTGCTATACATGAGCTTTTACTTACATTGCTGCCATGAACTTTTATTATTGCAATATCACCAAGACAGATGGAACTCATTTAAGCAAAGCCAGAGGGTTGAAAGTACTGCATGTTTGACATTTCACTGAATGTGCCTCTGTTTCTGAGGATATTCTAGCGGTAAATGTGTCATAAACATTCTAATTATAATATCATCAACCCCAATGTAACCCTTGTGAGTAACCTCAGAAAAAAGAATGTTTGCACTGTAATGCTTATAAGGGGAAGACTGTAGCCTGCCCCATGACGCCTAGTTAGAGAACATTACTATAATCAATTCTCCTAATTGAAATTATACCAACCCCAACAATGCATATTTATGCAACCTCAGTAGACCAAATGGCATAAAAATGCATGCTTAAAATGAGGCTGAGTCCACCCAGCCCCGCCCTATAGAACGTGCAGAGAAAAATAGTGCTCTGCAGTTGTTTTGGACTACAACTCCCATGATTCCTCACAATTAACTATGCTAGTAGGACTGCTAGGAGTTGCAGTACACATCTGGAGAGCAATAGGTAGCATACCCCTATGTTTAGAGGTACATGTCTGTCATTTACTCTAAATAACTTACACATCAACTGTACTAATTTACTGACTACCAAATCATGAACATAACACCTACGTGTGTCTCATGTGTGACTTACTCTTCCCCGGCTTTATAAAGGTTCAGGTCTGCTTTGAGATCCCACCATTCCTGATTTAAATGGCAGTTTTGTATTTGACTACAGAAGGATGAAAGGCTGAGTTATCTCGAACCAGATTCAGATGCTCTCTGCCGGCTTCAACACCTATAAAGATCCAAAGCAGGTGGAGGTACAGGTGCATAACCGTTCTGAGATCTCACTGCAGGGTTTAATGGGTTTAGATAGTTGAATAGCATTTAAAAACGTACAACTATGTATTCCTCTGCTTAACCCCAAACATTTGTTTCTTTTCCAGAAGCCTTTTCCATCAGGGATATTATGCCTTAATTGATTGTTACTATGAATTTCTCCCCACTGGCTCCTAAACACAAGGAAACTCCCTGAAAATTGCTGGGAGATGAATCGCTCAGAAAGTAAATGCAGTTAAAAGTTCAGTCAGATCAGTTTCTCCATGCGGTTTGTGAGTCGAAAAGATTAACCTGCACCCAAGACTACAATGAGATGGCAAACACTATACAATGAGAACAATTTTAACCACACCGCATGATACATACGGGAATATCTAAAGCAACAGCTTGAAAGACAATAGCAATAATTGAATTAAATTAAGTGGCTATACTGGAATATGACTGAAATATTGAACCACCATGTGAAAAAAATAATTTCAAGGCAATAATGACCCATAAGGCACATAAACCCTCCTGATGAACCCTCTGAAAGGATGGAGAAACACGTGTAGAGGGAGATAAGAGGGAGAAAAGAAAAAGATAACAATGCAAACACTGGAAAATCCATTTTGAGAATCAAATTTGAATTAAGAGGAAAATAAAGTTCACAAAAATTGAGATATTCAAAGAAATGTGAGACAACTTAAGAAATATATGAATATCATGTATGAATGGAATACATATCAAAATAATCAAATTGAACTTTAACGAATGTATATGACTTTGAATACAAAATTTAAGAAGATAAATTTATATTTTGGAGCGCACCAAAGAGTCCTTGTGGCCATTTTTATTTATGCAGTTAAAAGTTGCCCGTAAGACTTGTGAATATCCCGGATCTCGTGTCTGTGAAGGTGGATGCAGGGAAACTGGAATGGAGGAGAAGGGAGGAGGTGATGCTGAACCGGTTGAGGATAGGGCATGTGGGGCTGAATGACAGTCTGTTTCGAGTGGGGAAGCGTGAGTCGAGGGACTGTGCGGTGTGTGGGGTGCCTGAGACTGTGGGACATTTTTTGCTTGCGTGTGAGAGGCATGTTGAGGAGAGAGAGTTGATGAGGGTTCGGTTGTCTGCGCTGGGAGTGGCTGAACTGAGTGGGAAGGCTTTGCTGGGAGGAGTCGGGGTGAGAGGCAGGGAGAGGAGCAGTGTGCTGCTAGATTTTGTGGAGCAGACGGGGCGGTGGGAGGAGTTATGAGAATGTGAGGGCTGTGTGTAAGATTGGTGGGGTAGGTGCACATCATCCTTTTGGATGGGTCAGCCCACGCATTCGATAATAAGAAAGAAAGAAAGAAAGAAAGGAAGAAAGAAAGAAAGAAAGAAAGAAAGAAAGAAAGAAAGAAAGAAAGAAAGAAAGAAAGAAAGAAAGAAAGAAAGAGAGAGATTTGGAAAGACCAGTGATTTCCTTTGTTAAAAGTTTGGTGTTTTTCAGGCCATAATACCCCTTATTCTGGCCAAGGGCTAATCCCAATGAATGTGCAGACCCAACACATAAACCATAACTCACAGTACTGCGCCACTGTTAAAAGACGGAAGCCCATACTCTGGCTAGCCACACCCTTTACAACGCTCTGCTGCTCTCAAGCTGGGCTCGCGCTTTAAACAATAGCATCAAATAATGAAATATCTATGCTTTTAAATTCCTTTAAAATCTAAAAGCTCCACTGCATGCTTGGAACTACGGCAGCAAGCGTTGTTGTCATTTGAAAGTGACCTTTATAAGAAATAAAAAATGCAGATGAAACTATACCTGTAGTAAAAGCCAGGGAATATTATTTGAATATTTATGATCTTCTGGAGACATATTAGCTATATTTTTTGACAAGCCCCCTACCTGTTTATTGTATGCTTACAATTTAGTGTGCCCAAAAGGGCAAGGCGGTATCTCAGGTAGGAGAAAATGTCAGACAAGTCCTGGCTGCATAAATGAAAAATGAAAGCATTAGGGAAACTTAAGCACTGTGCCCTGCTGAATGCGAGGAGAAAGGCGTTCTGCTAATGTCAAATCATCTTACATAAAACACGAAGGGATTCAGTGACCCAATTCTTTGTTTTCATCCACATTACTGATACAAAATGTACTCATAACTGCTCCTAACAAAAAAAAAATGATATTGACTTCTTATATCATGCCTCCTGCCGGGTTCGAACCCGATTGTTGGGCGCTCTCTTGCTTCCAAGACAAGAAATGCGCCTGTCCGCAGCTAGTCTTTACTGACTTTTACAACAACAACTTTTGAGATGCGACGGAATGTTCTATACCCTAAACTGAATCAGAGTTCAGAATATATTCAACTTTTTTAAGTTTTAAGTTTCAAGAATATTCTCTCTCTCTCTCTTTTTCCATCTCACTCTTTCTCTTACATGTCATACTTCATCGCTCCTATTATTGCCATACCCACACAAACATGGCCAGTACACATGACAAGAAGGCATGGTATGTTATGGCAATGTTTATTTAATAGTGTCTATACACAAGACAAGTGTTTCAAAGCGCCCAAGGAGAGGGACAGGGGGAGAAAAACAAGTCATTCAGGGACCCTGAATTCCTGAATGATACAAGTTTGTCTACAGGTAGAGCAAGTGCAGAGATACATTTAACAGGGTATATAAAAGAAAATAGGTCTGACAAGGATTCTGCAGTTTTTCCAAGAGCTTAGGGCACGACCATGCAGGAGGGGAGCCAGGGGAGAAATGATAGGCGATCTCCAGGCATGGTATGATCAGATCATGCAAGTGCACAACAGGTAACAAGGAGAGGGGAAGAGTGGATGTGGGGCTGGACGTGGAGGGGGAGAAGTGTGACCGGTTAGTCAGAGTGCTGGTGAGTGCTAGGAGGAGTCTATTTCATGGGTATATTTCATGGGTCAGTGACCAAGTTCAGCAGCAGGGGGCAGCTGAAAGCCCAGAGGCAAGAGCCGGGTAACTAGCCAGCGAGCAAGGGACTGAGGTACTCCCGACACCCAGTCGGCATGCTGTGTGGAAGGGGAGAGGAGAGGCAAGATTAGCAGAGCAAAGGGAGAAAGAAGCAGGAGTAGAAGGGAACTTAAGTCTGGAACTTAAGGAGATCAGGCTCAAGACGGAGGGTGGCAGGGAGGCTGTTCCAGAGGTAGGAACCTGCTGAGGATAAAAATCCCTCCAAATCTCTGCTTGGAGAACCAGCTCACTCGCAGAAGGTTGGAGGTAGATGAGAGGAGGGCTCGTGAAGGACAGTATTTGGGAAGGTACTGATGCAGATAGGTGGGTCCCAGACCCCATAATGCCTTGTGGACAATGCAGAGGGTCTTAAACTTGATCCTTGATGCCACAGGGAGCCAGAAGAGGGATTTCAGCACCAGAGAGATGCGGTCCCAGGGCTTGAGGCCAAGTTTAATTCTTGCGGTTCTGTTCTGGATGAGTGCAGAGGGCGCAGTGAAGAGACGGGAAGGTTTAGAAAGAGGCTGTTGCAGTAGTCCAGCCTTGAGAGAACCAGGGCTTTGGAGACAGTGGCCCTCATTACGATATCGGCGCTAAACCATGGTGCCATGGTGAAATGGGAAAATACCGCCCCATTCAAAGGTTGGCGGGGTGGTTTTTCCCCATTTCCCCATGGCCCTTCCCCGTTCCCATTTTTGCCCCATAGGAATGGCGAAGGCGCTAAGTACGGTACCGCAAATTGCGAGGCTATTTGTCTTTCAAGCTATTATTTCCAATGCCCATTATGGCTACCTCCTTCTAACGAGTATCTTTGCTAAAGAATGATACAAAACATAAATGCAATTGCTCCTCCTCTTTGGGGTCGAGTGCAATAAAGCATCACCCTCCTCATCAATTCCTGTTTTGTTTTCTGTCTCTGACTGGGACTGGTTACCCTAGTCACTATTATGATAGTCTTTTGATGTTTCTGTTTCCGTTGGTTTACCTTCCTGCTTAAAATGAGAGGTCTGGCAAGGGCGGGACCTGTATTTGCTAGTGTGGTGCGTGTATCAGTCCACCAATCATGTTTGATGGAGAGGTAGGCCACACCCATTTTCCTATCCTCCCTTCCTTTGTGAGTTAAGCATGTATGACTAGGAAGCACCACAGCAAGGTCAGGCGGAAGTCAGGTGAATGAAAGGACAGAGTGAGAGATGAGACGTAAAAAATGATTTAGCGCATAGCTGGGGATATTTCAAGTAATGCTCATGTTAGTGAACATTGTTAATTTGCCGTGTATACTCGTATATTGGTTTTGGAAAGAATTGGGAACATATTAAAGTATTACTCTCCGTCAGGAGGACACATATATAAATGTCAAATAAAAAAAAAAAAATATATATATATATATATATATATATAACAGAAGACGCAGGGGGTCATTACGAGTTTGGAGGTAGCCATGGTGCTGTTAGCGCCATGGCTGCCTCCAAACCCGGGTCCGGTCTGACAGAATGGGAATTTACCGGGTCATTCCGACCTTGGAGGACCTGGTAAGTCCCCATTCTGTAGACCATTCCCCAGTCCCCATAGGGCTCAATGGGAATGGGGAAGGCGCTAATAACGGGCCCGCAAATTGTGGGCCCGTTATTAGCTCCAAGGTCCCTTAATGGGACCCGCAGAGAACGGCTGGTCAGACCAGCCGTTCCTGCTGGGAAGCGCTAAGGGACCTCGGAATAGGGCAGTAAGGGTTTACCAGCACCGGCATCATTACCGGTGACCGTTAACCCTTACTGCCCAACTCGGAATGAGGCCCACAGAGTCATCGCAGACCCAGGAGCATGAAGAGATCGTCAGCTCCTGTGCCACGGTCCATGAGCGTTTGTACCACCACCACTACCCTACGTACAGAGAACTTCAAAGAGATGATCAAGCCACCACAAATAAGAGACACCCCATCCTGTCCCACAGCATCTATGTTGTGTTGTCATGCCCCCCTTTTCCCAAACACGGCTTGAACATTGCAGGTTTGGTGAATATGTAGTTTCCATCAGCCCCATTTATTTATTTAGTAAGTTATTTATTATTTATTTATTTTGTTGCTTGTATAGCATGCTAAACCCAAAGGCATCTGTGCGCTTGCTCACATGGAAAAGATCACAATTGTTACACAGGTTGCAGTCATACAGTCATATTTACATTTTTACCTTTACATTTTTACATTAATTTACAATTATTGTGGGATTTACATTTCAACCCTATCAAATTTAACAGAACTCTGAGTGGCTTGGTGAGTTTAGTTTCAGTGGTATGGACTATGGGAGGCACACGTGGAGTATGTTAGCTGTGCAGTTTTATTGTGTGAATAGGTGTGTTCCAAGCTGTTTGCAGAGAATCCAAAAGGAGTCCTGGGCTCAGAGATGAATGGGCAAGGCATTCCAAACTTTACTGGCCATTGACGGAAGCTGCTGCCACACGCTTTTTTGAGCTTGAATTTGGGGGTGACAAGGAGGTGCTTGTAGGCTGCTCTAGTGGGTCTGGCTGATTGAGATGTGAACATTCTGTCTGCCAGATAGACGGGGGCTATCCGGTGGAGGCATTTATGGGTCCCTGTGAGCGTTTGGTACCAGATCCATTCTTGAATGGGTAACACGTGGAGTTTCTGTCTGGTGTCTGGAATGTGTGCTGATCTGGGAATGTTGCGCGCTGCTCTGATGGCATTGGGCCTCATTCCGGGTTTGGAGCTAACCATGGAGTAATTAGCTCCATGGTTGCCTCCGAAACCGTCCCAAATCCGGCATGGTGAATGGAGTAATTACCGGTCCATTCCAGGGTTGGAGGGACCGGTAATTCCCCATTCACCTTTTGCCCTTCCCCATTCCCATTTCTGCCCCATAGGGCTCAATGGGAATGGGGAAGGAGGTAATTACGGCACCATAAATGATGGTACCGTAATTACCTCCGAAGTACCTTTGCGGGTCCCGTACTTTACTCCTGCTAAAAGCAGGAGGTAAGGAAGGACCCACAAAGGGACCTCGGAATACGGAGGTAAGGGATTACCGGCATCGGCACCCTTACCGGTGCCGGTAATTCCTTACCTCCAACCTCGAATGACCCCCATTGTTTTGAAGGACCTGGAGTTTTTGGATGTTGTAATCAAGGTGCCAGAGTATAGTATGTTACACTAGTCCAGTCTGGTCAGCACTAGTGCTCTCGTCAGGGTGATGCAGCTGTCGGGCGAGAGGAAAGGTCTGCAGGAGTTAATCAACTACTTACAGGTGCAGGAGGTGACAGAAGCGGTGGCGTTCACTTGTTTAGCTAGGGTTATGGAGGAATCTAAGTAGAAACCTAATGTTTTGACATGGCTGGAGACTGAGATGGTGTTTGCCGTCAATTTTGAAGGATTGAAATGCCGTACTAAGTTTTGCAAGCCTGATTTGAGAGTCTATAAGGGAGCAACTTGGTCTTGTCATCACTGAGGCACAGACCGTGATGTGCCATCCAAGCCTGCATGGTTTGGTAGATGGCATAGAGAGTGGTAGTATTAGTGGCATGGTCTCCCATGATGGGTATGAGGACCTGGGTGTTGTCTGCGTAGTTGGTGTACGAGACACCCAGGCCATCAAGGTGGTCAAACAGCAGCTTTGTAAAGATATTATACAAAGTGGGAGCCACACACAAGTCTTGTGCTACTCCACAGGAGACTAGGGCGGGTGGTGCTTCTGCCTTGGGTGAGAAGACCTTTATGGTTCTCTCTGAGAGGAACAATTTCATCCATTGGGTGGCGTTGGGTGAGAAATGTGCGGCTGCATTGAGGTGGTTGCACAGGATGTTGTGGTCCAGCAGATCGAAATCGGCGGAAAGGTCCAGTAGGAGGAGCAGGGAAAGTTCCCTTTATCCTTCAGGTCATTCATTTGGACTTTTAAATCTAGGAGAGCCGTTTCTGTCCCATGTCTGCGGCGGAAGCCAGATTGCCTGAGTCCCAGGATGTTGTTTTCTTCTAGGTAGGCAACTCGGTCTAACATTTTTAGTAGAAATGGGACGGTAGTTATGGGTCGGTAGTTTGTGCGGATGTTGGGATTGAGGGAGTTTTTCTTAGTAATGGTAGAACCCATGCATTTTTTAGGTCCTTAGGGACACAGTTGTTCAACGAGGCGTTACAGAGACTGGTGATGAAAGGGGTAAGTTGGGGTGCGCAGTCCTTGATTACTGAGGGTGGGCAAGGATCCCCTTGGCATCTGCAGGGTTTTAAACAGGAGATTATCTGGAGCACTTCAGATTTTGTGACATTAGTGAATTCGAATATAGGCGTTTCGGGATAGATAGAGGCTATAGGTTGGAGCTTGACTCAGGCTGGGGGTGCACTAGTGTTTTTTTTTTAATAATATTTTTGTCTGTATTTGAGTGATTATGCCTAAAAGGGCATTCTGGATGTCCAAACACCAGTTTGCCTTTTTGTTGCAGTTTTCCACTGGGAGTATGGGGGTCTATAACTCTTTCAGAATAGAGGATAGTTCCTTAGATTTAGAATTAGCCTTGGCTATTCTGTCATTATAGAGTGCGCTTTTGGTTTGTAGTAGTTGTGTTTTATATTCTCTAGCAATTTTGAGGAAGGTTGTTTTATTTGATTCTGTCGCCGATTTCCTCCATAGTGCTTCAGCCTTTCTTTTTTCTTTTCTTAAGGCATTTAGAGTGGAGGTGAACCACCCATTAAGGTGAGTGGGTTATTTGGCTTTGCGAGGAGCCAGGGGTGCCAATTGGCCAATAGCAGCCAGCATGGTGTCTTTGTAGAGTTTGGTCATCATGGTTGGGTCAGGGTTGTCCTTGAACTGGGTTGCAAGGAGGGGATGCAGTAGAGGTAGTAGGTTGTCGGCCATTATGTTTTGCTTGTTTCTGGTAGGGGCGGCTGGAACTAATTTGGGGGAGTCGGTCTTGTTGGTTAATGTCTCGATGGTGAAGGTTATAGGATGATGGTCCAACCAGGGGCAAGGAGAGTTGGATGAGATAGTGTATTTGCAGTTGATGTTTGCGAGCCAATAAAGAGTACAGCCTTTAGCATGTGTAGGATTGTGGATCCTATGTGAGATTCCAAGGGCTGTTATGGTATTAGCTAGGGCTAGGGCATATGTGTCTGATGGGTCACAGAAACCTAGATTCAAATCTTGGAATTTAGGTTTGGAATTTGTAGATAGCATGTGGGTAACGTCATTTTCGAATGCAAGTGCTGGCACTGGGGGTCTTTATACCAGATGGTTGTTTAGGGTGGCGGTTGTGTTCGGCGAAATTGTTACCAAGAGGATTTCCCCAGATGTGAAGGGGGTGGTGGGGGTCTCTCTCATGTGCAGGGAGGTTTTGGCGATGATGGCAATGCCTCCACCTTGGACTGTGGGTCTGTCCCTTCTGCAGATAGAATAGATATCTGGAACAGCAATGGGCAAGGCAGGGCCAGCAGCTGCATGCAGCCAAGATTCTGTAATGACAAGAAAGTCAAGGTTGTGAGCTGTGATGATGTCAGCAATGTCGAGTTCATGCGCAGGGAGTGATCTGGCGTTGTGGAGAGTGCCTACTATATTATGGCTTGTTGCAGGTGAATTAGTATATGAGCCATTGAGTTGGGGTGCATTGAGGTGTGTGGATCTCAGCGTGGTTCTCTGTTTGAGAAGTGAATTGCTGCACAGGATGGTAGGGGTGTTGGTGGTGTTTACTATATAGAATTTAGTTCTGGATGACAGGTTTGTGTTTTTGAGAGAGGTTGGTTGGGGTTGGATGTTGGGGCAACGGTTGATGGCTTGGAGTTTGGTTGGTGTTGCAGAGTGTGCATGTGGGGAGCATGCTGATCTAAGGCCCTGCATGGTCAAAGACCTTCTAAGCATGTTGAGTTTTGGGTTGGCCATGTTGTGCTGCAAGGGTAGGAGATACTGAAGTGGCATAAGTGTGGCTGTGCAGGCGCGCCACACTCCTGGCAGGATGGTGCAGATCCCTGCAGTGGGTTGTGGATGGGTTGGGTCAGAGTTAGGTAATGGGGGTGGAAATAGCAGCACTGTCTATGCCTGACAAGAACTTAATGAGTCGCGTGGGGGCATATATACAGTGCGAGGCTAGGGCGATGGCGCATATTGCACAGTGGTCATGTTGCAGTAGGAGCACGTTATTTTAACAGTAAAATGCAGTGTACATGATTCTAGGCAATGGCAGAGGGGCACAATGCACATAGGCAGTTGGATCACGTCGATTTAGCAGTAAAGCACGGTATACATGATGCTAGACTATGGCAGAAGACCACAACACACAGGGCAGTTGAGCACGTAGATCTAGCAGTACAGCGCAGTATGCGTGATGCTAGACTATGGCCGAAGGGCACAATACTAGGAGGCAATGTTGCGGTTGGAACAAGTAGATTTAGCAGTAAAGCACGGTATACATGATGCTAGACTATGGCAGAAGGGCACAATACACTGAGGCAATGATGCAGTTGGAGCACCTAGATTTAGCAGTAAAACACAGGGCCTCATCACGAGTTTGGCGGTAGCCCTTAAATGCAGCAGTAGCGCTGTTACCGCCACATTTAAGGGTCCACCAAATCACGGCTTTGGCTGATTTCCCTGCCGGTTTTGAAATGGGGGGAAATCCTCTGAGAATTTGCCGATTTTCAGCGCGTTTACCACCGGCGGGAAATCCACCGGTGGTAAAAGCGTGAAATTTCCCCATTGAGCCCAATGGGGAATGGGACATTCCTGAATGGGCTCAATGGGGAATGGGCAATACCCGTTCCGCCAAACCTGTGATCCGGCGCTAATAGCGCCGGTGGGTTTGGTGGTAGGGCTAATAATGCCAGCGCTATTAATGCCGGCATTACCGCCCAACTCGTGATGGGGCCCACAGTATACATAAAGCTGGGCTATAGCAGGATGGCATAATAAGTGGTAGAATAGTTACAGTGGGAGCATACTGCTAGGCAGGAACATAGATTGCCTCGTCTCGCCATGAGATATGGCTAGACGAGGCAATGATGGAGCGGAAGCCGGTACTACCCGAGGAAGGGAAGGTAGTACATAGCTGCTGCTGTATTAGGATGCTAGCAGTATGTTGTGGAGAGTTAGATTTGCCATTCCCCATTCCTGGCTCCTGCCGCACCTGTCCCACAATACGAGGGAGAGAACTGAACCTCCCTTCCTCCTCTGTGTGGTGTCCTTGCAATATAAGTACTGGAGATACCCCTGCAAGCCCCCTTGCCAAAACCACCCAAGATCGCACAACTTACCCCCTTCCCCTTCTCCCCTTCACTTCTGCAATCCACTCACCCCACTTCCCCTAACCTGACGCCCAACTGGCACATATGTTGCCCTTACGATGGCAATCCTGTTCTTATGCATGACAGCTTCTTGTGTGCTGCACCGGCCAAAAACCAAAATGAAACACAGAAAGCACATGCGGGAAAGTGGAGAACAAAAGTCCCACTGGGTGTTGCTGAAATCCAAGCAGACCCAATACATCCCCATGCGACCCATCCAGAAGATGTGCTTCATGGGATAAGGAAGCCACTAGCCAATTGCTCTGCAGCAAGGCTGTTGAGTAGATGACAGCCCTCTTGGTGAATATCCTGGGATATTTCAACTCGGGGCAAAATCCAATGTGGCAGAACACTGAAGATGTCTGCAGCCATTATGGACCCTCGGCCTACTCTCTACTCCTGAGAGTGAGAAACATTGGCCATAAGGAATGGAAGGACTCGGAGAACATAGAAATACCAGAGGCATGACGTAAGATGTACAAAGTCGTGGGTTTCTAGGAGGAATCCCCTGATTGCTTTAAGGTGAACTTTCCCCTGCCCTACTTCTCCATCAGCCAGCTGTCTCACTCATTGATCAACCTCAAAAAAAGCACACGTGGCCAATTCTTTTGTCTTGCATCTATGCAGCTTACACGTCAACATAAGTGGAAGGGTCATATTGCAACCTTTCACAATGTTCTACTAAAACAGCCTTATGCCTGCATCTGACATCAACTCCGGCATCCGAAATAGCACAGCTTTCGAGAATGTTGCAGTGGTGGTAGACAGGCATCACATTCCATTCTTGTATCCAAAATGCTACTCTTCTAACCTGCCCATTCGACTTCAAAAACAAAAGATCATCCCTAAGGTTATTTTGACTTGTTAAGCTTATGGCAGAAGAAACAAAGAGGCCTCTTCCAATACAGCCAAAGACAACCCCTTTGAGGAGGGGCGTGTGTCTTTACCAACCCCCCCACACCTCCACAGACACCGGGAGGGGGTGGGCATTGCAGATTCATGAGTAAAGCCACTGGGCAATCCAACACGACCCGTTCTTCACCAATAGGTACGAGTCCGCAATCCAGACTATAGACTGATTGCATGCCCTGCAACCTTGGACACCCTGGTGGGGTGCAGAGAGCTATCCATGATATTTACAGGTTTTGGAAGGGGCCAATGTTCACTGGTTATATGTGATGTTACTGAAAACAATTACAGGGTGGTACATTTCATCACCGACAAAACACCAAGGCCCTATTTTTTTACCCCTATAACACCTCCCCAACCAGATCCTTCCTGACCATTTTAACAACTTTACCCCACTACTGTTTAGTTATTTAATGAATGTTTGCAGTGTTTTTTATGATCCATTCTGTATGTAGTTACTTACCCCTCTGTAATGTTTTAGATATATTGACTGGATACCTGTTCACTTTCAGGATGAAAGACACAATCGAACGGGCGACAATATAGAATCTACTGAAATGCCCTCAGGCACGGGCCTCCTTATTACTTACTCCATGGTTGTAGTAGTTCATGATATCGACCTATAGGAGGGCATAACCAGCCTCTTGTGGAAGAGGGACATCATGAGTGCACCAAAGGAGAAGAGGTGATGCTGTGATTACGCAATACTTTCTTTTTCGTTCTGAAGCTCTGCAGGGCCATCATAGAGGGGTCGATCAGTGCAAACCCTTTTAAGCTGGAGCCCCTTCTGAATTTCATACATGTGGTGTCGTTTAGTGATATACTTTCTTCAATTGATCTGGAGGATGTGTAGTGCTACATCCTTAAGCTGCCAAATCGCCAGAGAAGCCCGTGATTCATTTTACCGGGGGAACATTTGTAATTCAGTTTCCTGCTCGGCAGGCAGGCCCTCTGACCTGCTCGCTGCACTGGTACTGCACAGCAAACACACATAGAAGCAGGGTCAGATGGCCTTGACTGGCGCACAGGGAGTGGTACACCGCTTTTATTAGAGGCACCACGTGGAGAGGCCACGTGTGCCTAGCAACTGACAAGGCACGAGCCCAGCAGGGGCTTAGGTTACAACATCCTATGCTAGGTATACATTCAAAACAAAATGACATGATGCAGCATAATGTGGATGGCCCCTAACACGTCCATTACACATTGTTACTTTGATGACATACAAACATGAACATATTTGGAATGTTGGAAATGTTCAATTAGGCAGTCAGACAAACTTACGAACATTTTAAACTGCACCAGTGGGCACTGGGTCTTGCACCCATACAACACTCTTTATTAGTTCAGGAAGAGCTGGCGCTCACCAAACATGCGCTCACACTGGATCCATTTTAAGCATTTGGCGTAGATGGAAAACACAGCTTTTGCTGAGCACTCTTTAAGCATGATGAACATGCAGGACATTGGGCCTCATTACGGCGTTGGAGATAGCCTTGCAGGTAAAACCGGCAAGGCTACCTCCAAACTCGCACCCGGGTCCGGCGCCTGCGAATGGGCAATTACCGGGATATTCCGGCCCAGCGGGACCTACTAATTGCCCTTTCGCGGGTGCCGTGCCTGGTACAACCCCATTCTCATTTTAGCCCCATAGGGCGCATTGGGAATGGGTAGGGTGGTAGCACCGGTACCGTTGATAACAGTACCAGTGCTACCATCATGCTCTGCTTGCTGGTGCCAGTACGTCCACCAGGTCAGACCTGGTGGCTGCAAGAGCACCCGCGAGCAGACCTCCTAGTATGGCAGTACAGTAGCAACGGTGCCGGTAGCAATACCAGCGCCGGTGTCACCTTACTGCCATACTTGTAATGAGGCCCATTGACATATTACTGCAGCCATTTTGTTCATCCGGCGCATACAGTATCACAGTTTGCGTAAGCACATTACAGTCATAGTTCACTGTACCACCCACTTGGGCAATATCACATACTTAATTCAAAGCCAGAGAAGAGCTTGATGTACCGATGGGGGACAACGGGGCCTGAACGGCTGCAGTTCATTGAGGCCAAGCCCTACAGTGGCGTGGCCAGGTGATACACCTTCTCTCACTTGGTGGGGTGCCATCTTTAGTGCAGCCTCTTCATAGCCCATAAATGATGATGCACCCTATCTTTCAAGTATCTCACCTGAAGCCAGCCAACCCCACCACCTCTACCACACAACCCTCACTGGTTCTGTTACAAGGCCATACAGAATACAAAGTGAACGCTATACTAAACTTCAGACAACGACACAATGGTCAAGTAATATATCTGGTAGATTGGGTAGGGTATTGCCCCGAAGGCAGGTCCTGGGTACCAGAATGCGTGACGGCCCTTCTGTCAGGGGGGGGGATACTGTCAGGAAGCAACCACAGGCTGCCAGAGGCCCAGGGGCACAAGACACCAGACAGGGTATGAGGGGACATATTGTACAGGCCATCACCTGGAAAACACCAAGCAGAACTTCATTGCACCGCCTTAGATTGCATCCCTGACCTCACTGCAGTCAGAAACACTATCTGTCGCTAAAAAACAACATTACCCAAGAACACTGGACACGAAAACTACAATACAACAGCATTCTTGGATGAGGACATCACTACGTTCATGGTGCAGCCCGAACCCGGGTCTTGCGCTCGAGTTACCAAGTTGATAGGATGTCTGGGGAAGAGCTCCGCACACCAGAGCAATCGCCAGGGGCAGCATCCCACCAGACTGGGTTACCCGTCCCTTGCCATTACTAAGCCAAGTACTACAGACCACTTTCAACACCCAAACAAATAAATGAATCTAGCTGTGCCCAGCCTAGTGTGTGCTAAACTCAAATCTATATGTGCCCAGTGGCTGCATTGCTTTTTCATATTGTGTACTAAAATAAAGTCTAGCTGTGCCTAGTGGTCGCATTGTGGTTTTATAGTGTGTGCTCAAATCAAATCTAACTGTGCCCAGGGGCTACATTGTATTTTCATATCGTGTGCTAAAATCGAATCTAGCTGTGCCCTGTGGCTGCATTGTGTTTTCATATTGTGTTCTAAAATCAAATCTAGCCGTGCCCACTGGCTGCATTGTGTATTCTTATTGGTTGCTAAAATCGTACTCACCTGTTTCTACTGCAGCTAGCTATGTCACTATCCAGCTCTCCTATCTTCTCCAACTGCTTCTCTATCTCCTAACCCTCTCCGATCACTAAAACTGGCCGGAGGAAACAAAGAAGAACCTACTAGGCTCCATCCCAGGCCTTTCTATTGCAAACAGCTATGTGACGACTTCCGCCAGAGAGACTCTCACAGACATCCTCTTTTTCGTTATGTCACCTGTCCTATAGACTTTCTACGTGGCCTGCGTTTGTTCTCCCCTATCGCTTCTTCTCCCATTAATGGTGGCACTCAGTGGGAGCTCCTCCTTGGCTTCTTTGCCATTTCCAGAGTCATCATCACTGTCTATTACAATGGAACCATCTTGGTTCAGGGTCCTCAACCCAACCTTCTTCTCTTCGACAGGCTTCTCCCTCACCTCTCTAACCTTACCTCTTCCACCCGACAGGCTCCCTTGCCTACTGTGCCTTCTTCTTCCTATATACAGGCTCCCTTGCCTACTGTGCCTTCCTCTACCTCTACACAAGCACCGCATCCTTTCCGCAATGTCCTGCCTCCCGTGTCGGCCTTGACCCTCCACCCCATCCACCACTATTCCTTTGGCTCTCTTGCCACACCCAGGGAGGAACACCATCCTCTGCGCCCCCCACGCAAGACCTTCAAAGTAGACAAGCTGCTCCATATTGCCATGCTTAACACTTGCTCCGCTGTCAAACACTCGTCTGACATTTGCAACCTCCTTGAACGCATGGATCTTGATGAGCTTGCTGTCACTACGACATGGTTCACGGACAGCTCTGTTACAAGCTTTGACACGCTCCTACCTAAAGGTTACAAGATCCTCTGCATGCTCAGGCCCAAGGGGCCAGGGGGGCGAGTGGGGTTGATCTTCTCAGAATGTATACCTGTGTCTATCATCCACACTCAGGGGTACTCCTCCTTTGAGTGCCTAGTCTGCAGGCTCTCCCTCTCTCCTAAATCCTTGCTCCTTATGGCCACCTTCTATTGGCCACCAGGACAGTTCACTCTCTTCCTATCAGAATGGGCTGACCTGGCCTCCTCACTACTCTCCTCCTCCTCTCTACTCATACTGTTGGGTGACCTCAACATCCACCTTGACTCTCCTGACTCTATCTTACCATCTGGCTCTATGAACACAACATGTCACACTCTGGATGCTCTCATCTCCACCAACATCCCTCTCTCTACCCCCCTCACTACCTCTCTTTCTTGGAAGGACCACTTCCTTCTCTCTTCACACTTGAAGCTCACCTCTGTTCTTGCACCGGTGCACCCGGCACGGCCACCTGGTTTCATAGTCACCCATGAAAAGAGTGACATCAGCTGCCTTTGCCTCCACCTACTCTCCACCTCCTTCTCCTGCAGCTGACTCTCACCATGACACAGCCCTCGCTACCTTCAATCTCTCTATCACTAACACCCTTGACACTCTTGAGGATCCGACTGAAGCCTTCAAAAATGTGCAACTCTTGGTACGACTCCTCTCTGGCTGCCCTGAAATGAAAGTGTAGGACCTGTGAGCAGAAATGGCATTCATCAGGTCTACCCTCTGACAAACTGGCCTGCCGCCTACTTCAATGACAATATCGACTCTGCATCCACATCAATTAAAGAGTCTTTATTCAAGCCTGCATCTCCTCGGCATCAAACAACACGGCCAAACTTTTCAATGTATGTAAGGAACTGTCCAATCCTGCTGTAGCCTCTTCCTCTGTCACATTAACCCAGGATCTTTGCTCGGCCCTGGCTGCACACTTCACTGCAAAAACTCAAGACATCCTTTCCTCTCTCACTTCCACATCACATCACACACCTACACCTCTGAAGCCTCCCTTGCCGTCTCCTTCTTTCTCTCAACCCCTCCCACCTGATGGGGTCACCAGACAAGTCCGGTCTATGAAGGCTTGATCCAAAAAGGTGGACCCTTGCCCCTCCAAAACCATTAAGGACAACATTGACTCTCTCGCTCCAACCTTGGCTGAACTCTGCAATCTCTCTTTCGCCACTGGAGATTTTCCAACTTCTCTTAATCATTCCTTTGTGCACCCTCTGCCGATCCTTCCATTCCAGCAAACTGCCACACTATCTCTATCACCCCATTCCTGGGAAATCTCCTGGAGAAACTGGCTAACTCTTAGCTCACCGTCAACACTGAATATGCTGTTTGCCTCCATGATCACAAGTTGGCTTTAGAGCATCAAGAGGAATTGAAACTGCTCCCCTGAACACCCATGAAGACCTGCTCTCAAATCTTGATACTAACACTCCCTCTGTCCTCATTCTTCACGACCTCTCCTCTGCCTTTGGCACAGTAAACCACAACATCCTGATTGCACATCTCTGTGACACCCTAGGAATAACAGCTCAGGTCCTGGCGTGATTAACCTCCGTCTGTACTTGGGTCCTTTCTTTCCTCTATCACTCTCTCCACCAGTGGCGATCCCCAGGGCTCTATCCTATGCCCCTGGGTTTTCAATGTCTACATGGCTGCCTTAACACGTATGATTGCCACTTTCATCTCTAACTTCCAGTGTGGGGGATGGGGATGACAGGCAACTTTCCTTCAGGCTACCTGCAGCCACCGCCTCTACCTCGCTCATATCTGACTGTCTGTCCGCAATTCACTCTTGGTGTGTTGCGACAACCTCTGCCTCAACGCCAGTAAGACTGAGATGGTGCGCATCGGGGCTCCTCTGCTTTCCCATGCTCACTGTGGCCGACCTCCCTTGGCCATGCACCGCAACCACCTGCGAGGCAAAAAACTTTAGGATAATCTTGGACATCACTCTTTCCTTCTCCACTCACGTTTCAGACATCTCTAAGAAGTCCACTATCAGCTGCGGTTTATAGTGATTGCATCGAAAAAAAAGGGTTGACACACCAAAGCATCGAAAACAAAGCATCTAATGCCAAAGCATCAACAGTCTATCTTTAACATGGAAAAGTGCCTTTTTTAGCATTTCAATGCATTTTTTTGTAACGTTTTCATTTTTTTGGTATATTCAGGGTTTTCCTCCACCCCAAGCCCCCCCAATCCCCACACCCACCCCCAACCCTAACCCTAAGGTAACCCTTAATCTAACCCTAGCCCCAAACCCTAACCCTAATGTAACCCTTAATGTAACCGTAGCCCCAACCCTATCCCTAGCCCCAACACTAACCCTAGCCGCAACCCTAACCCTAACGTAACACTTAATCTAACCCTAGCCCCAACCCTAACACTAATGTAACCCTTAATCTAACCCTAGCCCCAACCTTAACCCTATTCCTAGCCCCAACCGTAACCCTAACATAACCCTTATTCTAACCCTAGCCCCAACCCTAACCCTAATGTAACCCTTAATCTAACCCTACCTCCACCCTAACCCTCAACCATAACCCTAACCCTAATGTAACTCTAACCCTAACCCTAAACCTAGCCCCAACCTTAACCTTAATGTAACCCTTAATCTAAACCTAACCCCAACCCTAACCCCAACCATAACTCTAATGTAACCCTTAAGCTTACCCTAGCCCCAACCGTAACCCTAATGCAACCCTTAATCTAACACGAGCCCCAACCCTAAATCTAACCCTAGTCTAACCCCTAATCTTAACATTACATTTCGATGAACCCATCGAATTTTATTCAACGAAATGGCCATTCTATGGAATGGTATTTCGATGGAAAAAATGTGATGGTTTGGTGTTAGATGGTTTGGTTGTTGATACAATGACTGAATACCATCAGCTGCACCTCCTCAGAGGTACTCTTTGTTTTCTCACCTTCCCCCAGTGGCTCACTGTCTTCAGAGACCTGGTTCTCTCAAAGCTGGACTACTCCAACAACCTCTTTCTTAACCTCCTTGCCTCTGCCCTGTGCCCGATGCCTACCTAAATACTGTCCTTTCCAAGCCCTCCACTCCTCTTCCTCCAACCTTCTGCGAGTGAGTCGGTTCTCCAAGCAGGGATTTGGAGGGAGATTTGGAGGGAGATCTTTATCCTCTCCACAGGCCTCTGTCTGGAGTAGCCTCCTTGCTGCCCTCCGTCTTGAGCCAGATCTCCTTAAGTTCCGGAAACTGCTTAGGACATTCCTCTTCTCCCCTTCCTCTCTCTCCCTCTAACCTGCTAACCTCTCTCTGCTCTTTCCCTCCCTGCCTCCTTTTCCGTACAGCTTGGTGACAGGCCGCCTGGTGTACCTCAAAGTCTCACAAGTCCCTGGCACCCCGCCAGTCCTCTTGCACTTTTCCTCTCTGTCTTGCACTTCACCTCATCATCACTGCACTTGGTAAATGACCTAGAGAGTGGCATCTCTCTACATCTACCCTAGTCACTACCGACTGGTCGCACTTGTACACCACCCCTTCGGACCTGTCCCTCCGCCTCCACTCCCCCCTCCATTTATCCATCTGTGCACTTGCGAGAATCCAAACGTACCATGCTTGTCTGGTTTCCCACTGTCTTCCCTCCCTGCATGGTGATACCTTAAAGCACTTAGAAAAAACTGCAGAATTGTCGTCAGACATATGTGCTGTTACCTCTACTGTTATATGTATTATATTCCATTGTCCCAGAGTTTTAAGGGCTCTGAACGACTGTTGTTTTTTCCCTTGTTCCCTCCCTCCTTGAGTGCTTTGAACCACTTGCATCTGTATAGGCGCTATACAAATAAACATTACCATTACCATAGTATTGGAAACAATTTCAAGGAGTGACAAAAGTGATTGGAATTTGTCATGGTTTTGTCCTAATTCAGATCTGGTTTTTCTGAGTGGCCCATCTTCCTGTGGGTTAAGGATAATGACTGAGTCACTGGATTTGGTTCCAGATACAAAAAGAAATAAAGATAGAACAAATAGAAACACTGCATTTTCCCCCCAGAAACATGTCGCGTAGAGGTTTAGCACCGTTTTTCGTGAGAGAAGAGAAATCACAGAGGGATACCTGAAGGTACAGCACATGGTGTTCCTAAAGGAACAAAAACAACAGAGACACAATCCAGTGGGGGAAGAGGTAACAACAATCAGTACCTGTGAATCACGTTCTTGATTGTGAAGGTTCATTTAATCAAATTAATTGTCTTGATTTGATTTTGTTTGATTTGTACATTTGCATAGCGAATATCCCATGACGGGAACCCAGCAACAAGTTACATCTAGGCACAGATTGACAGTACATTCAAACTCAACAGGAATTGAAACTTGATTCAATAGTACCATGATTTAGGCGAACTTGTAGGTCTTTAATTGTTTTCTAAACATACTCAATGATTCAATCTGCCACAGACTTCGAGGACGAAAGTTCCAAGATTGTGGTCCCGCAATAGCAAACCATCTATCCCTCCTGGTAGAGGTTCTGGGTGGAAAAACAACCAGAAGACCCTTTCCAGCAGATCGCAAGGTAGAGTTAGGACCGTACGCACCAATCTTAGACGATAAATAAATTGGTGCCAGAACGTAGATACGCTTAAAAATCATGCATAGTGGCTTGAACAGGAACCTTTCCATTATTGGGAGCTAGTGAAGGCTCCTTCTGAAGGAAGAAACAGTAATTCTTTTGTTTAGATCAAAAATGTATTGTTCTGAGCAACCTGTAGTCTTTTAAGTTGACACTTCGGATTACCAATCAAAAGAGCATTGCAGTAGAATAGTCTAGCGAAAGCTTCAAAGGTTTTAACTGATAATATTCTGCTTCAACAGTCTGATTTACATGTGAATTACAGTCCAGGTCTGACTGACATATGCAGCCCAGGTTTTTTACTTTCTCAGTATATGTTGATGGAGCCCTAAACAATGTGGGACAAGGAGTCGAATGTAGGATATTTGCTGTGTTCTTGCGGGACCCATAAACAATGGGTCTCAATTTTTGTCGTATTTAGCTGGAGCTTAATGGATTAATAGCACAAGCTACCACTTGTTCCATAGCCTCCTGTGGTTGTTTTAATCTGACATAAATCTGTGTATCGTCTACGTAAAAGTGATAATACAGATTGAACTGGGCAAAAATATCTAGCATTGGTCGAATATAAATGTTGAATAACAGTGGTGACAGGGAGGAGTCCTGAGGGACTCCACATGTAACAGAAAGATAGTCAGATATGTACTGTCATACTTTAACTTGCTGAGTACGACCAGTCCAAAAAATAGAAACCAGTTAAATACAGAATCAGATACCTGTGCCACTGATGATAGTCTTTGCTTAAGAATATCGAAGTCCACAGCATCAAATGCTGCAGGAAGGTCTAACATGACCAGTATCCTGATATCACCCTCATCTTGAGAGTGGGCTAAACGAGAATTCAAACGTCTGTGAGAACTTTGAGGGCTCTGCCTGGCTGCCTCAAGGCACCCATACATAATGCAAGTCTCAGGCACCAGCTTGAGATTCAAGTAGACGTTTGAGCCGCAAAAAGCTGCATAGACTTGTGGGCATGTTTGATCTTCCTTTGACATATTTAATAGGTCCAAGGGCCTACAATTAAGGAGTTTATGCAAGACCTCAAAAGGATAAAGTTAATGCAGATCTAGTATTTTCTTTTTATTAATAATAATACCTATTTCAAAAGTAATCACTATTGCAGTTATTGACATTGCCATTTCATAGTCACTCTAAGATGGACATTCATTTACACATAACCCTGATGATTAAACCTAATTCCAAATTCATTCTATTAGAGGACATTAACCTTGGTTTTAGCGACCCTCTTGATTACAAAGCCACAGCATTCTACGATGCTCTCCAAGAAATGCAATTCATTCAAATTGTGAATGCACCCACCCATTCCAAAGGCAGGATCCTGGTCTGGATACTAATAAGGAACACCAAAGCATCTCTCGTAGACATTTGTAATGTCTTCTGGTTGGACCATTTTCTTGTCCGATTCAATGTCTCAACTAATAAAGCCTCAGAAATGTCTTTAACACCCTCCTCCCCAGTACTAGCAATAGATTCTCTCAAGCTTATCCATGACAATCTAGTTCCTATCCTCAACAATTTGCTAAAGGATGCACCAACTACCACCCTTAATCCAGGCATCCTATCCGAATTGTATCATTCCTGTCTCTAAACAGCCATTGATGAAATAGCCACACTCAAATCCAAACTACCCAAACCCAAACGTAGCAACTCCTGGTTTAACAATGAGCTCTTTGAACTCAGGAGAAACAAAAGAGAAAAAACCCTACTAATGAAGGCATAAAAGAACTACACATCCTCTCCCAGAAAAATAAATATGCTATCATCACACATAAATCTAGCTCTTTTAACTAACTTTACCAATGCTGCATCGAACAGTAAAGAGCTATTCACAATTCTCAAAGACCTAGAAATGCCCACCGCACTCCCCAGGTCCAATCACGACTAGCAAAGCTTGGTGTACAACCATTCAGAATGCCCTGGCCTCTAAAATGAATTGCAGCCAAGATAAAATAGCATTAAAAAGAAAATGTCTGGAAACAAATGTCAACACCATCCCCATGGTCCCATTGACAACCTCAATCCCAACCTTAATATTGTAAGGGAGGAAGGGTCTTTCAGGCCCCCATTCATTCCTAACAACGCACATGATATGCTCATTCTGCGGTTGGCAGGGCACACCTGACCAAGGTGTGGGGACACCATTGAATGATACATAACTGTGCATGGCCTATGAGCCACGCAACTCCATTTTGATAACTACCAAGTCCATTTTTCAGTAGGCCGCATGTAAACGCTGAATGCAGGCCTGCACCTCTCCCCTTCATTCTCCGCACACAGCCAGCATGTCAACCCCCCACCTCCTCCCCTCTGCCGTCTCTGCATCTGTCCTGTTCTCACGGAGGGTTGGGCGTGAACTGTAATGAGCTGAACACTGTATATCTCTTCTTCCTTTTACATCACTGCCCTGTGTGTGACCGGGCCGAAGCCTGGTCCTGGAAAAAACCATCCATCTCCACAAATCTGTCTCTGCACTAGCAGATTTTGTCTAGAGAAATATAGACTACACGCCCCCTAACCCCACACCTCATTTGATGTAACAGTTACATGCCCCTCGCTCGTGTGCCACTCCAGTTCACCCCCATCACTAATCCCATGTGGCCATATATTCTTCTTGTACTAACAAACAGTAAAAACACCCACAATACATCTAAGGAGATACTTGATAAATGTGATACTGAAATACTGTGTCAGATAAAACACATGCACCCATACTTTTTATTGTTCAGGTCAAACATCTAATCATCTATATGTTGCATGTTCAGATTTATGAAAAATGCTAAGACATGTATGGCCAAAAGGGCAAACGTTAGATAGTCTGAATTTACAGCAACGTGGACATCGCCTGACCCTGCACCCCTCCCAGATGAGCCCAGCTGTCCCACGTACTCCACGAAGTTACAATCTGAAGCCGACCAATCCAGGAGCATCATCCATATGCGCAACATACTGACCAGCCCCCTCATCCAATGAAGGTTACTGACTGTATCCCCTATAGCACACGTCAAAGATGACGTGTTTGTGTAATATAATATGTAATTTTCGTGCCTTGGGCAGAGCGCTCTCGGAGTAGCAGAGTCCTCTGTGTGCCCCATCTTAACTTTATATAAAGTCTTTTATTTTACCTCACTTGCACCTGGACCTGGTCTCATTCCCTACTGGGGTGTGTCCATTAGTGTCTCTTATCTGGTTATTTCACTGTAATTGTGGGGAATGCCAGCTTTTAATAACCACATTTGATTTCACTAAGCTCACTCAAGACCAAGTATCCAATACTATCGCTGCACTCAAACCATCATACTGCAAAGGTGACAGCTTTCCAGCCAAATTAGTCAAAATGTGCTCCCCTACACTAGTCCCCATTATCACCAACTTTGTCAATGCCTCTTTTAGTACCAAATTGGTCCCATCCGACATTAAAGAAGCCTGGGTAACATTGCTACTAAAAAAAAACATCTCTAGACCCCACCATCCCTGCCAACCTTAGACCTATCACAACAGTTCCCTTCCTCCTTAAAATATTAGATAAAATAGCATATACCCAAGTACAATCCCACCTTGAAAATAACCTCATGTTAGGTGATAGACAATCCGGGTTTCGGCCTAAACATAGCACAGAGTCAGCCCTCTTCGACTTAAGGATCCAGATGGATGTAAGCTTTGTATCTTATTATTACTCGACCTCTCAACAGCGTTTGACTTGGTTGACCATGACAAACTATGCCTAGCCCTTTGCAGTAACTTCCACTTCTCACAAAATGCTACCACCGCCTGGATCAAATCGTTCCTTTCAGATCAAATGTCCAGAGTAGCTACAGGTGATGACGCATTAAACCCTATACATGTCCTCTTGGCTGTACCACAAGGATCCTGACTCTCCCCCTCATTATACAATGCATACACCAAGTTGCTCTTTTCAGCCCTGGACACCATGGGAATATTATATACTAATTTTGCGGACAACACGCAAATACTTATACCAGTCACAGGAAATAAAGATCACTACACCATTATCATAAACAAAATGTACTCCCACATCCGGAATTGGATGGCAACTAACAGCCTCTGTCTGAATGATGAAAAGACAGAGATTCTTATTGTGGGATCGCCAGCGCAACTGAAAAAGTTCTCCCAAGGCTATAAATCTATTGCGATAGATGGTACCCACATCCCTATCGCCAACCAAGTAAAAACCCTAGGAGTCTACCTCGACTCTAGTCTCACTATGAGCAAGCATATTAATTATCTCGCTTCGACCACAGCCTATACAACCAAACTAATTGCGCTTAGTAGACAATTCCTCTCAACACAGAACTGTATTACACTCGCCAGAGCACTTATCATGTCTAAGCTTGACTATTGTAATATACTTTTGTTAGGCACCACACATTTTTTTTAACCAACCTACAATTGCTTCAAAACAATGCATTAAGAGCAGCCCTGGTAATAAACAAAAGAGACCATGTGCCTCATTACGAGTCCGGCGGTAACCGTGCCTGAAATTCAGCAGGTTTCCACCGGACTCGTATTACCATTCCGCCTCCGTGATTCCCGGAATTACCGGGGCATTACGACCCCGGTGACCCGGGAATTCTGGAGGCGGAATTCGGTAAATCCCCATTCCCATGGAGTCCTATAGGATTCCTATAGTACTCCGTGAGAATGGGGAAGTGGAAACACCGGCACCATCTCGTGATGGTGCCGGTGTTTCCACGTCCGCCTGCAGGCGGGTGATGTTAAAACCGCCAGGTCATACCTGGCGGGAATGACACCTCCCGCCTGCAGAACTCGAGATCACTCGGTCTGGAAACAACGGTGGTGGTGGCAGGTTTACCGCCACTGTTATTTCTGGACCGGGTGACTCGTAATGAGGCCCTATATCCCACAAATCAGGAAAGATGTCCACTGGCTTCCAATCCAAGCAAGAATCATACACACAACTCTCACCACCACGCATATATGCATGACCCAAAATGCCCCCATCTACCTCAACCATTGCTCATATGCAAAACCATGACCAGACTACTCAGATCTAACATAAGCACCAAACTACTCATCCACTGTTTCAAGAACAAGAGAAACGGTGACACCAAATTCTTGGTCGCTGCCCCCAGGTTCTGGAACTCCCTCCCAGCCAATATTAGCAATGAAATCTCCCACTCTCATTTTAATAAAATGCTAAAAACTTGGCTTTTTAACAAATTCTAATTCCTACACTGGCCCAGCACATACCCTAGATCTGATTTACCCCCCTGTATATAAATGTATTTCCTTCTATGTCTTTAACATCCTGCTGCTCCCATTCATCATCACTAACGGATGCTCGGCTAAGTTGACTGCTTACCGCTTACCTTGTCCGCTGTTGTTTAATTATGCTTTTTTCCCCCTATGTAACCAGCAAGTAAACTGTAACTTTGTTTAAGTATGCTTTCTTTCACTATGTAACCAGCAAGTAACGTGTAACCTATGCCGTGATACCCACGGGTTTGGGCGTAGTAACAAATGTAATAAAGAAAAGAAAATTAAATAAAGAGTCCTGTGAAATATCAGAGGTTAATACTCCACAGTTTATTAATGCTCAATATTTAGCAAACACAGGAATGAGTCCAGCAGTTCTGCCAGGATTTAATCATTGACTTGCAGGCTGCAGACAGATCAAGACAGAAATCACTTCACATAGGAGAACATTTTGCTAATTTGCACAGCAGAGTGCAAAGTGTGCACAGTTTCTTGGCCTACACATTTTCACTTTGCTGTGCAAATGAGTAAACACTGTGCACTTCACTGTGCAAATTAGTAATCTCTTCCATGCATGCATGAGTACACCATACAAAGCATGCAGGGTAGGAAGTGTTTAATTGTAATTGTAAATGCTGCCTACCAGTGTTTATAATGTATCCCCATGAAGTCTGATGGTGCATTTAGCCAGAGGGCACCATAGGGAGCCTCAGCATTTTCACTGGTATGAAAAAAACATGCTGGGGCTAATGCTGTGGCATTTGTATGGTGGAGAGGAAGAGAAGCAGCAGACATGCAGGTTGCATTTCCTCCCTCCTCTCTGCCATACAAATGAATGAAAATGCGGCGTGATGCTAATGGAAAACTAGGCTATTACGCACCACATTAACGTTACTCCGCGAAAGAATATGAGGCCCAAAGTGAGCTGGCTGGACGCTGAGCATGAGAGGATGCCATCTTAAAATCATTTCTATAAGCATCATAGATTCCCTTAAAAACTAAACAAATATACATTATATCTATACTTGTAGATAAGAAGCAGAATACAGCGCATGATATTTAAAATAAAGATCCTTGTATTGCAGCACTTTTTCATTGACAGATATTTGAACTACCTTTTAAAAACAGCATATACTGTGTGCTGTTTCGTGCATGTTGTAGAAATAAATAATGATCCCATTGACACTGGCACCATATTTTATGCTTTATGTCCCAGGTAGGAAATGTGAAGATGATCGATGCCAGGGAAAGATGGATATAACCAAACGCAAACAAAGTTACAATGCTCAGGGGAAAGTCATTTGTACTGGATTTTTCATCAGACAAATTGACATTTCCAATAACTCAGCCTGCCTATCTGCTGCATAGTAAATTGTATTAGACAGTCGGTATACAGTGCATCGTCCATTAATCCGTAATCAAACATGCCATTGATGAAGCCTGTTTGAAAATTGTTAAACAATCTATCAGCAAGTGAATGAGACAGCAGCTCTAATAAATGAAGACAGTGATTTACGATGAGGTTGCTGGTACTTCCCCTCCCCACTACAAAATATGACAGTAAACACATACTTGTATTTTTAAGGATTTTGGGAGAAAATAGACATTTATGTCAATGGCCCTCATTACGACCCTGGCGGATTTTTTCCACCATCGGCGGACTTTTCCGCCATGGCGTAAAGTCCGTTTACGCCATGGTGGATGGCGGACTTACCGCCCCATTCCGAGGTCGGCGGGGCGGTAAGTCCCCATTGACCCATTTACCCTTCCCCATTCCCATTTCGGCCCCATAGGGCTCAATGGGAGTGGGGAAGGCGTTAATTACGCCACCGTACATTACGGTGGCGTAATTAACACCAAGGTCCCATAGCGCCATGGATTTTTACGCCCGCAAAAAGCGGGCGGAAAAGTGACCATGGCGCTATGGGAACTCGTAGTTGGCGGTAAGGGGTCGGCGCAGCTAACGCTGGCGCAAACCCCTTACCGCCAGGGTCGTAATGAGGGCCAATATGTCCTGTTGAGTGTCATGCTTATATATAAAGACAATGCTTAGGATTCACCACTTGATTTATATGTTTACATTTCATATGTCCCATACTATCTGTACTGCAACAAGTCCCCTGAAGACAGTGACCAGCAATATCACCATATAGAGAATGCAATAAAAAAAAGAAACACACATGTATTGAGTACACATACAAAAGTAGATAATGGAAAATGCTATATATTCATGACTAGAATAAAGAGCAAAACAATTGTTTGCCAAAAACATTTACAAGAATCTAGGGCAGAATTGATACTTTAACCTATGAAGATCTCTGTGAAAAAACTCGTTCTGCTTAATTCCGCTTTCCAGTAATTTCCATATGTTCAGACACTGCACACACTAATAGAGAGGACAGAACACAATGAATGTTCTACCTCAGTGTGTGGTCACAGAAAAAGAATGGCAATCTCCATGGCTGTTTGTGGAATAGTGGTAAAGTCTCCTGCCATAAGAGTGGACGCTGGGGTCAAAGGAGACAATAGCACAGATCCTTGTCCCTTGATGCTGGTGGGCGTGTCATGCTAGCCCAGAAAAAAAGAGTAATCCAACAGTGCAGAGAGAGCAAGAGAAAGGATGAAAAGATGATACTCACACATCTTATCATCTCCTGAGCCCAGATAGGTTATCTTTTTGCTCGACTCATCTTTTCATACAAGGCCCTTTTTATTTGTTTGCCATACATATGTTTTAATACAATGGGCCTCATTACGACCCAGGCGGATTTCGCGGTGCTAAATGCACCGCGAAGCATGGCGGAAAGCCGCCGATAGCGCCATGGGGGTTGGCGGATTTACCGCCCCATTCCGACCTTGGCGGGGCGGTAAATCCCCAATCCCCATTCTGCCCTTCCCCATTCCCATTTTTGCCCCATAGGGTATAATGGGAGTGGGGAAGGAGTTAATTACGCCACCGTAAAATACGGTGGCGTAATTAACAACGAGGTCCCGTAGCGCCATGGTTTTCTCCGCCTGGTAAAACCAGGCGGAAAAGGCCGCCATGGCGCTACGGGAACTCGTAGTATGGCGGAGAGGTACGCCATGCACTACGCTGGCGTAAAACCCTCTCCGCCAGGGTCCTAATGAGGCCCAATGCCTTGAATTCTGATGATTTTTCCCACTCATCGTTTGCCCCCTCTATGCCCCACAATTATGGAAGAGGACATCACCACCATTACCAATGTAGCTTCAAAGTTTCTCTTTCATGTTATGCGACTTCACACTGAGGTGGGGGATCCACTGTGTCCTGTGCACGTTCATGTGGGTATGGCTGGTGTACATGTGTGGGAATTGGCTGGAGTCCCCTAAATGTTCATTTCCGCGGCTGGAGGAGTCCCGAGTGCATGATCCTTGGAAAGTGGGAATTCCAACAAAGTATTTTGCTCCCCTTTGGACCCTGGAATATCCCTTGCAGCACCACATGCCTAACGGTAAGCAGCTTAAACAGAGACGAAATGCAACAACGTACAAACTTGGCCGGCACATCCGTTACATACTGGAATGTATGTCCATAAATCGGGTGGGCCCTCAGGTATGCTCAATAGACACATAACTGTTTCAGATCAATGTATATATAAATGGCAATATAGATGCACCAAGAATCAATTTCTGCTGGTGATAGATGTTGGGGAACAGATTGGTGGGAGAGTCATTTCTGGGAGTGGGGGGCCTGAAGGAGAGTCAAGCAGGAGGGAAGCTGTGTCAGTGGGTGACAAGCATGGGCTAATGACCATAGTGAATCACAAAGTATGATGTGAAAGGAAGCTTGAAGGTTCTTAGATTCCTTTCGATCAGAATATCCGTGTGTGACAATGCAGTGCATACTGATGGATCATTTAGGGTATGTCTCCCGAGCAGAGAGCCGACAAGCAAACTGCTTATAACATGTAAGGCATTAGAGAGGAAGGAGTAACTGGCATGGTCCTATATTTGTGGTGCAGGATCTACTGGAGGAGGAGGACCTCCAGGAGGAGGATTGAGTCTAACGGCTGGCTTGGGATCCCTTGGGATATTCTCCTTATAATTCAGTTGATCTGGTAGTGCTCTGGCTGAGTAGGATCTCATTGTGGCTAGGTGTTTTGAGGCTGTGGGTAGAGTGTGCCTTCCCAAGATGCATTTCTATTCAGAGTCATCACTCCTGTAGCATGTATCAGCCTTCAATGTTTCATCCACGTTAGGAATTGGAAGGTGGGCCAGTTGAGATAGAGAGTTTGGATGGGTGTGGACTGCTGGTGGACGACAAAAGTTTTTTTTTTTTTTAGGTTTTGACAAATGTGAGAAAACTACCAAATTATGCTTCCAGTCCTGCCATTAGTAAGGAGATTGTGTGAAATTGTTTTAGGTCCAAAGATGGCTATGATCCTGGAGAACGTATCTACAGTTGAAGCTATTGGTTGTCTAGGGTGAATGGCTTAAGAGTGCCAGGATTTCGAATGGTTTGTGAGATTCAGTGACTGTGCCACGGGACATATTTTGGGGGGCTACTTGCTCTATTACTATGGTTATCAGAGAGCAGTATAAGATGTAGTGAAGGAGTCCGTTTGAAATCAGAATCAGAGTTGGAAAAGCCCATGTTTCTGGTTGAGGAGCCATTTGGAATGGTAAGTCCGAGAAGGTTTTTCTGCAAACATGGTAAGGGACCCTGAGGAAGATGCTGCATTCCTAGGTGTGTGGACTTCGGTTTCACAAGTCTTGTAAGGAATCAGTATCAGGTAGGCTTTGTGAGTGGCTAGACAAACGCATGTTAGGGGAGCCTAATTTCATACACATTCAAAACACGGCAGGCTCAGGGAGGGGCTAGAACAGCGCATGTTAGGAGAGCTCTAAATGCATTCAAGTTCAAGTAACAGGTGAGCTCTGGGAGGACCTTATTCCATTCAAATGGCATCTGCTGGCTCTTGCCACAGCAGGCCAGATCTAAAATAATTAAATAAGAAGGCTGCTGGATGGGTTATGTAGGCTGTGGGTGGGTGGGGAATGGTCAGTTTTTGAAGAAGAGAAGCAGCAAGATGGTGCTGGTTTAGATAGGTGGTTTGGGGTATATGCTGAGGTAAGTGGATGAGATTAGGTATGCAATGTGGTGGGCGGAGGGGGAAAGAGACCTGTTTTGAGGGCTTTCCTGAAGAGGAGGTGGTTCTCTATGCATCCGATGTTTACAGGGAGTTAGTCCTAAATTTGGGGTGCATTTGCTGAAATGAGGAGCCCCCAGTATGAGTTGATTCGGTCACTGGAATTACGAGTAAGTGTGATGAGCCAGACCTGAGGATTCTGTTTGGACTGTACCAAGCAAACATTTTCTGCAGGTATTCAGGTCCTTTGTTGTAAAACGCTCAATGAGTGATACACATTGCTTGGAAGGTAGCATGCTGACCGATCCGAAGCGAATGGAGAACCTGAGGGCAGAGGAGATGTGTTCTCTAGGACCTAAGCCTAGGCAGCTTCTTGACGCAGTATTTTGCACTTGTTGAAGAATTTCAGATGTGAGGTGGGAGCTCCTGGGTATAGTGGGTTGGCATAGTCTAGGCATGATGGTATGATTGCGATATTTGTGGTAACTCTGTATGTAAAGGTTGGGAAAGATAAAATGCACCCAATGATACGGATGTGGAGGAAACACCTTTTTACCACTGAGTGGATGGAAAGGGACAGAGCCTGGTCAAAGTCCATAAACCACCCACAATTTTAACTGTGTTAGAGGTGGAATGTGGCGGGCCAAGTGAGAGGGGCCAGAGGATGGGTTGAGGGAAACACACAGTATTTCCACATAGCATGATTCCAGTTTTGCCTGGGTTGAGTATAGGATTTCTGTGCTGTCATCCAATGTTCTTTCTCGGGGAGGCAAGTTGCGAGGTTGGGAGACATAGAGGAAGGGCTATTTGAGAATTTGAAGATGAGTTGGCTGTATGGTCGTAGTAGTAGCATGATAAACCGTGTGATCGAATGAGGGGGCAGCGGGCTCAGGTTGAGGTGAAAGAGGAGAGGGGAGTGAGAGGCATCTTGCTGCACATCATGAGATGAGGGACTGAGTGAGGTGAAGAGGAGAACAGAATTAACTGTAAGATTTGTGGTCTGTTGGAGAGACAAGCAGCAATCCAGTTAAGAACTAGATTCCTAATGTCTTAGTTATGTAGTCTCTGGATGAGAATGGAGTGGTTCCTGGTATTGAAGGCTGCTGAAGGGTGAAGCAGGATTATAGCAGCACATCCATCTGAGTCGGTGTGTCTTTTAAGTTAATCCCAAATGGAATTTAAGCATGATGCTGTTCCCCATAATGGCCTGAGGCATGATTGAGCAGTGTCTAGGATCTTGTTAAGATCTTAAAAAAGGCATAATTGTAAATCTGCCACTTGGTCATCTAGGTTGGCTATATAGTGGTTATTCGAGATGGGTCTGTAATTGATCCGGTCAAGAGATTCAATGCAAGCCTTTACAAGGAGGGGATTGATCAAGTAGGTTTTAAAATATGCTGGGAAGATACCGGAAGTAAGTAAATAGTTGTTGATGGATCCTGTGAGATTGCATGCAAGTTGCGTAGAGCATTTATTTTGGCAGGGTGGGGCATGGGTCTACTGGAGAGTCTGCTGGATAGCATTGTGTCTGTAGTTTGAGAATTCCATGGGGAGAGCAGCAATAAGGTGGAGAAAAGTGGAAGTGTTGATGGAGATTCTGTTAGGAGAGACAAGATAGAGTGGGAAGGTTGAGATTATAGACAAGATAGAAGTGTGTCTCTCTAGGGTTTTTGTTTGTGAAAATGGTCTGAGAGAGACTCACAAAGGTATTGTGTGTGATCGATGAGGTGATTTGAATTAGCATGATGCAGTGCTGAATTCAGAGATGAGCTTAAAGAGTTCCCTCGTTGGATGTAGGGCTTTGGAGAGTGTGTTGCTGTAATAGGATTTGTTGGCTTTTTGGATTTCTGCACGATATTATTTGAGCTGGGGGGCCTAGTTGGGCAACCTGTTGGTTGAAGACTTGTCTGACTGCCATCTACACTCCAGAATATGGATAAAGGTTTACAGTTTTTTGAGAGATGATGGAAACCATCTGGGTGAATGACACTTGCGGTTTGAGAAAGGTCTGTGGGGCGAGAGGGAGTTGAGTGCTTCAGGGAGGCAGTTATTGAGGGTAAATATGTTGACTTGGGTAGCAGGAACGAGAAGGGGTGGTCTGGAACTCTAGCAGTACCTCTGCAAGGTCAGGAATCATTTTGAATTATTTCCAGATGCAGGATTGGATTGGTAGATTTGTCTGACCATTCAAGTGAACATGGTGGTAAACTGGTGGGGTAGTCAGGGGATCTTAAGATTGCATCTACGGCGTGAACAGCAGAGTGGGTTGTGGCTCAGATTATCTGGGTAAATTGCAATGTTTTGAGGTTATCAAGTAGTGAGTGGGTCATCGCTTTAAGGGGCATATCAAACCAAGTTTCGAAGTACCCTAATACTATTCGATGAGGATGGGAAATCATGATGGCTGCGATGGAGTCGCTGAGGGATTCAGCAACTGTTCTATTGTATCTCAGGGGTCAGTATATAAGCACAATGGAGTGTGTTGAGGTGAGGGAGTGCAAGCATTTGACTAGGAGGAATTTTTAGTCTGTGATTGGGTTACAATTGTCAATATGAGAAGCAGATTGAGGGAGAGACTTTGTGGAGGATGGCAATGCCACCTGCGCCTGGAACGCATTACAATTCTGGTTTGGTTAATGATGAAATAAATGGAACTAATTTTTAGAAATGTGGCCCTGGACATGATCGGTCCCCAGCCATCAGGCTGGCCATATAACTGCTTTAGACATTTTAAGATATGTTTTTCCAGCAATGTCAAAATGATAGGGAAACACACAAAATAAGTACATTACAGGGTGCGGGCAACCAACATGTGCACTTACCTACACTTTGATCCGCTCCATGGAGGTTTCATTGTTAGCACTACAAAGTGAAATGATATGTTATACCATAGAGGATTCTGGTTTAATCCCATGTTTTTCAGTTCCTAGTGAAAAGAAGTGTAAATATGACCAACAATATCAGTGGTGGCTGGTGAATGTTTTAACTGGAGGGGGATACATGTGCCTGATATGCGTGAGTGACCAAGCACAGCGAGTGACCTTGAACCAAACAAGGGGCGATCTTTGAATTGTTGCACTTTCTGTGAATAATGTGACAAACTTTTTGTATGGTAGCTCATGAAAAAACCCAAATAGAAGAACAGGACTTTTTCCAATGCATTTTTATTGTGCCTTTACCCACAACATATACTAGCATATAAAACATGTTCACACTGGCTGTGCCCATACATGTCCATGCATGTTTCTCAAATATGTGCCAGTATTACCATATATGGACTCACAGCCAGTAAAAATGCCATGCCACAGAAAGAAAATGTATCCAGACTGGCTATATCAAGATAGGCCAGTGTACCAAGTAATAACACTTATGTTTGCTTTACCCTTGATGCACAGTACTTTGCATCATGTGTAAAGAAAACATAATATGTGTTAACATTACCTGACTTGAGTGACAACACTTGTTATGTGTGCTTTACCCTTGATGCATTGTAACTATGAGTCAAGGGTAAAGCAAGGACAGGCATTTGTATGTGGCTAGACTGGCCTATATTCAATGTAGCACAGTATAGCCAGTTAATAACACTTGCCATGTTTGCATTATGCTTGAAACACAGTACCTCTTTGTGCATCATGAGTAAAAGCAAAGATATCTGTTGTTACATGGATAGACTGGCCTACATTCAATGTAGGTCAACCCATCTATGTAATAACACTTTGTGTACCATTTTTTCTTTACCCTTGATGCATGGTACTGTGCTCATCAATGGTAAAGTAGAACCCTGCAGAACAGGCCCCTTACATTTAGGAGTGAGGCCTGGCGCGCACACACAAACTTTCCCCAGCACATTCACACACCATTAACACATGACAAACACCAACATGCATGCAATCCATACATAAATACATACATACATGTTAAATAAATAAAACACTTACATTTCCTGCATGCATCCACACACGTGTCTGTGCAGCCACTGGGATGACCAGATGGCCCTCTCTTCATTTTGGGACGCAGACATACTGCCTGAAAGGCAGCCTCTCCTGTCAAACAGTAAACTCACATTGTCGACATCTGCAAAGTGAACACGATGACTGAAAGGAGAGATGTCCTCTCCTGTCAGGCATCCTATCTATGCTGCTGGCATAATAATGAGAGCTGGTGGAGCCGGTCGTTTGTTGCAGAGCAGTTTGAACTGCAACAAAAACAAAAGTATAGCGAGGGAGGCGCCCATGCAGAGAGGCAGGCAGCACAGTCATTCATGCAAATTAAAGCACAAGGAGGTATGTGCTGCCTGTCACTCAGGGGGTAAGGAGAGGCGACACCAGGCCCATAGTTGCAGGCCACCACTGAACAATAAACACTTGCAGGAGATTTTTACAATTAATTCAAATTTGTCCACTTGATTTCAGCATTTAGTTAAAGCAAGCAGATTTCATAAGAGTCCAATTGTTTTCTGGCAATATGAAAATTACCATGTTCTATTCTCGTGACATGGGAAAAGAAAGCAGTAAACATATTACGTAACCCGACCATGCCTGCCAAAAAAGGTGATGTTGAATTAGGCATAATACCTTTATACCTAGTTTTAACAGCTCTTTTTGCACCCACAGGATTAAAAAAGTTTCCCCTTTTACTTTACGACATAATTGTTCAGTCAAAATGAAATCCCCCAACACTTGAGGGAACTCATGGGTTCTCTCAATTTTCCTTTTGAAGTTAATATCCATCTGCATGTCAGTTATTGACAGAATTTGCTACAGTAAAAAGTGGCTGTAGACACACAATGACAACAATCTCTTAAACTAAAAAATTGCCAGAAAATAAAAGATTTGTTGAAGCTAATTCTGACCTCCCCATCCCCTAATTGTAGTAAAAAATAAATTGAACCAGGTCCTACTTAATGTGTTGTGCATACTTAGTCTCTTATTGCTGAGACAATACAACTTTGAGATAACCATGGACATATTCTGATCTCTTGATTATGAATCCTAGGTTACAATTCCATCATATAATAGTGCTTTCAAATGTCAACCGGAAGCAAAGTTGAACATTCTTTCTCCAGCCCTCCTATTGCCATTCACTAGAGAGATGTTCTCACTGTGTTGGGAGCCATTAAACATGACTGTTGCATAATGAATGCCACCCTCTAGCTAATTAACCTCTTTGTGAGGGTGCTCATCATCAGAAGAAGCACTTGGCCCGATTCTCCCTGCTTAAGAACACATCTTTGTGTCCCCCAGACTTAATTAACTTCAGACTTGTTATGACCCTCCACAAACCTAGACAATGGGGTTTCCTCTCAATTTAAGGCATTGTTTGGGGAGGGATTCATGGATACCCTTTAGCTATGGATCCATCCTGGAAATGGGACAGAATCTGTTGGTGGTGCCAGACTTTGAGAACATGTAAACCTCAATACATTTTAAAGAATCAAAAGGTTTTCAGTGCACCTTTGTATGCCTGTGGAAGTATGCCTTCTGCTCCTGATTTTGTTAGAAAGATAGAAAGGATGTGCTGTATTGTCTGGTACTTGTCAGACCAGTTTATCTTCAAGGAAGCAGATCCTGGCCTCTTTACAGCCGTTGTGCATTTTAAACTGATACAATTTAAAACACAATTTAGAGTCTTTCATATCTTTTAATCTACATCCAGCCAGAAAACTGAAGATATTGCTGCAGTCAGAAGAGCAAGGGTTGACTTTCAAAATATGTTTTTATGTTTTGGTTCATCCATATGGTAATATACGAGAAGCATTTTGATGAAAAGAAATTAAAACCCGGTTGCGCTATTGTGCAAAGTTGCATGTTTATGCAAATGCACATTTGAGAACTTTATATTTTATTTGCAAAATTGTACTTGGCTGTCGTTATTTTGCTGAGAAGAGTGCCAGAAATGTGGTCTCTTCTCCAATTCTCCAGTGAAGGGGACGTGGAGATGGGAGAATTATTATATAATCATATTTCTCAAAACTTCCAGCAGATGTGTCATACAATCCAAGTTCCCAAGCTAAATAGAGAACAAACGAAAAATAAGTTTAGAAAATAAAGAATAAGAATCAGAATTGATTTACTTCAGGCTACACAGTCTCATAAAAGCATAACCATCCAAAATATTCCATAATTGATTTACATTGTTAAGCAATGTAAAACTTCCAATTACAATTATAAATGTTCATATAAGAAGTAACGTTAATACTTGTCCAAAAGTGCAAAGGCTGAACAAATGCACAATAACATATTGTAAAAAATCATGTCCTGAGAAAATGTAGCACTAGGTTACAGAAGAACACACATTCTTACAATCCGATCTATGTTTTTGGGGTGTTGCTGACAAGTCTTAGACAGAAAGGTGAATACAGAAAAAGAACATTATAAAAGAAGTTTTTTTTTTTCTCACAAAGCTAGGGTGTCTTTCATAAATATAACGTGAACGTTTTCTAAAATGAGGACACGCTAGCTCCTCCCTATGTCATTATACATCAGGCTTAAAAGTAGAACATTCAATGGAGATTAAACAGGTGTGGGGCAAAACAGGCAGGTGTTTTTTTTCTGCCTATTGACCTTCCAAAGGCAAACTAAGCAGGTGGGAGGACATTCAAGCAACACTTAATATAAGGTGATATTTTCTCCAGGGATGTATAGATTTAAAATATGGTTCAGCAAAAAGGAAAAGTATATGCATTAACTAACCCATACATCGTTTATGATGCCTTGAATTAGCTATCAGTTTTTCCATTTGGCATAATCCCAGAGCTGTGCCGACACCAACAGTTCATGTACTCCTGATTATAAAAAGATCAATTCAAAGATGGGCCGAACTAAATTCCCCGACTAAGCTTTTGACATGTTTTAAACACTTTCATGTATGACCTCCGGGAAAACCACTATTATCCCAAATTGCATATTTAAGCAAAAGAAGCTCCTCGTGTTTTGTTTGTGCAATCTTAATCAGTACAACAACTTGTCTAATTGTAGCTTCCAGAGCTAAATTCTTGAGACCTATTTCCAAAAATAGTGTTCATCGGATTGAATTTGCTCTCTGTTATTTTACCTGAGCATAGCTGCACATTTTGCTTCTGTACAATCCTGTAGAGACAGCTTACATTCTGTAACTGTCTCAGATGATTAGTGCTGCCCTGCTACAAAAAGTGTTTAACAAAGAGCAAAGAACAGCTGCTGTCCATGAGGTCACAATCCTCTACCTGTGGAGCCCAGCGCCTAGTTCTATTCAACTGGAGTCCACATTAGAGCTCTACAATTGATGAGAACATCCATCATAGACAGAACACAAGTCATCTGTATCCCCATTGCAGTTCAAATCTGCAGGGATCAAGTCTCTCGCTACTCCTTTTCAAAACCAACATATACATGACCCACCTAATGAATATCACAAAATCTTAATAGCTCATATGTTACAACTATGCGGATTACACACATATCCTATTCAAAATGACTGATGACGGACACTCCAGCTCCGACCCTCAGCAATTGCCTCATGCAAATAAGCAAGTGGATGATGGAGAACTACCTAAAACTCAACGTTGACAAAATGGAAATAATGATAGTCTCACTGGACTCTGCAGCTCAAATACCTCTACCATGTTTTTGGAAAATGGACAACTGCCCTAAGCCATCTAAAGTGATCCAGCACCGTGGAATATTAATGGACAATGGACTCACACTGGAAGCACAAATCATTGCTATGTTCAATACATGCTTCTACCATCTCTTCTCTATCTGAAAGATTATGCCCTACCTCTGCTCGCCCTGAAATCAAAGGCCATACTTTCACTATTTTTTTTCAGGAATTAACTCCACGAACCCTACAAATCTAGGAATACCGGACTACTACACAAAAAGAAAAGAAACCTTCAACACATTCACCAGCTAATCTACTCCACTGGCTACCAATCCCACAAGGATACAATTCAAGACACTCTGCATCACTTACAGAGCACTTGAATCCCCGACAATGATAAAACTAAATTTCATTTGACCAACCAGAGACTTACGTTCAAGAAATGACAGATTTTTAGAAACCAGAAGATTCTTCAGAATAAGGCATGGACATTATGCTTTCGCCACCTTTGCGACCAAACCCTGCAATGCACTTCTAAGCAATACACGTGCACCCCATATCCATGTATAGCATCCACCAATCAAGTGGCAGAAATGACACCCCATAATAGACCCCATAATAGCTCAGCCCTCACGTGCAGACACAATGTAAAGGAGTGACATACTGGCTCCCAATCTTCCACTTAGAACACAATTCTTGACTCTCAGAAAACCAATACTGACCAGAAGACACCACTGCAAGGTGTTCCCGCAAACCATAATGAAACACTTTCCCTTCCTCTGAGACATTTGAAAAATCAACTCAATACGTGCCAACCTCTAAAAGAAAAACGCCTCTCATCTAAATGCAACCACCAGAAAAATATATAATTTAAATGCAACCACCAGCAGAATCTATAGTCAAAAACCCTATGGAAACCCCTAGGACCGTTAACTAACCCTCAGTTGCTCTCAACCTTATTCACCACAAACAAACAAAAACCAGCCACTCGCAAATGGCTTTTTATTAAAAAATTACTCTCCCCAAACTTTGAAGATCACAAGTATACACCTCTAATTTCCACAAACATGCATAGCCCTGGACAATCAATATTCATATCCATAAGCACACAGAGCTCACTCAACCTGCCACATCAGCACAAAACATTTCAATCTTGCCCTCCAAACAAACCAAGCCAATCCACTCTTTTCAGGCCTGCCACAACACCTGGAGGCCATGATAATTGCAGTGGTGTGCGATACAAATCCTAATAACATGACATATTTCTCACAACGAGTGTGGCACAACCCCTTATATAGACTAACCCCATGGAGATTTTGGGAAACACAGAGAGCAGAAAAACAAATGATGTAGGGCAAATGCCACAGATCCCATAGGTGATTTACTTTTGAAAAGTAAGACAAACTGAATCCTGCACAGTAATTGAGATACATAACCACTGACATACTGCATTATGTTGGTGTATGCCATTGTATGCAGACCTTTGTCAAAAGTGTTTCATGTTTATTTCCCTTGCAGTAAGAGTGCAAAATCACCTGTAAATCATATTGTTATATAGTGAAATAAATGTTGATGTTATTTTAACACAGTTTGTTTCTTATCCAAGAGATTGATGGGTGAGACTATGGTGTGCAACACCATTAAACTACCAATGTCATTAAAATTAATTCGTTTTGTAAAACTTGTTTGGGAACGATTGCTCAATATTCCATGAATCTAGTCCCATTTAATTGAAAGATGCTACAGCAACAGGTACAATCAGCAGGTATTACTGCAAATTCACCAAATTAAGAGCTTCCATCAGGATCATTGCAAAGGAATACCCCCAGAGGTATTTTTTTTTTAAACTTTCCACCATCATTTAGATGGTGGAAATAAATAATGCGCAATAGTGGTGAGACCACTCATGTATTTCTGGCACATGAACCAACGCTGAATTCTAACCCTTGTATGCAATACATGAACACATGGTCTGGGCAGAATCAGAGATGCCCACCTTTTCACACCTATGCTATGGTCCAATCTAAACATGTGGTTGATTGTTGATTGAAGCACCTGCACATCCCTTATGTATCTAAACAAAGTTAAAACATACTTTTGGGGCCAATTTAAAATTGGGATGGAGTTAAAAATTGGCAATTTCCGTTTGGGAAATTCAACTCTGAGAACCTCCCTTGGTCTTACACAGGAATAGAACCTGGACCATTCCCCTAATCACTTCTAACTGGGCAGTACTGCCATTTCTGCCTAAGCACCCCATTCCTAATCATCCCTTAGCAGTGAATATGGGTCTGTAAGTAAACAGAAAGGGTGTAGGAAGATAGATGGATATTGTGGCACCAGTACACGAGGAATTGTGGGATAAGGTTATGGAAGTGGTGCATTATGAGTGTGCAGGAGACCTGTAGACAAGGTCAAAGGAGATGGTGATTTGCTGCTTCCACTGCATGTGCAAATGCAGGCCTCTTTCCCCTTAGAATGCTGCCTGCTCCCCTGAAAACAGCTTCATGGTGGGCCCTAGGATCGGTTGCATCCTGATCCTCGAAAGCTTCTGTTCCTTTATTCACTGATGGGTGCACAGGGATGCAGACAGCAGAGCTGCTTCTTTAATAGGCACCTGGTGCAGCGTCCCATTGCCAAGCAGAGTAAATACTCTGATGGAACTAGTTCAAATAGACAAGGCACACATATTTAATCTATAAAGAAAGTATGTATATCCTTATGAAAAAAAGGCACAATGGATAGAGCTAACCACAAAGAAAAGGGAAGGACATTGCAAATTGGATGGGTAACAAAAGAAAATGCTTGATCGTAATTGTGTGATGATCGCATCCGGACGTTATCCAGACAGACCACCCATTTACTCTGCATCTCGCAAAGACCACCTGAAGTAGACAGTGGCCCTTATTACGAGGTTGGAGGTAACCATGCCACATGGTTGCCTCCTTATCGCATACCGGGCCCGGGTTCCTCAAATGAGGGCTTACTGGGCCACCCCAACCTTGGCGGACCCGGTAAATCCTCGTACGAGGAACCCAGACCCGGTCCATCCCCATTCCCATTCGAGCCCCTATAGGGCTCAATGGGGATTCCCTGGTCTCCTCGCGGGACCCGGTATGGACGCATGTTTTACCAGGCGCCCAATTCGGGTCCCGCGAGGAGACCTCGTGATAGGGTGGAATGGGTTTACCGGCACCATTACCGGTGCCGGGAAACTCATTCCGCCAACCTTGTAATGAGGGCCAGTTTGTCTGAAAGGTATTTATGCTGCTGCAACCACATTTTATTTGTATTTGTATTTTATTTATTTGTAAAGCGCGGCCGAGGCCTGGGGCAACTGGGCACTGAATCTTACATTTTGCACAGGCATAAACTTTACAAGCAAACTAAGAAATTACACATACATAAAATATACAGACATTCCAGGCTGTTAGCATATATGGTAGCAAGAAACAGATTATTATGCAGTGTGAAAACAGCTACATATATACAAGCAGTGGCAATTGAATAAAGGAATTGATTGTATTGTTTTGATAAAGCGGATGGATTGTGGTGCTGCTCATAGAGCCAGGCTTTAACCTTGCTACGGAATTGAATAAAGGATGGTTCCACTCTTATGGAGATGGGTAGAGCATGCCATTTCTTTGCGGCAAGGACTGGGAAGCTGACTCCGCCTGTGCGTTGTTGGTTGAATCGTGGGATGACCACACAGTGCGATTGCGCTGTTCTAGTAGGTCGCGTCGATGTATGACTTGAGAAGGTGTCAGATAGGTAAGTGTAAGTGGGGGCCTAGTTGTGGAGACACTTGTGGGTGAGTGAGAGTGACTTTAGGTCTATTCTCTGCTTAATGTTGAGCCATTTTATGTTCTGTCTGGTTGCAGGGATGCGCTGTTTCCTGGAGATGTTACATGCTGACCTGATTGCATTATTTTGTATAACTTGCATTTTGTTCATATTTTGTTGGGATTTACCCAGTTAGAGCGCATTGCAATAGTCAAGCATAGATAGTACTAGGGCTTTTGCTACTGAAATGCAGTTTGTTGTGTTCATTTAAGGGCGGCAGGCTGTAATAAGCTTGCAAGTATAGGCTGAAGAGGATGCTAATGCATTAGTCTGTCTCGTAAGTGTGAGTGCTGAGTCAATGTGGATTCCTAAAGTTTTCACATTGTTGGCTACTTTGATGTGTTACCGTTGATGTTGATGGAGTTGAAGAGGGTCCCTAATTTGTTCAGTTTAGATGGAGATTTAATTAAATTTACACATAACCGTCCTTTGCCATCCAATTTTGAATGGTGCTTTAGATATCATTAAGGGTTTTACTATCGGCAGTGTATTCACCAGTGATGGGGATGAGTATCTGGGTGTTGTCTGCGTAATTTGTGTATGTGACACCCAGATAGTCAAGTATATGAAATAGGGGTTTGGTGAAGACATTGTAAAGAGTTGGGGATACACAGGATCCTGAGGGACTCCACAATTGACTGGTGATGGTAAGGCAGATGCAGAAGGTGCAAAGACCCTTGATCTGTTGCTAAGGAAGGATTTAATCCAGGTGTTGGCTTGGTCTGAGAAATGTTCAGCAGATGACAGATGTCTACATAAAATGTCATGATTCACTAAGTCAAATGCTGCTGATAGTTCAAGTAATAGGAGTAAGGCAGATTTACCCTTGTCTTTTAGGATCTGAATTTGTGTCTTTAAGTCAATGAGCGCCATCTCAGTCCTGTGTCTAGGTCTGAATCCTGACTGTCTTAGTCCTAACAAATTTTTGCTTCTAGATAATGCTGTATCTGGAGGTAGGCTGCATGGTCCAGTATTTTTAACAAGAACCGGACTGTTGTAATCGATCTGTAATTAGATGGGTTGTTTGGGTCTAGTGAGGATTTTTTTAACAGTTGGAGTACCCAGGCATCTTTCAGATTTGTGGGAACAGTGCTGGAGTCAAATGATGCATTGATAAATGATGTGATGAAGATGGCGAGTTCATTAGCCTCCTCCTTTGTAAGCATGGTAGGGCAGATGTCACCCTGGCAATTAGTTGGTTTAAGTTTAAGTATAATCATCTTCACTTCTTTAATAGAGAGATGCTTGAAGTTGAATTGTTGTATATTAGGTGGGGGGAGAGGGCAGGTCCTGAGGGATAGCATTGTCAATGAGGGTTTTTTTTGTTTTTATTTTGTTTACTAGCATAGTGATTTTATCTTGGAGGGCATTCTGTATGTTAGTACACCATTTCGTACAGGTGTTCGGTAAAGGGGCTGGAGATTCCAGTTCTTTCAATATGTTAAATAATTCCTTAGTACTGGAATTAGCTTTGGCTATGGGATCATTGAAACTGTCTTTGTTTGCCTGGACGATGGCTGATTTGTAATTGAGTGAGGCTGCAGTGAAATTAATCTTGTTGGATTCTAGGGGGGAGTTTTTCCAAGCAGTGTCAGCTGTTTGTTTCACTTTCCTAAGAGTCTTAAGGTGGGGTGTGTACCATTTCTTGATGTGAGCGCAGGGTTTGGATTTCTGAATTTTGAGAGGTGCTACGGTATTGACATTTCTCAAAGGACGATACAGCAAGATTGACTGACATATACCACTTAATGCCATTTCTGTAACTGGTTGTTCCCCATGATCTCACATTCACATATTGAAGTGTCCACTCATTAAGAATCTGTCACAGTGAATCTTATTTGCAAGACACATAGTTTTTACAACCTTACAATCGTGGATGCTGAAATCAATTAGCCATTTACTGAGTCACACTCAAACCTCTCCAAATGCTCCTTAATGAATGGTATCATGTACACAAATACCCAATGATCCTCTACTGTTGAACATTGCTATATTTCCAATGGCAATATCTGCTGACGACCTGACACCTTCTCCTTTATCTCAGGCAATATCACCACAATCAAGCATCCACATACAACATGGCTACTATGTCATTTGTGTAAAAGAAGGACCATTTGTCTGATCCTTCTGAATCTGTGTGTTCCTTCTACTTTGATTAACACAGTAACAGATTCACCTTCCCCCAAGGTCACAGCAATAAATTGACAGTTTATACATTATCACATTTACATTAAACGAACCCTAAACAACTAAAACACCTAAACAGTCTGTAAAACATGCAACATACAAAACCTGATTTTTTTTCAAATGTCTGCCTTCTACCTGTCCTACGGCACCTTTATCCTTCAATTGTTTGTCAGTTCTGCATCACCTATAAGGACCTTTGTCAAATCCAGAGAAGAGTACAAAAGTAACGTGTGTGCTAATATACACCTAATCCATTACCGCAATCCCTATATCTCATAAGAGAGGTGAACAGTTCTGTATTGTCCTCAGAATCTGAGTCCGGGCAGTTTTCTGATTCGTTCATGCCCGCAGTACACACCTTCTAGTTGGTGTCTAACAAAGATGTCTGTATATTATGTATCTTTGTATGTTGGCCATACTCTATGTCACACAAACTGAAGTATAATGCTCTAGGGCTAATGAGAATGTTAGTGCACCCCGAATCTCTAGCCTCACATGGCAAATCAACTTAGGTCATAGGAAACTGAGTTTAAGGAGATGCACTTCACAACTCAGGAGTGCCTTTTCCAGGTTAAGGTGCACATGATGGATATCTGTACAACATGATGTGTCCTAAGCAGTGTGCAATGCCTCTATTTGTGAAGAACTAGCAGGGTTCACTCCATGCCTGTGTACCTGAGGGTGCTGACACAGACAATTCCTCATATACTAACTCCATCCCCGAGACTACACTTCTTTGAAATGAGAACATGAAGCTCATGTCATGAAATAATGGCTCCACAACAATACGTTGCATGATGTAATTGGCCTATGAAAGGCTGGAATTGACCAGGAACCACCATTTTCATCCCTTATATGAAGCTAGAAGTACAAGGACAGTGCTGAAAAGCGCCCACCCGTTTGCATGTGTGTATTCTATGATGTAACAAAATAAATACGGTAATACAATATCACCTGTTAATACCAAACAAAATGGCTGACATCTGTGGTTGAAATCCTTATATTATCAACTGGTTACTTCTAAATTGACTAGACTGGAGCATATGTTTTATAAGTCAAACATTTCATCAAGATCGACTCACTCAAGATCGACTCACTCCTTTATCCTTCTATGGTCGCTATTTTGTGTACCATTTATTTGGGTAACAATAACTGCTACTAGCAGGTCTAAAATGTCTATGATGTGATATGATATGGCATTTATAACGCGCCTATACACAAGTGTTTCGTCTACTGTCCCACAGATGCTTGCCGTACTGAAAAGTCTATTACTCTCTAATCTGTTGAAGTCTCGCCTCCAGCACTCTGCTCGACTTGCATGGACATTGGCTCTTTCTTAAGCTGTTTCCCTTTTTCATGGCCGCCATCTTTATAGTATACTATTTGTACTAACACAAGTTTATTAAACTAGGGCTATCCAGGTGTAGTAGCTGATGCCCCTGACGATCCCTTTGCTGCCACTAACACTGTCTCTGCTACGCATGGTCTCATGGGCCAATCATTTAATTGCGAAAACAGAGATGCATTGAGAGGAAAGACAATTGGATTGAAATTGATCACTTTGTGTTGTTTAAATTAATCACTTTATGTTGTTTGAACACTACGACATTGTCACATTTGCCTCTTCTAAATATTGACTGCTTGTATGGTGGGGCCACTGTGAGTTCCTTCTGAAGTGGAATATTTCACCATTGGTGTGCACAATAGCAAGTGCCATTTTCAGAATAGTTATCTTGTTTAGGGCCTGTATTTGTCTCAGGTGTGTGTGTTACCTTATGTGTGAAACCTGATTGCCTGATTGCGAATTGGGTGACGTTCTTGTAGTTATGCACTGTTCCCAAAATTATTTTCTTTATATATAGTACGTAACATGGGAAGTAGCAGCAACATGTTAACTCAGTGAGTTAACTTTTTGCTGCTAGCAATTGTGTTGTGTACATCCTCCGGCCCATCACAGGAATGAAGCAGGAATGAAGCATCCTTTTATTGACCAAATCTTAATAAATTGAGGAACGATAAGTTGGATAATGTTGCAATCATTGACAGAGCTACGAAATGTAAAGGTTATGCTGGCAAGCATGTTAAGAACACAAGGGCGTACACATGAATAATGTCAATAAATAAGGTTGATTTCGAATGTGGTTTGGTATTTTACAGATCCACTCTTCCATAGACACAGAGTTGTTTCTGTTCACATCGGTGTATGTTGGTGGAAAACTGAAGATGGGATAGGAGAAGGTGTGGTGCACTAGGTACAACTGAGACTGTGAAACCAAGACGCATGGGCTCAAATCCTGGCTTTCCTAGTAACCATATTCAGTGGTCCCATGGCTTTACTTCATGTGGATTCAATTCAGTTATCCCTATATAAATATAAACTGAATCATGGAACCCTAAAGTTCACCTTTGACACACCCAAAATGCAACCACTTCAAATCCCATGCCTCTGACATGGCCATGCACATTTGGTGTCCAATGTTCTTGACCTTTTGACCACAGGTCCCTTTGCCTTAAATCTGTCACTGATGGCTGAACCTGAAACCCTTAGAGAAACAAGATAGGGCCTGGATAAACTAAGCTCTGATTTACATATATTGGACACGCGTGTGCATATGAGGCTGTGCTTAACAGATATGATACTAGGCATTGCATGTAATGCTTTACTTGGCCGAGGATGGCAGTACGTGGGCCATTGAGGCTACATCCGCTATATGATCAAAGTACTTTGGCTTGTGAGTCTGTACCTTCTCTTTTTAGTTGGCAAAGATAGCATATGCGGATTGACCCAGCATAAGATTGACTACTTTGGTGTATGAAAGAATGATGCCACCACGCTTTCTGCGCCAGTTTACTCCTGTACGTTTATTCACTGGTTCATCAGAATATAGTCATGGGGAGTGTCCAGAATGCAACACGCGTTGCGGCCGGTGGCCTTCTGCAAAGCTTCTCATTTCACTGAACGCTATAGAGGAGAACGCAACTCTGTGGACCAGGCAACGTGATTGTACACCTCTATATCGACTCTGCTAATTACAACTAGTGGGAACCCTAAAAACCCAGATTGTATATTGAATGTTCACCCTTTGTCTAGCTTGGTACTTATAAATTCTGTGATATGAAAATGAGCGATATGAGGGCATGCTCGTTCAACTGTTTCGTTAAATGCATATGCTGCGGAGGCTGCAGAAAGTCAGTAGGTTAAATGCATATGCATATGCAGTGCAGGCTGCAGAAAGTCGCATATGCAGTGCAGGCTGCAGAAAGTCAAATCCGATAGTTACACTTAGGTTAAATGCATATGCATATGCAGCGCATACTGCAGAAAGTCACATATGCAGTGCAGGCTGCAGAAAGTCAAATCCGGTAGTTACACTTAGGTTAAATGCATATGCATATGCAGTGCAGGCTGCAGAAAGTCAGTAGGTTAAATGCATATGCATATGCAGTGCAGGCTGCAGAAAGTCGCATATGCAGTGCAGGCTGCAGAAAGTCAAATCCGATAGTTACACTTAGGTTAAATGCATATGCATATGCAGCACAGGCTGCAGAAAGTCGCATATGCAGCGCAGGCTACAGAAAGTCACATATGCAGCGCAGGCTGCATAAAGTCGCATATGCAGCGCAGGCTGCAGAAAGTCGCATATGCAGCGCAGGCTGCAGAAAGTCGCATATGCAGTGCAGGCTGCAGAAAGTCAAATCCGATAGTTACACTTTGGTTAAATGCATATGCATATGCAGCACAGGCTGCAGAAAGTCGCATATGCAGCGCAGGCTACAGAAAGTCACATATGCAGCGCAGGCTGCATAAAGTCGCATATGCAGCGCAGGCTGCAGAAAGTCGCATATGCAGCGCAGGCTGCAGAAAGTCGCATATGCAGTGCAGGCTGCAGAAAGTCAAATCCGATAGTTACACTTTGGTTAAATGCATATGCATATGTAGCGCAGGCTGCAGAAAGTCGCATATGCAGTGCAGGCTGCAGAAAGTCAAATCCGGTAGTTACACTTAGGTTAAATGCATATGCATATGCAGCGCAGACTGCATAAAGTCGCATATGCAGCGCAGGCTGCATAAAGTCGCATATGCAGTGCAGGCTGCAGAAAGTTGCATATGCAGTGCAGGCTGCAGAAAGTCGCATATGCAGTGCAGGCTGCAGAAAGTAAAATCCGGTAGTTACACTTAGGTTAAATGCATAGGCATTTGGTCTGTTAACTTGTTCTAGAAAACTTACCAGCCGGTACAACCTGCCTCACATGGACATCATTTTAGGGGAGGGGGGAGGTTTGTACCGCCCAACTTTTGTGCACATCATTCTGTCCCATGCATTTGGCGGTGGCATGTCTCATTTAGATTGTATGCCCCCCTCCCCAATATTTCAGCAAAGTTACTTCACTGCTGCCCACCTCATTATTAAAAGATTAGTGCAATGCTCGCGAGTGGCAGCAATCCTGCATGAAATGCTGCATTACATGTGCTATTCGTATTTCAGATTCCAATGCAATAAATCTGAAATAAAATAGACATGTGTTGAATTCCAGCGCCTGTGTCCAGGATTGCTCGCATGCTCGAGAAGGATGAGGAAGGTTCGCAGACTTTGGAAAAGGGTCAATGGGAGTGAACAGGATTTGGTTCTATTTTCATAGGCGGTGTGTTCGCACATTCTAGCTATAATTGGCGCACTCTGCCGGTAATCATCTTCAGGTGACTCCTCCCCTCCCCTTGTGCGGCATGCACACTACCCCGGGTGGTGCAGTTAATCATGAGTACGTACAGGGAACCTACCTGTGCTGAGATGACAGCCTAATTCCTCTCACGGTGAAGCGATGGAATATCTATGTCTCTCTAATGGTGTTATTTGTTATTCTGCGGACAGACAGATGCATTCTAATGGAATTCAAACCTAATGTGTCGAGATAAAAAAAAAAGCCATTGTGAATGTATTTCTTAATAATTACTTCTGTGCTGACATTGTTCTGACCTTCCTCTGCAGCACCACTGAAGGTGATGGACATTCCATTGAAAGACATGGCCTGTTATTTCCTATGAGCTACTTTTCCCCTTGCTCTTTCAGTTCTCATTTAAAATAGTATTCATGTCTAAATAGTTTAATACATTTTCTTTTTCCATAATAGACCAATTTAATTGTGTGCATGGGATTCTATTTGAATATCTCTGCCAGACGGAGTTATTTTGAAAGAAACCATGATTACGGAAGTTAATATTGCAAATACAATAACACCTTCAATTTAATTGTTGTCAATGTACAGAAGTGTCCCTGCTTTTTAATCTTGGCTGCAGAATGCATCATTGCATAAAACATTTCATTGGAGAGTCATTAGCCTTTGGGATGTCTTGAGATACAATCCCCAGTTTTTTTAGGGGAATATCCTTCTGCGGTTGGCTGGGAGAAGTGCAGCCTGTATGGGAATAGTGGTGGGTACAATTCATGGCTTCTGATCTTGAGAGCCCACACATAATCCCTAATTTGAGATTCAATGGACGTGTACATTTTGTCGAGATTGAGAAACAGGAGCAATTCTCACCCAAACTCGCATGCATTCTGCAGGTTGGCTCAAGATAGGCAGGTCAGTCAGAACTACTGAACATATCGAAGACATTATGGGGCAAATCTAAGCACTGTACGCCCTAAGTAAGTTTGTTGACCATATAAAATGATTAACTCATGTTTTGGTGGATTGTGCCTGCCTTCAAGCTCTGTTAAGGGGCCCCTCCCAAAGCTCTAAAAACAAGAGCCTGAGCCACCATACACATGTCATACATATACTGATCAGGTTGTTTCAAGAGGCACCGTGCACTGCACTAGGCGCAAGATGTATGTTTTTTAATCAACCCTTACATCTTTCACCTAGCATATGGGCAGCACCTGGCCGCTGGTGCCCAAATATTCTGGTTGCGCATGTCAATGGCAGACTTGGAATTGAGAATCAGGGTCTCGGACCCTGACGGGGCACTGACTGGCATTGTAAATGTGTTAATGTCAGTGGTGGTGTGGGGTTAAATGACAGCCTCAAATAACAGGTACTAAACGGTCAAGTAGACCTCTGCTGCGAGAGACATTGGGCCTCATTACGACCCAGGCGGTAAGGGGTTAACGGCAGCGTTAACAGCGCCGACCCTTACCGCCTGATTACGAGGTCCCTTAGCGCCATGGAGGTTTTAACACCCGCTTTTAGCGGGTGTTAAAATCCATGGCGCTAAGGGACCATGGAGTTAATTACGCCACCGTAATTTACGGTGGCGTAATTAACGCCTTCCCCACTCCCATTATGCCCTATGGGGCAAAAATAGGAATGGGGAAGGGTAAATGGGGATTGGGGACTTACCGCCCCGCCAAGGTCGGAATGGGGCGGTAAGTCCGCCAACCACCATGGCGTAAACGTAGTTTACGCCATGGTGGTAAAGTCACGGCCCAGGCGGTAACTTACTGCCTGGGTCGTAATGAGGCCCATTGCATCTACTGGCAAGGCACCGTAAAGAAAATGACAGGCCTAAAAACCGTAATACAGTGAAAGGGCCTGGTGAATAAATACATGTGTCTTGCTGAAGATGAGACAAGGAACAGTGGATAAAGGAAAGTGTGTGTCTTCTTGCAGTTGATACCAAGGGAATGCTGACGAGTATTATCAGAGTGCAGATAGGAAAGGCACATTGCATTGATGGCTGATAGTTAAAGGCAGCTTTTTCACTGAAACTGCCACACATTGAAATGTTGTGTACACTGAAAAATAAGGGAAAATGGCCCTCGCATGTGAGAGTTAAAGCCAAGTAACATTTTCATTTAAAGCTAATAAGCACCACTTTCCAATACAGAGTTCCTTCACTTTCAGTGTTGCCACTTTAAGAAAAAAACTGGAAGTGCAACACAGAGGAAATACCTTGATTCAAAAATACATTTCACCATAACAGAAAGAGGCAAACTGCTTAAATAAATAAGATGCAGCATTCAGAAAAGAAGTCCTCAGTTGAAACTTGTTTTGCTTGTTTCAGATACAATATGTGAATCTCCTAAAACAAAGACAAATGCACTGATTATTGATGGGCAGATTCTTAAGTGCCTGCAGGGAAATCTCTGTGAATCTGTTGTACACCAAGTTTACAGGGCCAGATCAACACAGACCCAGCGCTGTGCGGGTGAAAATGCTTATTTAAATATACAATATACAATATACAATATTAGATCAAAATGATATAATAAGATAGGTTATTTATAAGGCGTTTAATTCCCAGAGGTTTCTAAACGCAGAACAAGGGATGATCCCTATGCTGCTCCGTGTCGTCTTGCTACCAAGTCGAGCATGTTGCCGTTGAGCTATCCTCCCGAGACAATGGTGATCGACTCAAGATTACCATGACAGAATGCCAGATGTCAGCATGGCCCCATGACATCACTGGGCTGGCCTGGCTCCTTATCTGCAATGTGAGATCCCTGTGTGTCCGATGCATCCCAACAATTTATAACCAGCACTCCATTACATTTTAAAGTACAAAAGGCTAGAGGATTTATTGCAGGTATTGTCAACATTGCTGTCCAACAGACTCAGTATCATGTGGTTTCACAATAATGGAACTCCTCAAAAGTCTAAAGTGAAACTAGCCGTGAAATTAATGAGAGAGAATATGTATCATGTATTTTGCTATTGAATTTTGCATAAGACCACATTTAGGGGATTTTCACCATCATGTTAAGGACAAGAAAAGCAATTGAGGTGTCAGTTGAAAGCTAATTTCAAGGTGGTTCTGTGGTGGTAATTTGCATAAAAGTCAGAATTTCAGAACTCTGGTAGCTAGCCAAAAAGTGATTACAGCTCCCCAGAAAGTGGGAAGAAGCTGAAACCTGGGACAATAGTGGCTGATTGTGTCAAATAACTAGTGTTAAAGTTTGATAATAATCATTGCTATTGTTTTTATGTAATTGAGATAAAACCACCATTTGCACAGGCAACATTTAATCAAATCCCCCATGATTACCTGAAGCGGAATAGATATGTACATTATGGCATTTTTAGTAAATAACAAACCTTTGCCATGTGTGTGCTTTTTGCCAAATAGTTGACATGAAAAAAGGGAGAATTTCAAATGGGAGATGCAATATTTCTGGTCCAGTCTCCTAAACTAATCCTTAGAGAGAGGCTGAACTTGGGATGGAGAGAAATGTACATTTCCAATCCTTACTGCGAGATAATACGCTGTCACCTCCTTAGATTTTTAAGTTTGTGGGTGTGATGAGTTGTATATAAAGTGGTGGCACTATGAGAGAGAGAGAGGGAGAGCTGCTAATAAATTATCAATAGACAGCAGGCAAAACTCACCAAAGGGGATCTGCTGAAATTGCCTCTGGGTAGAAAAATTGTAAGCGAGCTGGAGCTCTCTATTGCTGGGGATACTAAAAAACAGAGGCCATAATTCTTTACTGGAGCCATAGAGAGAGAATTGCAGTGGAATCCAAGTGACTGAAGGGCTGGCCAGATTCCTTTGTTTCACTAAGAGCAAAGTCCTTCTCAGTTTCCATGAGTGCAGAGCCCAGAGATTTCCAAAAGTAAATAGATTGTTCAACAAAATGTCAGCATGTGTATCTATTTAAATCACCCATTCCCTTTCATCTTGGGTTCTCTTCCATTAGTGGGTGGAGTGAAAATTGTGTAGACCCTTAGCATATTTGCCTGTATATTAATTTAAATAACTAACTGCCAAATAGATTAACTGAAGGGAGAGCTTGGAAGTATGTGAACCTTTCAGCCTCTCTCCTAGCAGGAAGATACAAGTTGTTCATGTTAAGTAATTGGGGTGCTTTGATTTTTCTGTTCAACCCTGACTTCTTTAGTGAGAAGGGGTGTCCTTTCCTAAAATGAAAATTCCCAACTGAACCCCTACAAAAATGTTTTTTTAAACATAAGATATACTTGCTGCCTTAACGAAATTGATAATTGTCAACATACCCAAACCTTGTCCCTAAAACGAAAATTCCCCACTGAAACCCATTTCCAAAACTGTTTTTAAAAAAGCAAAATAACTAATTGTCACCACTAATTCCACGTTGTATTTAATCACAGAGTGCCATTGGCACCACAAAAAAAGATAATGTAAAACTGCCCAACTTCCCCAATGCAGAATTTTAAGTGAAGGGGGTGTCTGAAAAAACAAAATTCATAATCATCCCTATTTTACTGTACACCCTGCATAACATGGGCCATTAAGTGAAAAGCCCAACCTCCAAATTGTCTTCACTCCCTAGACCTGCCTGGCCTTTGAACAGAAGGGTGCTATGTGTCATTGATGCTTGATTTGTTGGGGCTGGGGGAGAAGTGCTTTACTATAAGTGAGACCTCATGTATCCAACACTGCACGTTTGATGTATGTCTTTTTTTTAAATTAGCCCTGTGTATATTCCTAAACTAAATGCGGGCAAAGTCCTATTTGCCATATGCATTTTTACAAATCTGTGATTTAAACTGCTAACATTTTGAGTGTGCAGGGAACTTAATATAGCAAGCCCTCAAGGTGAACTAGTTTTCACAAAACAAAAATGGTGCCTATGTTTTGATACAACACCTCTCAGCCAGTGTTGAAGAGTGTTAGGCAGAATTATATGCGAGTGTTAGGCAGAATTATATGCAGTACCCTTTGGTAACACCACACACACAAGTGACAGTACAAATTCACCTTTGGTGCAAGCCTGTACTACACAGTAAAGTGGTAGTAATGGCTGAGCAGCCAGACTTATATCAAGAGTAAAGTGAGCAGTATCAAGAGTTACACAAAGGACAAACACTGACTAAAAGTTTTTGAGTAAAAGAACATACATTTATTTACACATCAGTTATTAAACATTTCACTATTATTAAAAAGTTGAAAAATCATGTCTCTAATACACCACACCGCACCCAATAGATTATGGACAGGTTATGCTCAAAATGAAGTGTGAGCAAAATGGCACTCCAGCAATTGAAAAGGGAGGGAACGACAAAGTTTAGACAGAAATTGAGCAGCACCAACAAATAAGTAAGCAGGGCAATCTAGATAGAGGAACTGCAGTGAGGAAATTAAATTCAAGAGACCTGGCCCAAAGTCAGTGGATCAAAGTCTTTGCAGAGGATCACACAGTCCAGGGTAGTTTGCGGTTAAGTCTTTGCCATGAATTCAGAACGAAGTTGGTTGGATGAAAAGTTACTTTAAAGAATGAAGAAGGACAAGCCCTCAGATAGGCGAAAGATTTCACACACTTTCACAGCGGCTGGACGAAACAAACAACCGGGTTAGCACAGTACCTTAAAAGCAGAAGAATGCTGTAGCTGTGGCAGACATTCCTGGCAAGTCCAGCAGGCTCACGGTTCCTGAAGTGACTGTCAGACTGACATGAAGGAGGAAGACTGGAGGGTCCTGTACTGCTCAGGGAAGAAACCAGCAACTGAGCAAAACGATGATTAAAGGGTGCGCTCCTTAAAACCCAAGCATGGTCCGATCCTCCTGGCTTTCTGGTTCTCTGTAGCTCTGTACAGCAAATTCGACTAGAGGAGGGAGGCATGGCTTCCAGTTTGGCAAACTGGTTGTTCCCACCAGCTCAAGGGGAGAAGATTCCTTGCAGATCTTCCCTGTCGTCGAAGTTTGGAGATTTGGACCTGCAGCAGGGCTTCACCTGGAGGTTCAGTCGTGGTAGAGGTCCTCTTCTGTCAGCTTCTCTTCAGTTCTCTCGATCCAGTGGTAACTCTCCCTTCTCAGTCCCAGAGACCTTATTTGTATGCAGTTTTCTCCCATTCACACAGTGTTGCTGTCAATCACACAGCAGGGTGGCTGTCCCACCTGGACAGTCAACACAGCCAATCATAACAGAGTGCGACATGGGTCTCCAAGGAGACCCTGTGCAGGGAGTCTCAAACCCTGCCCTCACATCCTGTTCCCCTCAGACATTCAGGCACCTAAGGAGGGCTTATGTGCAGAAGCCCGCAAAAGGACAGCGAAGAAAGGAATCAAACCTGGCTTGGCGCACAGAGAAAAACACGAGAAAGACTTTTACAAAAAGAAATGGCAAATAAACCCAGCCGGAACCATATAAAAATCTATACGTACAGCGGGTTTAAGTTCGAGGCTACTAAAATAGCCTAAAACACTACCAGGGCTATTTAAAATAACTGCGGTAGAAAAAATAGGGTAGTTACCACTGCCACCAGCCAAATCTTAATGGAAAAGGAACGAAACAATGTTCCATGAGAAACAGACAAAGAAGTATCATTATTAACCCTTTCCAGAACTCTATGTAAGATACTTTGTACTGGGTCTGTGAGTTTAAAAAGACTAAAAGAGTCAATGGCAACTTTACATGTTCTGGGAGACAGTAGTCAGTCCCAGAAAATGGAGTCGGAGTTGGGAAGTCTGAAAAAGACAACCCTGTGTCACTGCACTTAAGGTGCTGTGTAACACACAGTAAAACGATGTTGCCTATGGAGTGTGTGAAGCTCCACAATCTATGAACACAAAAAATGTAAAACACAGCAAAACACATCTAAGAGTGGGAAAAGAGGCTCACACTCTACCAGGTGAAAAACATGAATCCTAGAAATCCAGCAAAGCTGACATAAAATGGATTTCATGGGAAAAGAGTGTTGACAGTTTATTTAGCCTATGCTCCATGTTTGTGAGACAAAAGTATATGTAGAAAAGTGTGTTTTATATTTGAAGCTGTTTTTTCTGTCACAGACAGGTGGTGGCTGTGACTGAACAAATTATTCATTGAGCTCATAATTTAAATAAATATGTATTATTTCTATCCTCTGGATTGACAGGGGCCACAGTCCTCGACTTTGTGCTCAGGCTCACTGTGGGCTCAGGGAGTGGGGGGAAATTTGTTTGACTCTATATGAGTCATCAGTAAGGCCAACGCTAAAACAAACTTAAGGGAGTTTTGTAGAATCTCCCCAGGTTAAGTGTGGGCTCTCAATATAAAGCGACAGTGGCAGCTGAATACTTTTAGTGGAGGGACATTAACATCTCTCATGAATTAGTGTGAATGGCCAAGCATGGTAAGAGATCTTTATATAATGTAACTGTCAACGTAGCCATTTTCCCCAAGAACATTTTTAAAATGATATGTTGAAATGGTGCATTTGTAAAGAACAGTTTTTCAGAAACATGAGGTAAAATGATATACAATGTACAATAGGTTCACTCGGAAAACACATGAAAAAATCCAGGAGGTTCAATTCCAACAATAGTACACAGGAGCATTGCACAATATTGTAATTATGGTTTGTCTAGCACATTTGCGAACATTGCAATTGTAAGTCACTCTCTTGCAGCTGCACCTAGGATATATGACAGCTTTGAAACTGTACATCATTTCATGAAGCTGTAGCAATTATGTATGCCAGTGTTCCCAGTGTGCAATCACTTTGATTTTGCAGCCACAATCTTTACTATAGTGATCACTGTAAATCACTTTTATGAATATGTGGGCACAATCTATGCTAATGTGGTGACAGTAAGTCATATTTTAGAAGATGCAGTCACAATGTATGCCATTAATGGGCACTGTAAATCACTTGTTCCCAGCATTGCAAACATAGCACCTTTTCTTGATGTTGAACAAAGTAACACATCATTATTACTATAAATAACTTTCATTGTGTAGATGAATAGAGAAAAACACATGCACACATCACTCTTGCACAGGAGCGCGCACACACACACACACACACACACACACACACACACACACACACACACACACACACACACACACACACACACACACACACACACACACACACACACACACACACACACACACACACACACACACACACACACACACACACACACACACACACACACACACACACACACACACACACACACACACACACACACACACACACACCCCTCCTATAGAATAAATCAAGAGAGCTTGCAGGCATACATTGTTTGACACTCAACATGGCTTCAGGTGTTCTTGGCTACATCCAGTCTGCATATTGAAAGTAACATTTCTCTAGCTCAGTTTCTAATTAAATCACTATGGGCCTCATTACGACCCTGGCGGTAAGGGGTTTACGCCAGCGTTAGCTGCGCCGACCCCTTACCGCCAATTACGAGGTCCCTTAGCGCCATGGCGCTTTTAACACCTGCTTTTAGCAGGTGTTAAAATCCATGGCGCTAAGGGACCATGGAGTTAATTACGCCACCGTAATTTACGGTGGCGTAATTTACGCCTTCCCCACTCCCATTATGCCCTATGGGGCAAAAATGGGAATGGGGAAGGGTAAATGGGGATTGGGGACTTACCGCCCCCGCCAACCTCGGAATGGGGCGGTAAGTCCGCCAACCACCATGGCGTAAACGTAGTTTACGCCATGGTGGTAAAGTCACGGCCCAGGCGGTAACTTACCGCCTGGGTCGTAATGAGGCCCCATGTATACATAACGTGCTTTCTCCCTATATATAAAGAATTAAAACATGGGAAAAAATCACCTTCATGCTATGAATAAATCACATGAAAGGGGACAAAGACCACCAATGTGGTATCCTGCCTTTCTTGCTTAAAATCAAAATGCATCATGGTAACATAAGTAGGACTACAGATTTTTAAATTTAACAAATATGCCTGTGATAGCGATTCAAGCATAAACTCAAAACACAAAATGCACTGTGCCAATCTCATTTGTCACAGCACTTATCCTAAAAGTAACATGTTTATAAACCATGGACTGTACACATGTTCATTTGGGCAGTCTTAACTTTTGGTTGTGAGTCTTGAGCTATCTTGTTTGTGCAGTGTATAAATTCTCATTTCCCTAACTGTCTTCGGTTCACAGCTTGCAAATGAAGTGATCTCCTTCACAGGAGATATAACTGTGATGGTTATTAGTAAGGGACAGCACACATCACGGCTGTCTTCCCCAGGGACCGTCCCTGCCCTTGCACCTTCAGTACTGTTGTGGGTGGAACTATACTAGTGAACAGGAATGACCCACATAATGCAAGGGCAGGAGAACTTTTCCAGAAGCATTGTAAGCTTTTTTCTGTGTATTTTTTACCCTCAATTTCCTCTTTTGGATATATAATTACTTTTGTTGTGCTTGTCTTTTTACATTCCTCAAATTCTTACTACCCCCTTCAGGAACGTCTTTGTTAATTGAAATTTGAATCCCTTTTCCTTAACTTCCTCCTACAACTGAAGCAAGGAAAAAAGATGTCCCTTGTGAAAACATGTTATAAACCATAGTGAAAACCTTTGTGTGGTACTGCATTGGTATTGTTTTTTAAATATTTCCTCTTATCCTCCTTCCATCAGAAAAATAAAACCTTTGTGACACCCTAGATTTTAGCCCCTCTACAAGTCATTATAAATCAAGTACAGGCACTACTACATCTTTTTGGTAGAATGTTGTGTTTGGATGAGGAGGAGTTGAAGACAAGGCAGCATCTGTTACTTCAGCAAGTGAAGTGTACCTACCATGGAGGAGGGAGATGGCCAGGGCATGGAGAGCTGTTCTGTATCTCAGAGAATGGATGAAGAGCTTTGCTAGATGAGCAAAAGCTGGTAGCATGCTGCTTGAGTCTTTCTGGTGATGTGTATTTGAAAAACCTTGGGCTTGACTACAGCCTCCCCTCCCCCATGCATTAACATCTTCCAGTGGGAGCCTGATAAACGCTGATATACAGTAGCAATGCCATGTTGAGAAATATTATCAGAGGGAACAGGAGAAGCATTTCTATTTGCACCTCTTGCATAACATGTTAGCCAAGAGAAAAAGTGAATATTGCATTCTGGAATTGACTGGTACCACGTTCCAGGCGTGTGGAAGTGGTATCTGCTAGCGTGCCTGAATATGCAAGTCATTCAAGATGGTGTGGAGGTTAATCTTCATGTTCTTCACACCAACATCCCCTATTTAAATTAACTGGGAAGTAGATCATCTTGGATCTATGAGTTAGCCATCATAGATTAGAGAGATGTTAGGTAAGAATTTGCAGAGTCCAACTGGTGTGCGACTTTACAAGACTTATCTTTTAGTATTAGGTAACCCACCTTTTAATATAGGCCTTACTACATAGGTTTCTAGTGTGAGTGAGCAGCCAGGCTTATCTTAAGAGCGGTAATGTCAGCTGTAGAGATGTACAATGAAATCAGCAAATACAGGTATCCAGTGAACACCAACACACTTAAAGTTCTAGTATACATATTTATTTATATATACTCAAGGATAGACAATCTTTAAAAAGCAGCAACTAGTAGTAACATTAATCCCATCAAGAGCAATAAAGCAGGTGAGTAAATTGTCATATGTCATACATATTCCAGCACACTGAGTGATGTCATTTGAGGTCAGTAATAACACTTATTTGTGATTACCATTGCAATATTGAGTTATAAGGAGGGAAACGTTATAGTCAGATCAGAACATAATTTGTACTTAGAAAAACAGTTCGATTTTTAGAGAGGGATGTAAACAATCTTTTATCCTAGAAATACGAGTGTTCAACAATTAGAAAATGTAAGGAAATATAAGGGAACACGCACCACTAAAGCCAATATATTCAGTAGGGGGACATAAGGGAGCCAGGACAGCCACTGCCAATAGACCAGATCAAAGTTATTATGCTCTCTTCTTAGAAAATGTTTTAGAAATAGTAGTTCAATAGAAAATCACAGAAGATCAAGAGATGCCACCATGAAGAAGCACACGCTGGGAGGCCAGTGCAGGTGAGTTGAGGTCAACTCAAAAGAGTATAAAAAAGTACTCCCCAAGCTAGGAAGCACCACAATTTTGGCAAAAAATGTACCCCAAGCCCCACAGTACCTGTGAACTGAAGAATTTGTTTCAGCTGGATGCCTTTCTGTTGCAGTGTTGCAGACCCATGTTCCTGGTCCTTGGTTGTGGTGACAAAAGGGAGGATGTCTGGTGGACTTCTGCAGCAGCACTCAATAGAGTGGCTCTGCAATAATGGATTCTCCTTGATTCAGTGACCTTTTGTTGTTCTGGCACCTTTTTCTCAGTGCCAAAGATTAATGAACAGCTCTAGTTAGAATGTACTTGATCCCTCAGTTCTGGACTCTGGTGAGGGGACTCTGGATATATATTTCCTGCTTCTGGAGTGTCCTCTGGATGCCCACGAAGTTTTGGCCGGATCTGCACTTCCGAAGACAATGCACTCAATGATCTTCAGGGTTCCCCTGCATTAGGATTCTGCTGCTTTGGAAAGTCACAGCAAGTAGAGGGCTGCACCAAAATGAAGAATTGCTCATTCCCCCAAGGGATGAAGTTGTTCTGTACCGGTCTTCCTAGTTGAAACGAAAATAGGGTCTGCACAGCTGCAGGGATTCGCCTGGTTCTTTGCAGTTCAGGAGGGTCCTACTAGAGTCTCTTCACATCTTCTTCATTGAATTCTGTCCTCCGGTGGTCAACTCTGCCTCTGGGATCAAAAACCTTGCCTTTTAAGCAAGCTCACATTCATTCACAACCCCTTTGGCTGTCAATCACCCAGCAGGGTGGCTATCCTCTCGAACAGCCAGCCAGCCAATCAGGACCATTCATTCACAATCCCTTTGGCTGCGAATCACCCAGCAGGGTGGCTATCCTCTCGAACAGCCAGCTGGCCAATCAGGACTGGTTTCACTCAGGCACAGATAGAAACAAAGGAGAGGGAGGTTTAGGGATCCTCCCTCACTTCCTGCCTTTCCAGACACACTGGAGCCTGGGTTGGCTTCTGGGCTGAAGGCCGCCAAAGGCAAAATGCACAAAGGACTGAAACCCAATTCAAACAAAAGAGTAAACGCCCAGAAAGAAGTAGTAACTGACAAGAAATGGTGACTAAAGAAGGCAGGGGCATTTTGGGAAAATGGTCACCCATGGGTGCGGTATTGCAGCTGAGGAATCAGCCTGCAGATACATGGCTCAAGGTAGCCATTCAAATTATTTAGTGTAACAGAATGTTACACAAGACGTAGGATTAAGGAGTTACTATGTAACCACTGCAGCACTCCACATAGGGTGGTGTGTGCTGGACCCACAAATTAAAAGGTAAGTAAGACAGGAGTCATCTTACTATTCTTGGGACCAGTAGTTCACCCAAGAAAATTTAGTTAAACATTAAGAGAAGTGCAAGGGACTTCTCAGTGGCACTGCACAAAAGGTGCTGTATGTCACAATGAAAAAAGCAGATGCCTATGGAATTTACCAGGCTCCATCAAACAGTAAGAAAACACAAATATCCTAGTCAGAAAAAAACACATCAGAGAGTGAGAAAAACGCCTGGCCCACTCAGGAGTTAAAATTAAAAAAGCCCTGAGTCCAGCATAATAGCACAGAAATGAATATTCGCCCGAACAAGAGACACTCTAAAATATGTGTGGTTCAGCTTCTGCATAATAAGGCAGACTCAGAAATATTAGCACTGACATATTTAAAAATAGTAGTCGTAAAAGCCTGAATAATATTTGTAAAAACAAGATGAATATTTCACATGGGCATGAATTGCTGAATTGACCCCGCCACCAGTGGTGCGGAGGGAGCGCATGCCAGCACAATTGGAAATGCTGGTTGGTCCCCATCATAATGTAGAGCATGACAACAAGGAAAATTATTTCGCGCCAGAGACAGTATCACAGCCACAGTAAACAAGCCTGAATTGGCTCCCTGCCCACCTCTGGGAGAAAGGCTGCAGTGACTTCATATGGGAACATACACCAAGAGCACATTTTCTTGCACTCTTGCTGTGATGAAACGACTTCTGCTCTGCAGAAGTATAGGAGTGAACAGTGACTGACCCACTTGTTTAGCCTTCACCCTTCTACAAACCAACAGTGATTCCAATCATTAAGCTAAAACTGGCACAGTTAAGCAATATAAATCTTTTTGCCTTTGGCGGTAAAAATGGGCTGAGGAAAGTCTATATTCTCAAGAAGACTCTGAATGTGATTCAATAGTGACCCAAAAAGCAATGCATGACACTCCAAAATAAAGTAAATGTCCAATCAAGGACTTATACAAAATATATGTACTTTAATTAAAACGCACTAGGAAAACACTATACAAAACTCGCACATGTGGAAAGAATAGAGACTATGCAATAGATACTCCACTCTGGTTAATAAGACAGAGGTGTTTGGAAACAGCGACCCCACAAATAACAAAAAATCACATTCTTGATTGAATATGCACCATAAACCTAACCATTGAAGCAGACCTGACTCGACCCTGCATATGGTCGGATCACCATTCCATAGAATGGGCTCTACAGTTACCTTGTGAACATATAAAACCCCCCAAACCTGCCAAATTAATCAGCACCATGAATTATAAAAATATAAACTCTATTGAGCTCTCATCTTGCCTAAATGCCATCATGAAGGACACATCAGATGCTGACCCTGCAGAGGATCTCTGTAAGAAATATCAAGAACACTTTACCACACCGTTGACCGTGTGGCACCTATGAGAAGCAGAATGGTTCACGAAAATCCAACACATGAGAAATGGTTCAGTGAGGAAATGAAAGACCTAAAAATGGAGAAACGAAGACTTGAATCCATTTGAATCAAAAGCCAATCTGAGCCAGCTAAAGACGCCGGGAAACAAGCGGGCAAGACTTAAAAAAATAAGGTGACAGAGAACAAAAGCCATTTTTACAATGAGGAAATTGAAAAAGCATCAAACAGCTCTAGGAAGCTGTTTGAGATTGTCAACTCTCTAGAGAAACCAAGTGTTCTTCGGGTACCTTTCACACCTACCACAGAAGATACTACAACAATTCAAGCCACCTTTAACAAGGAAGTCCCCAAATATCATTCTGGCTAATATTACACAAGGCAATACGATAGGCCAGAAAGATCATAACATAGCCAGGCAGATACGTCCTACTTTTACATTTGCAAGACTAGAAACAAATGACATGGTAAACATTCTACAAACCATGAAATCAACTAAATGATCAGAAAACTTTGTTCCTTCCAAAATGATTCTCCCTCACAGGAAATTTTCTTGCCCTTCCTAACTAGATTCTGCTCTAAAAATAATAAACAAAACTAAACTGAACTAAACTAGATCCGTTAAAGAATCCTTTCGGGATGCAAAAGTGCTTGTAGGCATTAAAACGGTCGAAGCCCATTCAAAAAAGCCAAATCTAGACCCCAAAGACCCTAAGAACCTCAGACCCATTACGAACAGCAACATTCTTCTCAAAAATCTTGATAAAGCTGCATACAAGCAATACCACTCTTTCATTGAAGTTGAAAACATGTGAAGCAATCAGGCCTTCGACCAAACTATAGCACTGAGACTGCTCTTTTAGAGCTTCAGTCTCACATGCTCCAACTCATCGAAGAAGGCAAATTGGGTATGCTAACCTTATTGGATTTATGCACCGCATTCGATTTTGTGGACCACAGTATTCTGAAGCACTAGATTGGTTCCTCTCATTCCTCTTGGATAGGGTAGCTCTAATTCACTGGGGGGAGGCATGATCTTCCAAGTCCCCGATCTGGTGTGGTGTCCGACAAGGGGAAAGTCTGTCCCCACTGTTCATCAATCTCTATATCAGGCTCCTATGCGCACTGCTGGTTAACAGGGGTGTTTTTTCACAAATTACGCAGACAACATTTTGTCCTCGAAATCACAGCTATATACCATCTCATAGAGATGATTTCTGTCTCTCGAACTTTTTGAACCCAATTGGACCTGGAATACTCTAAATTCAAAATTGGTAACACTAGCATCCATGTCTTGGGAAAAGTAAAAACGCTTGGAATCCCCCTTGAGGATTCACTGGCATCCGATGCACATGTCAATCAAACTATGAAAAGCTGCAATTACTCCCTTCATCTTCTGAGAAACATTCAACCCTATGTATCACAGAATAAACCAGCAACCATCGCTAGGGCCACTGTACTATCCAAACTGGATTACTGCAACTCCTTGTTGGTGGGAGCTTCAGGAACAAACTTGGGCAAATGTCAAGTGACACAAAAGAAGGATGTGCGCATCGTTAATAATCTGTCTAAACATGAAAATGTTACTCATGTTACTCAGCATCGTAAAAATGCACACTGTTTGGCCATTCATGACAGAATCCTCTTCAAAACTGTATCACTTGCCCATAAATGCACATATAGCACTACGTCTCTATCCCTAAAAAATGGATCCCCCAATACCAGCCGAACAAAGCACTGCGATCAGCCGGAAAAAACCTGATCAGGGGTCCTAAATATAAACTGGAAAAAGGCCTTGGAAAATCCTTTGCCGATATGGCAGCTAAATCATGGAACCTCCTGCTTACCGCGCTGATGGAAGACAGTAATCTGAAAACTTTCCAGAAAGTACTAAAAACGCACCTGTTTATATAACACCTCCTGCTGCAATAACTACAACCTGCCTACCTCTCTGTGCTTCTGAATCCCCCCCTTTGTTTCATGTTTTATGGACTGTTTTGAGTTTTTGTTACAGGGCCCCGATGCCCACTGGATTTCAGCACTTTAAAAATAAATAAATAAAGAAGTAAATGAAAGGAAATTCAACAATCACAACATTCTTTGAAAAGCATAGGTTGGGGGGGTGCTGTTGCGCACATGGCAAGATGTTCCTTGCCGAGTGAGCTCCTGCGACGATCTGGGCTGTTTGATCCGTAACTCTGCTAATAAGCTCCGGTTCTGCTCAAGCTATTGAGGAATTATGTCTGAACCTTTCCACAACATGAGGTGAAAATTTGGGAGTGATCCGTGGCGGAATGACCGAGAAACGTCCAGTGATTCGAACACCCATGCACTGTTCATTACACGCTCGGAGGTGGCACTGAGCCGACGCGCAATCGACACCGGACCAAGAGGCTGCACAGAAGACGGAACTCCACCAGAGGTTGGAGGCATTGGGAAGCAGATGAGCGCCTGGTCAGCGGCTGGACCTGGTCTCCCACAGTGACCGCGGGCGCTCTGGAACACCGTTGAGTGCCTGCTGTGGACCAAAGATCCCCAGTACAGCCAGGTCGTTGCCTTGATGAATCCCGTGAACGGTAAGGCGTGCTAGCAAGCTGCAGTAAACGGTACCCGCCGGGGCGGGCGTAGGACCATCAGCACGGCACCCTGACACCCGAGCCACGCTGTAACTTCAGAGCACCCGCGGCCCAGCCTTGACAAAAAGCAGCTCAGTCAGACCAGCTCCAAATGACGCATACTCAACTGTGAACTTGCGGCCACATGAAAAGGCACTTGTGGGCAGGTCACTGCAGACAAACCGGCGAAGGGGAGAGCCACCACTAAACAGAGATGTTGAACGTGGAGCCGCCATACTTACAGGGAGGAATCACACCTGGAACATCACAAGCTAGCCTTACTTGTGAGGAGGCACAGGATAACGGAGGAGCTCCCCTCGAGGGCCCCACCACTCTCCAAGGTGCCAGCAGAGCCTAAAGACACCTCCCAGAGTGACAGCAAATAGGGCTGGGCACACAAACATGGAACAAACGGTTCCTGCACTAAACAGACGGCTGCCGACTGAAGCCCCGGAGAGAAGCCTGCAACATACAAGTAAATTCTCCTGTATATCCTGTAACACGCCAGATTTGACATGAAGGCCAGAAGCTCAAACAGATGAACGCAATAACGGGCAGACACTGCATGGTCCTTATGAGTGAACTCCTGTGCATAACCTGCGCCAGTGACTTTTAGTTACATAAGTAAGGCTGATCACAGGTGATACTCTCTTACTAACTTCACGAGATTACCCACGGCACGGTAGGGCGGTGCCAGTGAAACCTCAACGTACTGACATCTGGTCATTTGACAAGTGAAGCAGACCCCCCCCTTAGGGATCTGCTAGTAGGCCTTGTACTCACATCATCCAGGTTTGCGAGGCAAGGGGGTAGATCGCCAACTGCACATTACGTCAAAGGAAACACAGGGATGCAACAGCTGCAATATTGACACCCCCACAACCAAGCTTCAGAGGTAACAACAATTGATCCACACTCTGCCGCCTCAGCAGTCTAACAGGGCTGAACTGTGCATAGAAAACTGTCCACATTCCTCAGTTGGCTACATACGGAACCACAAGGGCTGCAATAAAATGACTGTGGAAGATTGTGGACGATGCCCAAAGGAATAGGCCCTAAAATAGGCTAAGGAGTGATAGATAAGTTTACCACTGTGACGAGGAAAGTACCTGTGGAAGTCATGACTTCAGAACAGACACCGCTGGCAGAACCTACCGCTGTATCAACTACCATGGACTCGCAAGCAGTTTTTACGGCTATGCAGCAAGGTTTCTCAGCCCTCAATGATAAACTAGATGGGATCACTGTGAATGTGGCAATCATCAAATATCAGCTGGAAAAAGCCACCAGCCGCATTACAGAGGCTGAGACCCGTATCAGTACCACTGAGGATGCATTGGAAGCACTACAAAATACGGTGACGAATATGGCAAAAGACTTAGGAACTGTTAAACTAAAATGTGAAGATTTGGAAGCCAGGTTGCGCTGCAACAATATATGTATAATTGGAGTCCCTGAGGAAGCCCTTAAGGGCTCCATGGAGCTTGCCGTTGAAACACTTCTGAGAGACTTGCTGAGAGATCTGGGCTGGTCACCCATGTTCATTGTGGAAAGAGCACACAGAACGCTGGCACGATGACCTAAACCTGTAGCCTACCCCAGGCCCATCATTGGATGAATGATGAACTACAGAGATAGAGATTTAGTATTGAGAGCGAGCCGGGATAAACAGGAGCTACGGTGGGAAGCAGCACCATTCATATATTCCCAGACTATACACTGGCGGTTCAACAAGAAAGGCACTCCTTTACTGGCATCAAGAAACTACTCCGCGAATGCCATATCCCCTATGCAATGCTGTACCAAGCTAGGCTGTGTCTGCAGCACAACAACAAAACGTACTTCTTCACGTTCCCAGAAGAGGCAACAAGTTTCGTGGAAGCCAACATTCCGCTACCATCTCAGCAACCGAGAGATGACACTGACAACTAGATCAGCGGAACACTATGACAAGATTTACAATGTGATACAACAATGGTCAAACGGGAGAAGATGACAAGCAATGGGGCAGCTCAATCCTGACTTCATTAATTGTTTTATTGTTTTTCATCTTGTTGAAAGATTCCATTAATTTAAGTGGGAATTGTGGGTAATTCCAAGGTTTATTATGTGCCATAGAAATAGATAGCTATGAGACAAGCCGAAAATGAATGAAACCAACAGCCCTAGACCGTTGCAGTAGACACCCCCAGCTGCATACGCACACTATAGGACATGGGAAGGGAGGGTGGTAAAAATGGAAACATAGTTGAAGTTTGGGGAACTATGAGGGTGGGTGAGGGGTTCAGATGGGCAAGGTGGGGGTTAATGTTAAAAAATCACAGGTACTGACAACTGAGAAAGAGGTAATTACTCATAGATACAGACATGCTGCACACCTCATGACGAAACTACAAGACTATGGGCCGCATCACGACTTTGGCGATAACCCTTAAATCCGTCTGTCGCGCTCTTGGGGCATTCCCGAATGGGCTCAATGGGTCTGGGGAATTACATTACCACCGAGCTTGTGATCCGGCACTGGTATTATATATAAAATATAGACAATTCTGATTCATTGACCCTGAGAGGGAATAATTATGTGCTGTCTTGATACATAAACTCCTGAGTGAAATAGGAAAAAGGAATTGCCCAGTCCAGATAAGTTAAAAAAACACAATACTATAACATCAGATTCCCTTAGAGGAAAGTATAGAATAGAACACCAAATCAAAAATGTTAAATAGGGAAAGAGGAGAAGAAAACACACACAGCAAAATATATACTGAAGCTGTGCCACAGTGATAAATGGGACAAAATGACAGAAAGGTGATAATGGTATGGAATGGAGACTGAGGAAGAAAGGAAATTGGCAAGTCTTCAGCTGGGAAAACATTCAAAAGATGTGTTAAAGGACGTAGTCTAATGAGCCGGGTAAACACACCTGAAGAGCTAATAGCATACATGATGTAAAACAAGGTTGCCTTTATAGAAGCCATCAGGGAAATGAGTAGTGAGATAATGATATATGTTAAGACTGCTACAGAAAAGCACATAGTAAATGAGTACAAATCAGCTGGATCATTAATATAATAGCCACTAATATGGCTCCTAAAATGAGGATTCATACACATGCTCTGGCCCTTGTATATGAAAATGTGATAGATCTATGGAGATGGGTAGTAATGAAAGTCAGAAATGGGGAGGGAAATCATTGTGCACAGATATTAAGGAACTGATCATTATCCTTCCAATACAACAAAACACTCAATAACTCACAGTCATATGTGTTTCATATATATTTGTGGGGATTTCTCTCAAGTTTCCTCCTCAAATTAAGTTGAATGGAAAAATCCTCAAGAAAAATCAGGAACAACTACCATGGTCTACCCAAAGTTTGTACAAAATCTAAAGCCCTAATAAGATTATGGGATGTGGTAGCTATTTCATAGGCCAGTATGTCAATAAAATAATGTTCATTTTTCTTGGTTCATCAGAGCGCGCATAATAGAAGATACACAGTCTTTGTTCTTCCTCAAATATGTTTGCTCAAAACAAATCAGCTGAAATTCTAATATGTATGAATATGGCTTTTGTCAAAAAGAGAGTTTCAATCAGAAAATAGATGTTGAAAACAGACTGTCTCAGGTTAAAAGTATCTTTTTTCCTAAATATGACGAATCTCATAAATTATGCAGCTCTTACAGTTGTATATCAATTATGAATATAGGTGCTAAATTGTTCTCTGAGATAGTAGACAACATTTGGGTAGATGCATTCCTACAATATTTCCTAGGCACCAAAAATGATGAATCCGGGGATTATTGTTCATGATCTTGTTTAGTGATCACCACTTATGATGCCAGCAAGCATCATTTTCAATAGCAGTCAATGCAGAGAAGGCTTTCAGTTGTGTTTACGGGTGTTGTTTGTTGCCTGTCGTGCATAAATATGCAATCCAATGAGTTGTGTGGAATGGGGCCTGGCTCTACACATGAACCCAGAACCCAGAAGACACATTTCAGATCAATGATCAGATTACAGATTACAATTACCATCAAGATTAGCCAGAGAATAAAAAAAAAAGTAACATGCTGCAGTACTCATGAGAACTGATCCAGGGCTTTGTTCTTTGGTAAGGAGTAGATAGTGGCTTAGACAAACAGACAATATTCTATGTATCAGATACATCCCATTATAAAATGCAAATGAACTGTGACACTACAGGAGGTGAAAGTCTCATTTTCTCAAATATTTAGCAATTGGGGATTGTCTTTGCTGAAATCTCACTGAATGTTTATAAGCTTGATTATGGAGTGAAATTCAATTAAACTTAATTTATTTTTGAAAAAAGACATTGATTAGCCGCAAATATTATGTTAACATTAATATATTACTGCTAATCATGTTCCCATTTTAGTTCACCCCAATTGCATCTCAACAGAAAAAAAAAATATATGTATATATTTACCATTACGAATATCATACTCACGTTTGTTTGGCAAACATATATTTGGTTTCATTAATTTGATGACAAAGAAACCTATATTTACCATATTTTAATTGCATCTTCCTCACCACGCTAATAGAAAATATCACTCCACTCATTCTGGGAGATAATCTGTGACCATCGTTCACAACAGTAAAAATTAAAGCTATGGTGGTTGATTAAGTCACTCTCAATAGAAAAAATAAATAAAATCATGATGCTAATAATTTATTTGAGATGATGGTGGCCTACGGAAGGGGACAAGGAAATTGCAAGCACTAGCTTTCCGATAGTCCACATCTAGCAGAAATAATTTCCACACCTACGTTTTGGAAAATGGGCAAATTGGAAGGGGTGCATAGGGTAGAATTAATTGTTTTAGAGAAGCATTTAATCTTAATGCCATCCAGATGATTAAAGTGGATATTATATTCTAAATTCTCAGGTGAATGGATGGAACGAGACTGGAAGGTTGGAATTGCTATTGTCTGATTACATAACACATGGTCTGCCAATTTGCTCAGATCACACAGCTAGAAAAAAGGTAGGTGAGTGGAAATAAACACTATCAAATACTTTATTCGGCAATTGCCCATAAACATTTTACAGCTCATTATACATTTCCTTTTACAAAATATAATGGTATCCAGTAAGAATGTTTCCAGCAAAAATGTAGTAATTGAAAACGTGTTGAAAATACCTCTGCAGTGTCGCCAAGTAAATAGTATTCAAAAATTATAGCTGAAAGGTAGCTGTTAAGGTAGGTTTTGGAGTTAAGGAGGGTTTAGTGGGCTTTTGCTGGCCTGGTTTAGGAGTAGGATAGAGGTTAGGGTAAGGACGGGGTTATGGGCAGTGTCAAGATTTTTGTTAGAATTAGGTTAAGAGTTAGGGTCAGGGTTTTTATGATGATATGATATGATATGGCATTTATAACGCACCTATGTCCAAGTGTTGCAGCAGGGATGTAAATGTTGGGGATCAGTTAGTCATTGGGGTAGATTAAGTGTCAGGGTAATAATAATAATTGTTATTTTATAACACGCTTAATACCGGAGTCCAGTTTCTAAGTGCGAGACTGGGATTCAAACCTGTGTTGCTATCCATTGTCTTGCTTCCAAGACAAACGCATTGCCCCAGAGCTATCCTCCTAGCCGGTGGTTTTAGTAACGCTAGGGCTAGTAGATTAATGGTTTGAGTAAGAGGTTAAGAAAGGGATAGGGAGGTCTGGTGATGTTGGTATAGGATAGGGGTTAGGATAAAACCGTATGGTTAGGGTAAAGTAAGCATTAAGGTACGTGTTAGAGTTGCAGTTATGGTAAGGCTAAGGTTATGATTAGAACAAGGGTTTGGGGAAGAGCAAGGGCTATGTAATTTGCGGTGATATGGTTATGTGTTTTTAGTTAGGTTCACTGTTCATCTTCTATTTAGTTGGTGTTTTGTATTGAGTCGCATGCAAAATAAAATGCTTGAGTGCTGAAGGGTTAGTATTCGGTAATAGTTAAGGGTACAATACGGGTTTAGGAATGGAGTTAGGGTTATTGTGGAGGTTTTATTAGAGGTTTGTGTTATTGTTAGAGTTACAGCCTAGTACTTAACAAATGTTTTTTGGTGACCTTATTACTGACAACATTTTCACACTTTGCATTGCTTACATTAAATTGCTACATATTTGAAAACGTTTTTTGCTGACTACTTTTTCACCTGACTATATTTTACTGGGGATATTTTCTCATAGAACCAATATAATATGATCAAATATTAAATACAATTGATACAATTCATTCCTGTTTCTTAATTAACACCATAGTAGTCCTATTCACTTTTCTGAAGCCATATAAATGTATCCGCGGTCCTCTACGAGTACGTATTCAATCGGACGTCAAAAGTAGTGCAAATGAGAAATAACACTGTTCATTACAGATGGGTAAGCACAGATCAAACAGCACAGTGGGACAGAACTGGTTGAAAGGAGCTGACAACATCGCCCACTGCGACCAAACGTTTATACAATATTTGCATAGTGAGAAACAGTTGCAAAATATTAAAAATCCTAAGAGGCTGTTAATCGACAATGATTGGAGCAGACACTCTTAGCCCCACTGTCCATCACCTCCCATGTGGCACCACATTCCTACACACTCCAACCCGACACTTACTTGTTTCTTGTTTGTACAACACAATCGTGCTGACCACCAGAACTTTATTATTCTGCCATTAGCCAGCACACATGGAAAATCACTAGACATCCTAAGCTGGTGGGAAGGGAGACATTCACATGTCATTTGAGTAATGAGGCACCTCGTGGACATCAGTGTGAAAATAATATCCGTGTTACCTTTCAGTGACACCAAGAGTCACCTTCTGATTGGTTCCATCTCGTATCAACCCCTTGCCCCACATCCTTCTTCCCAGGCGTATCTGCCAAGGGGCAATTTGAAACCACCAACCACACCATAACTGTGTCTCCAAGAACATGTTTTCTTGTGAGTTTAATTTTCCCCGGTCCCAGTCAGCACCCATGAGCCTTGCTTAAAGACCTTGTATATATCTGCTGACTCCCGTACCCAGTGACTCCTGTCTCCTGGGGACAGTTAACTGGAATTGGTCCTCCCGCACCTTGTCACTGTGGAGTGCTTATGCAATTCTTATGTTTTCCCATCATGCAGGGCCTGTTAATGTTAATCCCCATTTTATTTACTTATATGTGGCCCTCGCCTCATAAGAGTGGCTAAGTAGTTTCCCACTGCGATAGGTTACCCTAGTTAACTCGTTCTCACATCTCATATTCCCAAAGCCCTCTCATGTCCCTCCTTGGACACCCCTTATCCCTGGAGTTCTCAAACCATTCATGCTAATTAGACACCGATGTGACAGCTGTCTATGATATCCTATCCCACCCAAAAGTGCCCTGTCCTGCTCTCAGCATTCTTGCTGCTGGTAGGTCCGCCTCCCTTGGCAGTGCAGAATTAGCACCTTCACTGCATTCCCCCATTCAATTGATCAATTGAGCGACACTCTTTTGGCCATCATTTCTTTGCTTACCATTTTAGGCATCCATAACCCCATTAACCTGTCCATGTCTCTTCCATCCTATTCATACCCCTCCAATGCAGATCCTATTATAATGCAATCTCGCCAATCTACAGAACAAGCTACCCATGATGCATCATAATCCTCTGCATTTGGTGGTTGGTGGTGGCACTACAAAGATCTTCTGTTCTTGTTCTTCAACATCATTGTTGCAGGATGTTGGGCCTTTTTTTGTCCTCTGTTCCCCCTCCCTCTTTTCCACCATAGGTAGCAGACATTGTATAAAAAATATTATCCTGCTGCAATTACAGTTTTTTGGGAGCAACTATCCTGCACAGAAGGTGACAAGCATCACGACAAGCATGGGGATAGTCATCTTAAAGATTGCAGCCAGCCACTCGGGCACCCAGGCAAAAGTGAGTCCAGCCAACTGTCCACGGTGGTATTGTGTGTTTCCCTGGTCATCTTCTCATGCAGGGTATGAATTTCGTCGGCAGCCTCAGTGAATGCCAACTGACAGGATCATTGGCAGGTTTTGCCGTACAGCAGCTGTTGCCTACCTTGTGGCAGACACCACCTTCCATGGCTGTCAGCATATCCAGGATGAAACGTTTTTGAAGTGCTTCTAGGCGTAGGACACACAGTTCTACTCTCACTGCATTAAACCCTTTTCAGTTGCATTTTCCAGCTGTAGCACTTCATAGCGCCTAATCTGCAGACACTTGGCATTAGTGGCTGCTTGCATCCCAAGCAGTAGAAGCATGGCAAAAAAGATAGAATTATATTGAATGCATTCAAACTTTGTGATGAGTCTTCCGATAGGTAGTTGCTACTCCTCTTTCAGCTGCTTATGGCATTCTCCTTTATTTCTGGTGCCATTTACACTTTCATCATATTCTTTTTTCTGTATTGCAGAGTGGCCATTGAAGGGTAGAAAATCTACTCGAGGCACAACCAATACAGTGCTGTGGAGTGCTACTAGGGAGCACACCCCTCTGCAGTCTGTAGACAGCTGGGCATATGGTTTTGATCCACAGGCCGAGTGCCGGGATGCTCATCGTCTTCCCACAGCCAGTATTCACCCTCACTATGGTAGACCCAGTGATTCTGAAACACAAAGCGAGTCATTTAAGAGACTTATGTGGACTGGTTGATGTCTCTCATCTATTTAAAGTTAAAGCATATATATAATTATAACACACTGCCCGACAAATATCTTTTATTTTTCTTGCCCCATCTTGCCACATCTTGCCACATGCCGGCCATGTTGCCCCCCTAAGCCATGAATTCCTGCTCACAGCAGTTTTAATGCTGCAATTAGTTCCTTCAATGCTCAGCATGTTGCACTGGGGACCCATCGCTCGTCCGGAACCTCCTCCTCTCTTAACGGTCCAGACCTGAATGTCTGGTGGACATGACATAAGCAGAGTTCGAGAAGATGTTGCCTACAATTCCCTCTGTCATACATAGTGCACTTATCATGGACACTAGTTCCACTGCCTGTGGTGAGTAGTTTGATGGCTATCTCATTTGGGAGGCAATCCAAAATCCCACACCCCAATGGTACACTACTGCGGCACCAGTGTATCTCTGCTCTGTAGTCTATGCTTGAGGACCAGTGAATGAAACCATATCCCCTTCCTCCATTTCATCTTCTATAACATGAATGTTGCCTTCCATTCTGTCCATCTGTGCTGCGCTACCATGCATATATTCCCCATGCACAGCTGGTCGTGTTATGAATGTGGCTGGGTTCACTATACAACACCTGATGACTGCAAAAACTGGGTTTGTCAGTATAATCTCATAACCTGAAGCCTCTTGTGTGGTGAGAGTGGATTTGGAATTCTCCAAAATGGCAAAAAGAGAATGTTCCACTTACGATACTATCAGGCAAGCCAGGGTTGAGTTAAGCCCCTAAAATTAACAAGGGGGGCTAGCCAGGGATGAAGCAAAACTGTGTAACTTTGGTAGTACCCTTATCCCTTCTTACAGTTATCTAGTCTGTTAATTTTAAGGGGCTAACCCCAGAGATTGGTAGCTATTTTGGTCTACATTACATTTTGTTGGCAGAAATGTAATTTTAAGCAACCTATGTGTTCTTTTTTAGAAACCAATGTTTTTTCTAAACAATTTCCGTTACTCTTCACAGAATAATGGGACATATTCAGTTGGATCTATAGGTCATTAAAATTGAGTTATTGCCACTAATAGATTAACTGAAAATGTGTTTTAAAATGCCTGTTTTGTCAAACACTGTAGAAATAAGTGTTTGACTATTGGCAGGCGGTTGACCCAGAGTAATGACAGGACCCGCCAAGGGTCTTTGGAGCTAATAATGGTACCACAATTAGCGGTACCGTTATTAGCGCCTTCCCCATTCCCATTGAGCCCTATGGGGGCTCAAATGGGTTGGGGAAGGGCCATGGTGAATGGGGAATTACCGCCCCCGCCAACCTTGGAATGGGCGGTAATTGCTCCATTCACCATGGCAGAATCGGTAAGGTTTTGGAGGCAACCATGGCGCAAATAACATTTTCAGACATTTGCCATCAGGAAACCACTGAAACACACAGCCAACAACGCATGTCCTACCTTCCCACATTCCAATAGGAGTTCCAACAAAAACGGTACCTCACATGTGTGGGTGCACCTACCTGGGTGCAAATGAAAAAGGCTAAACCACAGGTATTCCAAATGGTTTCAGGATAGCACATTTTTAGAATTTTGGTCTTGTGTACAACCTACAGATTTGGGCATGGGGTGTCGTAGCCACCAAGAAAAACAGGGAACCCCATGTTTTTCTGAAAAGAAGACACCCATGGGAATTCACAGAGGTCTGATTTGCATGATTCGCCTTAGAATGTATTACCCACAAGCCGCAGCAAAGTGAAAAATGTAGGGGAAAAACACAATTTCAGACATTTTCCACAAGGTAGCCACAGAAACACACCCCCAACAACAAATCTCCCACCTTCCCAAGTTTCTACAGGTATCTGATGAAAATGGTAATTCACATGTGTGGATGCACCTACCTGGCCGCAAAATGAAAAGGCTAAACCACTGATATCCCAAAGAGTTTCGGGAGAGCAAAGTTGTAGGATTTTGGTCTTGTGGATGACCTACAGATTTGGGCCTAGGGTGTCGCATCCAAGGAAAACAGGGAACCCCCATGTATTTATGAAAAGAAGACACCTGTGGAAATCCACAGATGTCTGACTTGCGCGAATCACCCTCAAAATTATTACCCACAAGCCCTGGCAAAGTACAAAATGTAGGGGAAAAAAAACACAATCTTCAGACATTTGCCATCAGAAAACCACCAAAACATGCCTCCAACAACACATGTCCTACCTTCTCATGTTCCCACAGGTGTCCCAACAAAAACAGTACCTTACATGTGTGGGTGCACCTTTCTGGGCGCAAATGGAAAAGAATAAACCATTGGTATCCCAAAGGGTTTCGAGAGAACACATTTTTAGGATTTTAGTTTTGTGGACAACCTACAGATCTGGGCCTCGAGTGTCGCAGCCACCAAGGGAAACAGGGAACCCCAGGCATTTCTGAAAAGAAGGGAACCCTATGCATGTTTCTATAAAAAACACATGTGGGAATCGACAGACGCCTGACTTGTGCAAATAACCCTAGAATGTTTTACCCACACGCCCCAGCAAAGACCAACATTTCAGAGAAAAACACAACTTTCAGACATTTGCCACCAGGAAACCATCGGAAACACGTTGCCAACAACACATGTCCTACCTTCCCACATTCCCACTGGTGTCCTAACCTCAAATGGTACCTCACATGTGTGGGTGCACTTACCCGGGCACAAAGGGAAAAGGTTAACCCAGTGGTATCCCCAAGCATTTTGAGAGTGCACATTTTTAAGGATTTTGGTCTTGTGGACAACATACAGATTTGGGGTGTCACAGCCACCAAGGAAAAAAAAGGGAAGCCTATGCATTTATGAAGATAAGACACCTGTGGGAATCCACAGAGGTCTGATTTGTGTGAATCACCCTCGAATGTATTACCCAAAAATGCCAGCAAAGTCCAACATTTAGGGAACACAACTAAATTTGCAGTCATTTGCCAGCAGAAAACTACCGAAACACGCCACCAAAACACATGTTCTACCTCCACGTTCCCACAGGTGTCCCGACAAAAACAGTAGCTTACATGTGTAGGTGCACCTTTCTGGTCGCAAATGTAAAAGGCTAAACCATTGGTATCCCAAATGGTTTTGAGAGTGCACTTATTCAGGATTTTAGTCTTGTGGACAACCTGCAGATTTGGGCCTGGGGTGTCGCAGCCACAAAGGAAACCAGGGAACCCCAGGCATTTCTGAAAAGAAGACACCCGTGGGAATTCACAGAGATCTTCCCTGTGCTATTCGCCCTAGTATTTATTACCCACAAGGCACAGCAAAGTCTAAAGTTTAGTGGGAAAAACGCAATTTTCAGACATTTGCCACCAGGAAGTCACTGAAATACTCCACCAACAACACATTTCCTTCCCACCTGCCTACAGTTGTCCCGACAAAAACCGTACCTCGCATGTGGGGGTGCACCTACCTGGAAGCAAAGGGAAAAGGCTAAACCACTGCAATCCCCGAAAGTTTTGGGGAGAGGACATTTTTAGGATTTTGGTCCTGTGGACAACCTACAGATTTGGGCTTTGTGTTGCAACCACCAAGGAAAAAAGGAATCCCATGCATTTCTGAAAAAAAAACACACCTGTGGGAATCCACAGAGGTCTGACTTGTGTGAATCATCCTCAAATATATTACCCACAAGGCTCAGCCTTGTGGCTAAGTTTTCAGACTTTTGTCACAAGGAAAACAACAGCAATACACCACCAACACATTTCCTACCTTTCAACATTTCCACAGGTGCCCCGATGAAAACGGTACTTCAGAAACAGTGTCAACCATCTACAAGTTCAATGGCATTCCCAGGTAGCCCTGGCACAGTCCCCATCCTTAGCCAGGGTGAAAATCTGTAACACAGAGCAGCTAGCGCTCCACAACAGTCAGGTGATGATTTTTGGCCATGGGAACCTGTCTCCCATGTGGATTTATCATCCCCAAGTCCAGTGTTGGTTCCAAGGAGCCCCGACAGGGTCCCCATCCCTTCCAGGAGGGAAATTCTGTAACGCAGCCCAGTCAGAGCTCCAGGATGGCAGGGGTGATAACACCGGCCTTGGGTGCCTGTCTCCCATTTGGGTGGATAGGACCTGTCTCCCATGTGGGTCGACCATCCCCAAGCACAGCGGCATTCCCTGGGAGACCTGGTGGGGTGCCCAGAACTTTCCCGGATAGAGAAGCTGTAATGTAGCCCAGGCAGAGCTCCAGAATAGTTGGGGGTCATGTGTCTGGCATTGGGCACCCATCTCCTATGTGGGTTGACCATCCCCAAGTACAGCGGCAGTTCCCGGGAGCCCCTGCAGGTTCCCCCACCTTTCCTGGATGTAAGTACTGTAACGCAGCCCAGCCTGAGCTCCAGGATGATCGGGGTGATGTCCCTGGCCTTGGGAGGCTGTACCTCATGTGGGATGACCATCCACAAGCCCAGCTGTGGTTCCAGGGAGGCCCGCAGTGTCCCCGTCCATTCCCGGAGGGGAATACTGTAAAGTAACCCAGCCAGAACTCCAAGGTGGTAGGGGCTCATGTCCCTGGCCTTGAGCGGCTGTCTCCCATGTGGCCTGAATGTCCCCAAGCCCAACTGTGGTTCCAGGGAGGACCAGCACATTCCCATACTTTCCTTGAGGGAGAAGCTGTAATGCAGGCCAGCCAGAGTCCCAGGATGGTTGGGGGTCATGTCCATTGCCATGGGCACCTGTCACCCATGTGGGTTGACCATCCCCAAGTGCAGCAGCAGCCCCAGGGAGCCCCGGCAGGGTCACCCGCCCTTCCCGTAAGTAAATTGTGAAACAAAGACCAGCATGAGCTCCAAGATGATCGGGGTGATGTCCCAAGCCTTGGTCACCTGTCTCTCATATGGGTCGACCAACGGCAAGCCCAGCCTGGAGCTGGGCTGCGTTACAGCATTCCCTTCCAAGGAAGAATGGGGACCTTGCTGGATGTTCACAGCCCTCTTCTTATATGTTGGCACAATTTCTGCCAATGCCCAAGATTGAGAGACAGCCTCAGACGCTATGGCTGCATTAAATAAGCAGATAAGAAGGGGCCCCAGATTGAAGATTCCTTCTTATAAAGGTCAATGTGACTGTGTCAGACACTGGATCTTGGCTGTTCTTTTGAACCTGAATTGCATTTAAGACTTCTTCTAATGTGAATTAAAGGGGTATGGTGCGAGTGTGCTGTGGGATATTAGGAAGACTGTTACTTAACCATGATGGGCTTGTTTCATTATATAGATGTTTTAGATGGTCATACCATCTTTGTGAGAAGATATTGCCTTGCAGTATCATATTATATGGTTTCTGACCATTTTTTCCAAAAGCCGGAAGAATCATGGTTATGAGTAACTTCTGTTGGCTGTCTCAATTGCTCACTATTGTGATTACCCGTTTTTTCCTTAATAAGATTTGTGTAAGCAATACTTGCTTTATGGAGGTCCGATATTCCATAAATCTCAATACTTTGAAGACACTGTCACTCCAGAAGGCATTCTTCCTTGCCCATTTTCCACTACTTTGGCAGGTATGGAAGCCCTATCTGCAATTGTACAAATGTTTTGTTCATAGGTCTCCAGAATTGCATGATTGCTAGCAGGGCCATCTATGAGTATCACCTCCAGAAAAGGTAACATTTCAGTATATATTAATGGTATGGATTCTCTTTTTTCAATTTATTTTTTTATTTTTTTTATTGTTTTTGATGCAAGCACCTTTGCAACACAATTAAATAACAATATTACAACAATACAATTAAGATTGCAACAATACAATACAATAATAAAATTGTCCACAAAATAAAAAGGCAAAACAGTACAATGACGCATGTACAACATTATTATTGCCCCTGATTAGCTTCAGGTCACTCAGACCTAAGATGCAGACCTAAGATTCAATCCTATACAAAGATTACCTCTTGTGTGACACGATGTCAACAAAGGGGTCAATATATTCAAATATTTGAAATCAATGTTACTCTAACAGCCTCACTTCAACAGAGACAAATCACATTAGATTATTACACTAAAATGCCAAAAATGTCAGTATTAGTCACTTTGTGTCATGCCCCCAGATGGTGTTCAATAATTTTCAGAAAGTTGAATAGGGTCAAAGTAATTGATTTACTATGTCCACTCATACATTGAGACCACAAGGTGTCAAACAAGAAAAACAAATCATTCATCGAATTAGCCCCAAAATATTTAGATCTTGATTTTTCAAAAAAAGCACAATGCATCATCAAATGCTTTAGTGTTTAATGTTCACTTTCTATATTACAAAATAGACATTTCAAATAATTGATATCACCATTTTTGATACACCAGTTCAACATGCGTTCTTTAGTTGGAAAAAAGATTTAATCTAGCATTGTGCAAACCTGATAACATGGTACCTGTATAATATATGGAAGATACAGCTTTTGTTTATGTCTAAATTTGGCATATTCGACATAAGACTTGTAGGTGCCTATCAAATCACAGCTCATTGCCCAATCCCTTTGGTAGAGTTTTTTTTTCACAATCTGGTGGCATGTTATCAGATCACTGGGACAGATAGCAATAGTATCGAGGGACTCTTTCAATTGATTGAAAAATAGTGTTTGAGATTTCGGGTTGCCGCTAGCTATCATCGCCGCAAGATCTTCATATAAAGAATTCTGTAGAGGGTTCAACATTTTTGCCAGATTAGTCATTCTCCTCCATACAAGCCTTGAGGCCAATGAGGTTAAACCAAGCTCATGTATGAGGATATCATTAGGAAGTGATTTTGGCAACTGCAATACTTCCTTCCAAATCCTGCCTTGAATGATTTTAAGTACCAGCCCAATCTGTAATAGACAAAGATCAAGGCCATATAAGATGGCTGCTTCAACCTTCAAAAGGTAGAATTCTATTAAAGGTAGCAAAGAGAACCTACAAAGCCGATGTAGTGTGATCTTCTTCATCTGGCCTAGCAAAAGATGCATTTTGATGGAGATAGACAGTTGCCATTCCATAATAGAATTAGAGTTGGACAAAGAGTATCCAAGATAAGTCATACCCAGGGAGCGCGGGTTAGAAACACTGTCCAAGGTCCATTTGTATGAGATGAGTTTTCTTTTGTTCGTATACACCATGATGTTAGACGTTGCAGGGTTAGGGCTAAGATTATGTTGTTCGCAAAAGCCAACCAAGTGAAACAATTCTTTTTGTAAACCAAACGGCATACCATCAAGTAAGATCACATCATCGGCAAAGGCAAGCCAATTAATTCACAAACCACCTAGTTTGACTGGAGAACTCTCAGTGTTTGCCCAAGGGGCATCGATATCCGCTACAAATTAAATAGAATGGCAGCTAGGTTGCACCCCTGTTTTACTCCTATGTATGTTTGGATCTGATCAGTTAGCAATTTAGTATGGTCAATTTGCACTCTATAGTTTGTGTTATTATGTAGGAGTGCAATCATAGCTATGATATGGAGGGGGATCTGAACACGTTGAATTTTGTCCCAGAGTATTTCCCTAATGACACTATCATCTAGGACAACAGAATCTGTGATAAAATAGTTGCATCGAGCTGTGTTCCCATTGACTTCCTAAAGCCAGTTTGGAATTGCGAAAGAGCTTGTCTAGATGATATAACTTGATTCAGATCCTTAAGGACCAGGGATGCAAAAACTTTCACACCCACATCCAATAAGGCGATAGGTCTAAAATCCGCTGGGTGGTCAATCGGGTACTTTTTATGGAGAGGGATGATGGTGGCTGTGGCCCATGAAGTGGGCGTCATCTTTGAAAGAAAGATGTGATCAAAACGCCACTTCAGGAAGCCAGCCCAAAATTTTGAGTCATCCTTAAGAACACACAGCGGAATGCCATTACACCCAGCCGCCTTTGAAAATTTCAATTTCTTAATAACTGTAACTATGTCCTCCACTGCCCAAGGCCAGGACGCAAGCATAGATGTTGCAAAGTTTTGTGTCACAATAGAGTTAAATCTTGGAGGCAATGCATATTTTGATTTAGAGAAGTACAACCAGACCTGGCCACTAACTGCAGATTGAAATTTAGCAGGGCTTTTCCCAGATGGATATCTCAAAAGGGCCCAGATCTCACAAGTTTTTTTTTTTGTGCTCAAAAGGATTATCACATTTTTTTAAGTAACTGTTAAACTTGAAATATTTTACATCATTTTCATACCTTGATATGATTCGATTTTTTGCCTTTTGACAATCGACAAAGTTAGTCATTGTTAACTGGATTTTACGGATTGCTGCATTTTTTTCTTGTTTGGCTCTTGCAATTTCACTATTAAAGGTATCGGAATTGGAAGCAGGTTGACCCTGCTTTTGCTGGGAAGCTAACGAGAACAAATGTTTGCGAATCATATCCTCATTTCATGTGTCAAAAGCGCCACACTCCATAACCAAGTCCTGATTCTCATCGATGATCATAACATCACGATTCACCAAGTATGTTAATTTCCAACAGAGGGTAGGACCAATGAGGGAACAGATCCATAACTCCACATTCTTAAAACAAAAGAACATTTTAAAATCCCATGATCACTATTATTCAGGAAATGTATATCACATGACATAGAATGGCCTGCCAATGCACCTGATAGCACAATATAGCCGATGCATGAAGTGGCATTACCACAGGCCACGTCATGGGTGTTATCTTTGGGGAAAAGGGAATGATTTGAATATCCCATGCTTTCAAAAACTTTACCAAGAGCAAACCTCTCTCATGAGATAACAGAGAGTATGAACCTGTCTGAAAAACCTCACGAGGGGGGTTACTCACTGCTAGGGTTGAGTTAAAATCCCCACCAACAATGATTTGAGCATTCAGGGTCTTGATGAAAACCTCAATCAGTAATAGATTTAGATTCTGAATTAGCACATCCAAGTACAAAGAACATGGGTTCCAATACAGAGGTACCACAAAAAGGGGATCAGTTGCCTTGGAATCAGATGAGACCATGATTGCCAGTATTTCACGTGAAGCATAAACCAAATGCGAATTCATTTGAAATTAATTTTTTACAAGTACTGCCAAACCCCCACGCGGCCTCCCAGCCATACCTCTTTCCACATGCGCACAAAATGCATTATGTCCATCAAGATGGATATGTCTCATTGCCATCGTTTATTGCAATAGCAGTATAGCAGGATGGTCGTCATAGGGTAATGAAGAGAACCAAGAATAAAGATTCTTGAAACCACAGCAGTTCCAAGAATTTAAAAGCAACCTGTTTTATTACTTGCCAGTCTGAGTATTCTCCTTGGCGAGCGATTTCATTAATGGTTCCAACCATGCAAGGCCAGATAAGCTCTGAGCAACCGAATCAGATTGTACCCTTATTTTTTCATTAAGAGCAACTATTTGGTGATCTATGCCCATTGCATTAGTCACTGGTGTTACCATAGAAAGCTGAAAGTCAATAAAAGATGTAGCTGCTTCCATTGAATAAAAGGCAAATAATGATATCCAAACATTGCAAGTTCATTTTGGCAATCCCATATTAGGGTAGCAATGATGGGAGTATGTAATTTTCAGATCACTCGAATATTTTGTGCATGTGACAGTTTTATCCAGTCTACATCATTGGAAATCAAATTACGTAAAGCAGCGATTAAATTAAATACTTTCATTAGGGCTGAACAATTGAAATTTGTTTTATCGCTCACTGCTGTGTTAACCTCCCAACCCATCACCAATTTAATTTCCGTGGAGATCTCCTCAGATTTCTCAGGAGGATTCTCCTGGGTCAATTTCAAGTTCGAAGTTGGAACAGTATCACACGGCATCCGACTCAAAAGAATTACACCTGACGAAGAATGTTCACGTGATGCGACCTGCTCTGGCTCAGTCATTGTCTCATTTCCAAGTGTGGCTTCAGTACCTGATGTCTTAGGTGCACTGCTCGGCCTGCAGTTATTGACAGTGCCACTAGGATTACTGACCGGTGGATTTGGGTGGACCAAATTTTCTTTACTGTTTGATAGAAGCATAGTTTTGGACGGCATTGTAGTCATTTTCTGATCTATTTTAAAAAACAATCTTTGTAGTTGAGATTGTATAAGCAAGGGAATTGTGGTTTTATGAGATAAAGACCCCACTGCTATGCCCTCATTCTCTTGTGAAACCATATTGTATGGAGAAGCCTGGTTTGTTATCATTAGAGAATCATTACCCATGGTTACAGATTTATTACCCATTTAGGGATTTAGTTATTCATCATTCTGATTAGTAGAGATATTATACTATCCACATTATTCTGCCACTATGTAGCCATTTGCATTTACTATAGAATGAGGCCTGATATATATGGCATGCCTTGGTAGAGACATGTAGACACATGTAGAAGACTTGTTTAGACATATGTATTATGTATGCATTAGAGACACCACGCATGAGTGTGCACTTAGAGTATGCATTGAGCATTGAGTATAATGCTTGGTATGAATGAATGCGTTAGGCACTACATTCGAGAATAGAAAGCATGGGGCCTATGATTTTGAAGCCATCCGGAATGAGACAAACAGAAGCGCCACGGACTGCGAAAGTTGTTATGAGTTACAGTGTACGAGTTATGCACAAACAGTTTGCTTGGCAGACAGATAATGTGACTCTTTGCCTTAGTGGAGAGAAGCGGAGAAGGGCTGGCTTATCAGGCCCTGGCTGGTGTTCACAGACAGACGAGAAGGTGGGGGCCATGCAGGGAGTGCTTTGCAGACAGAGACATGCAAGGATAGAGGGATTTCAATGGAGGAATATGGAGAGAGTTGGATGGTATGGTAACAGAAGCAGTGATAGCATGGTACAAGATATGATGTACAAATGTCACGATGACAAGAACACGCAGTAATTGAACAAGTACAAGTACATGCATCACAGACTTTTAGGCACTGTTCGGATTCAGAAATGCTGACAGATGGACAGAGAGGCATTTTAGCTTAGAGAGACATGTAACCATGGATATGTATGTACGTCATTGGACACAATAAATGAGAGGAAGGTGTATGCTGTCTCTGAGAGATTGAGAGATCAAGGGAGCTGCTCTCTGAGATTGAAGAGAGATATTTGGTGGTGGCATAGGAGAGGCATTTTAGATGGAGGTGCTCTCTGAGAGAGGAAGCATTGAGGAAGCATTCTGATGAGAGCTGATGAGATTGATCTGGCAAGGAGACGGGCAGAGAGAGTTGGCAGGAAGACCAGACCACTGAGAGGAGAGGCCCTGACTGTCTGGCTGGTTGCAGAGTGGGAAGCTTGCACATGGCAAGAGGGGAGTATCGATCTGAATAAGACACATGTATGGGGAATTAGGACAGAAACTCACACAGACCTTTGGTTGACATGATAGATGGGGAAATCAGACAGGGATTGTCTTAGAGAGAGAGTGTGAAGTGTGGTGTGGATTGGAGAGGAATGCTGAATGCTGACACTTACCATATGTATGAATACACTGGATAAGTTGCTATTATATTGCTTGCATTAGAAGCCTGTAAGGCTTACAGTTATTGCATTGCATTATAGATTTGCACCAAGAGCATAAAAGGTGCACATTTGAGATTTGCATTATAGTAGTGTTTGCATCATGCCTTGTTGTGATGAATAAATGTATTCTATTGTTATAATTGAAAATGACTTGTGTGTTTTCATTTTGTGTCCATTGTGCATTTCATTTCATTTTGTGTCTGTTCTTATGGTTATGGTAATAGTTTGTTTGTGTGTCCATAGCATAGTAACTTAGCAGTAACACAGTGCACAATCGCCCTGAAATATAAGAGCAGGGTGGCATAGTGATCCACAACCCCGAGGTAGATTTGGAGAACTAACACTCTGCACCCATTAAATCCACCGGCAAGATGTGTAAGGGAATATTTGCAAGGTCCTGAGATGAAATTAAGTCATTTCTGATTTGGTTTCCCTTGTTTAGGGTCAAATGAGCTTGACTTTCAGCATTTAGCTTATTCAAGTCAAAGACCAAGTCATCAGAGGAAATTTGAGCAATCTTTTTTATTGCAGTGTTGTGCCCTTTGATTTTTATGTTAGGTAATTTCTTCATTTTAGGCTTCGATGAACTGGAATTAGTGGAATTTGTGTAGAGCAGGCTAGCCTGGTGACGACTTTTTGGGCCCTTGCATGCATTTTTCTAGCTTTGCGTGACATATAAAAGGTATTCGGGGCTCTTCCTGCTGAACATCCTGTTTGTCTATCTGTTTTTCAGAGGCGATAACCTTAACTATATTGAGATCAATTGGGTCAGTTAACGCTGAAGGGTTATCTGAAGAAACTTTGTACACTTCCATGGTTGGTGGAGTGATTGTGTCCTGTACCTCCATCACTACATCACTCTTGTTACAATATTTTCTCTCAGAAGAATATTTTCAAGCACTAAAATACGATCATGTTGAAGCTGGCAACTTCCATATAGTCAGTTAGAGGGGACACATTTCTTATGTCAGCAATGGGCTTCTGGTGCTGAACAGTTTAAGCAAAGGATTTTGCTAAGGGTTCAAGGCACCTAATTAGTAGACAGGTTTGTGTACATTGTTCATGAGTAGAGACAGGCGGGGCATCTTGGGACTTTTACAGGCTAGAATGATCCTTCACCAACTGGGTGGTCCAGAAGGTATGCCATTTCTCCTGGGCAAGTATAAAGCCTTCCATTCTGCTTAAACTATTTGAGATGTCAGTAGTTAATAGACTCTGAGTATTAATAGCAGTATGTGTATATTCATGCCCTTTATCAAGTAAGTTTAAGATATGTGTCAAAACAGGAAATTTTTGAAGTTCTTGGTGATTCAGATCAATAAGGGTGTCTTCTAAAGGGTAAAGTGGTAAGGAAGAATTTGGAGGGCATCTTTGGTCACCAGACATTCTAAACTTATATGGACCAAATGTTAGAACTGGTGACTGAGAGTCAATTATCTCCCTGTGGTTCGTGGATGCGTCAAAGGATGGAGAACTCGCCTTAATTTTCTTATTATTCACTAAGGGTCCCAGCATCTCTATTAGACATCAATTGTTTTAAATTAGCAGTGACTGCAGTATGAAAATGCACTTGGTCTCTAACACTATTCAAACATGTAGCAGGAGTTGAAGGACCCATTGACAATCATGCCCGCCGGCTTACTTCGGCCAATACCACTGGAGCTACAATTGATGTGTCTGTCGGAGGAATACCAGACACATCCCCAGCAAAACCAAGTAATGAGTTATCGTTAATTGGAACATTATGCACCGGCTTGTCACTAGACACAACACCACGAGGTGCGCCAAAAATGACTTCGACATCAGCCATAGAAGTCATTTTACCTTTTACAGGTGCTTTGCCATGGTAAATGTCTTCAGCAGTGTCAGGTGTTCCAATCAACTCATCTCACACCACACCAGCGATGGGGCATTGAGCCCCTTGAACTGGCTCAATGCTACCTCGACTGAAAAGAGGTCAGATGGCGTCTCAGTTAGCGTTTTATTAGGCGGACCATTGTGCCAACTTTTTGCCACTTTTGAGATTTTTAACCATCTTACTCAGAGGATACCGCCTAGCAAATGACGTTATAGTCACCACCTGAATGTTGCAAGGAAAAATAGAGTTCTCAATAGCACAATGTGGCTAACCAATTCAGTTCTTAATTGCTCAACTGTGCAGTATACTGAGACCTTTAAGGTTCAAGCCTTAAAGGCACAGATGTCAGAGCTTTATATAACACACACCTTTTTTGGCGATTATAAAGCACAATCAAAATAATTTGAGAAACCTCAAATGTCAGCAAAATACCATATCCAAAACACTATACGAACTTACTCACCTCACCCGCCCACCCGAACAGCCAAACAGCCAATCCACTTGTCCCACTTGGTGCGCTCGCGGGTGCGCAAGCACCAGCCTTAAAGTATGGCTGCTGCAAGCAGAGCGGTGCATCAGGGCTCGCAGAGACTCAAGGGAGCTGCAACACAAGTGAAGGTGAGTGAGGTAAATGATATCAAGGACAGAGTTAAAGTCCAAAGTCCAATGTTTTGAGACTCAAAGTTACAATATATTTACATGCAATCTCTTAATGGCACTGGGTCCATGTTTCCACACACACCAACTTCTTCTTGCCGACGGCGCTTGTAGGCTCCTAGGCAGCACTTCCAGGCAAACAGCCAAGCCTCTTGTCCCACTTGGTGCATGCGCGGGTGCGCGAGCACCAGCCATTAAGTATGGCTACCGTGAACGGAGGGGCGTGTCAGGGCTCACAGAGCCTCAAGGGAGATGTAGTCTCTTAATGGCACTGGGTCCACGTTTCCACACACGGCAACTTCTTCTTGCCAATGTGATCACACTTGGCCACTTTTTTAGAGTAGCCCTCAACTTAGACAGATGTTATTGCCAATTAATTCAACTTACGGGTAGGGATATGTTGCTAATAAGTCAGAGTTAATCTAAGTGGACAATGGTAACTCTCCTTTCTTTGAGGGACTGACTACTTTGACTTTTTCCCACATTTGTGTTTCTAATAAAATACAATCAATATGACTCTCAAAGTTTGCTTAGACAAATGTGGGTCTGGCGGTGGAGTCTCCTTGCACTCCACCATTACAAGCTCTGAACCTCAGTGAGAACCACAATCATGGGCTTTCAATAGTGATTTTGTGTTGTCATTTGGGGTATTGAACGGAGAGACTTTGGAAATACCACAGCATATTTTCTTCCTTCAATAATCTGTCTGTAATTTCTAATGATTTGAATTGCAGATGCATTCCCCCAAGTATAATAACAAATGTGTTAAGATCTGAATTACTGCTCCATCGTTGATGGAATTTTCAATGAGATTTAGCATTTTACTGGATGAATGTAGGGATACATAGACAGTCCCGCAGTGCAGAGGTTGCCAGGGAGGCAGTGCAAGAGGAGAGTGGCTGGGTCAAGGACCGAGGTCGGTGAGAGTGGCCCAGTTGCATATTCAGTGCAGTTTCAGTGAAGGATTTAGCAGGGGAGAGGGAGAGAGAAAGCAGAGGCAAAGAGGAAGGTCCTGAGGTGCTTCCGGAACCGGAGATGGTTCTTCTCAAGTTTTAGGGAGGCAGGAAGGCTGTTCCAGAGGGAGGCCCCTGCCGCGGAGAGAGATCTACCCCCAACTCGTTGCTTCGAGAAGTGGCTAACCCTGAGGGAGTTGGAGACGGATGAGCGAAGGGCTCGGGAAGGAAGATATTTAGGAAGAGAGAGTTGAAGGTATTTAGGCCCCAGGCCCCAGAAGGCCTTGTGGACAATGCAGAGGGTTTTGAACGTAATTCTCACAGCCACTGGGAGCCAGTGTAGAGATTTCAGTCCTGGAGAGATACGGTCCCTGGGCTTGAGGCCAAGGACAAGTCTCGCAGTTCTGTTCTGGATGAGTTGCAGAGGGCGGAGAGTGGAAGCAGGCAGATTAAGATAGAGGCTGTTACAGTAGTCCAGCTTCGAGAGAACCAGGGCTTGGGAGACAGTGAGCTTCTGGGAGAAGGAGAGGAAGGAAAGAATACCTCTGAGGAGGTGCAGCTGGTAGTGTGACTTCTTAGAGACGTCAGATATATGAGGAGAGAAGGAGAGTGTGGAGTCGAAGATGACCCTGAGGTTTTTTGCCTTGCAGGTAGGAGCAGGAAGAGGGCCAAGAGAGGCCAGCCAGAGAGCTGCAGGGAAGGAAGGAGTGGGTGTGCCGATGAGTAGAATCTCAGTCTTACTGGCATTAAGGCAGAGGTTATTGGCGGCACACTGTTCCTGAATAGCAAACAGACAGTCAGAGATGAGGGAAGGAGAGGAGGAGGCCGAGGGTAGCCTGAAAATGAGCTGGGTATCGTCCGCATAGCACTGAAGGTTGGGGCAGAGAGCGGCGATGCGGTGGGCAAGGATTGCCAGATACTGGTTGAACAGCCAGGGAGAGAGATTAGATCCCTGGGGGACACCACACATGGAGAAAAAGATGTCAGAGAGGAAGGACCCCAGTTGGACCTGGGAGGGTCGATTGGAAAGGAAAGAGGTCAGCCACGTCAGAGCCTGACCAGTGATACCCAGGTTATCACGGAGACGGTTGAGCAGGATGGCATGGTTGAGCAGAATGAGAACACACGGAGTGTTGGAGTCGAGGTTTAAGACAGGTCCTCACGGATGTTCAGGAGAGCAGTTTCCATGCTTCTGGCAGCTCTGAAGCCAGATTGATGGTCATGAAGACTACCAACAGATTCAGCATAGAGGTTAAGCTGGGAGATGGCCAGTTTCTCCAGGAGCTTGCCCAGGAAGGGAGTGATGGAGATTGGGCGATAGTTAGCTGGGCAGGAGGGGTCGGAAGAGGGTTTCTTAAGAAGATGGTGCACAAGGGAGTGCTTGAGGGGGGATGGGTAGACTCCAGAGGCGAAGGAGTGGTTGCAAAAGTCAGCCAGGGCAGGAGCCAGGGAGTCGATGTGGGCTTGATAGTTTTGGAGGAACAGGGGTGAACCTGTTTAGACAAGACTTTCATAGATCGGACTTGTCTGGAAACCTCGTCAGCAGAAAAAAAAGGGGAAAGGCAGAGAAGGAGGGAGTAGGGGTGGCCGCAGAAGGGCCAGAGGAAGAGCCGGGAAGAGAGGGAGGGAGGTGATAGGAGGAGAGTGAGGACAGGATGTCCTGAGTTTTAGAGATGAAGTGAGAGGCCAGTGCAGTGCAGAGGGCCTGGGAGGGGACAGGAGAGTTAGAGACCGCAGCAGGGTTGGCAAGCTCCTTGCAGATTTTAAAGAGTTTGGCCGAGTTGTTAGATGCCGCAGAGATGCGGGCTTGGATAAGGGCTCTCTTCTTGGTGAGAACGGAGAGACGGTATTGCCTTTGGAGCAGGCGGCTGGCCAGTTTGTCAGAGGATGAACACGAAGCATGCCATTTCCTCTCAGCCACCCTGCACTTGCGTTTTAGGGTGACGAGATCCGAGTCATACCAGGAGTTACATTTGGCCTTGGGCTTCAGGCGGATTCTCATGACGGGGGCAAGGACATCAAGAGTGTCAGATATAGCAGAGTGGAGCATGGAGAGGGCTGTGTCAGGGTGGGAGTCAGCCGAAGGTGGAAGGGGGGCGAGAAGGTGGCAGCGAAAGCCTCAACTGACACGCGCTTCATGGGTCGGATGACCGAGAAGGTGGGTGGCAGTGATGAGACTGGATTTGCCTGTGGGGTAGGGAGGGTGATGTGGGAGGATAGGAGAAAGTGATCACTCCAGGAGAGAGAAGTGGAGAGAGGGACGGAGAGGGGAAGGTCAGAAGAGATCAGAGCATCAAGAGTGTGCCCTGCGGAATGAGTAGGCCCAGAAGGGAGAATAGAGAGTGAGAGAGAGTCGCATAGGTCACTAAAGTCCAGTGGGGGGACAGGAGGCATCCAGGTGGATGTTGAAGTCACCAAGAAAGAGGAGTTGAGTGGTTGAGGACAGGAGTGAGGAGGAGAGGTCAGCCCACTCAGAGAGGAAGGAGGAAATTTGACCAGATGGCCGATAGATAGTAGCCACGGTAAGGGAATGGCTAGGAGAGAGAGAGAGTCGCAGACAAGACATTCAAAAGAGGAGTAGGTCTGCGTATGAGGTATTTGTATACAGTAAAAACAATGCGTTATAACTGCATGTGCAAGACAAAAAAGAGAACAGAGCATGCACGTGTTTATGCAGTGTGGTGTATATTACAGATCTCTTTGACAATGTTCTCCTTTTGCTGTTGGCAGATGCTTTTTAGTTAAACGTATTTTTGCAATTCTATTGGCAGTTTCCTAATTAAAATAATTGTATTTTTCTGGTGTCGGGGCGTATTTGGTCTGTGACCTTGTGACCATGGTGTAGGCTATGGGTGGTTGGTCGTTTGTGTCTTTTGGGGTATCTGGTGCTTGTGCTGTGTTGTTGTTGGTAGTCGTTGCTGAAGCGTTGTCCCTGTCACTGTAGATATGGGGGCAGGTCTGTGCTTTGTAGGGCTTGATGTCATGAATGTATGTCCAAACGTTTTCATCTGACAATTTGACGGCCCTAAGGGTCACTTTCTGGACTGTGTGGGGCCCTGTAAATCTAGGAACATTCCACTTTCTCCGATAGTTTTTGAGGAGTACTTAATCTCCTTCTTTCACTGTCCACTGTCCAGTCAGCTCCTGTTCCTTGTTGGTTGCTGTTTCCTGTTGGTTGTTCTCTGACCTGCCCTGCATCCGTTGACTCTGTTGAGAGAACAAAGCGACACCTGTAACCAGGGAAGAGACATACTAGTGCATTTCTTCACCAAAAATAGTACTTGCTCCATGACAGTAACCCATTGCCCTTGATGGTGGTGTGAGGGGAAGGCGCATCTGGTGTCTGATCACCACCTCACGTGGTATGAGGTGGTGGTCTGAACTTGGTTTATTCCTCAATTGAAACAAAGCCAGAGGAAGGCAATAGAGCCAGCTCTTTTTGGTTGTGTGTTGGGTTTTTGCTATTGCTTCTTTCAGGAGACCGTTGAGGTGCTCACAGTTGTCATTGGTTTGTGGGTGATATGCACAGGCAAATGTATGCTTGATCCCCAGAAGGGCAGTAACGTGCTGAAATAAATCATTGGCAAAGTGAGGACTGTTTTTTGACCTCAATACTTCCCAAACTCCCCTCCTCAGGAAGCCCTCCCTTACTAAAAATGTTGCTGCTCTAAATGCATCTGCATGAGAGCACGGGCTGGCCTCAATCCACCTTGAAAATGGGCATACGACTACAATCATGTAGCTGTATCCTTGACATATGTTGATCATGTCGACACAGTCATTGTGTAGGTGCAAATAGGGTCCTTCAGGCTGGGGTATTGTACATTTGATCACTTGCAGCGCGTGACCGGCTGTGAATTGTTGACATGTGAGGCAATTGCTAATGAAATTTGTAACGTGTGAGTTTAGCTCAGGGCAGAACCATGATTCTTTTATTTGTGCTGCAATTACTTTGCCTGTATGAGTGTGGTGGTGTAATTGGGCCACAGCAGATTTCAGTAGGGCCAGGGGCATCACAACTTTCCCTGTATTATTCTGTCACCATAGTGCATCTGTGGGGGACATGGTGAATCCTCTTTTAACCCACAGTTCCTTTTCTGCCATTGGGGCTGCGGCCTGCAGTTCCATTATTTGTGTACCCATCTTTCATTATCATCTGTCTTACCCTCCCCTTATCTTTTTGTTTTTCTTGGAGGTCCCATGTCTTGCCAAAGTACGCAGCATATTTTGCATGTGCGTCTACTGTTTCATTACCTCTTGATATTGGATACTGGGTTAGATGCTATTGGGTACTCTGCCTCCACGATGTGGTTAAGAGGTCTCAAATCCTGTATGAAATGCCAGGACCATCCCTTTACCTTGTGCACTGGATATATTGCAGTGTTGAACAGGGATTCTGATGGTACCAATATTCCTCTTTCCACTAGGGCACTTGGTTTCATAAATCCCTTCATCAGCTTCTTTGGACAGTGGGTACTGCCTCACCCTGGGCACCATTGCTCCCTTTTTTAGCTTTATTTGTGCTCCTTCAATGCTCTTTATGTACCCCACATCATAGGGACTAGTAGTCCATAGTGGGGAAAGTACAGCTGCTAAGTCTTCCTCATACAAATCTGATTGTGTGGGGACGGGTGTTTCTAGTGCCCTTGCCATTTTCTGTGATACCTCCTTGTACGTCAATCTCAACCAAACATAGACGTTCATCTGGAACACCATCTCCCCATCTCCTACTTCATCTGAGAACAGGTCCTCGTCTGATACCTGCGTCAGCCTGCATCCTTCAGCCAAAGCTATTACTGCCCTCCATGCTTTTCCTTCCCCATCCTGAGCATGAACTGCAATGTAGTCTTTGGTTGCCACAATACTCTCGATGTCCACTGATTTGCCCATTCTTTCTCACTCGTGGGCTTTTCCGGTATGAACAGATATGCTGCCTGCCTCCTCCACAACTTGCCCTCAATCCCTGGTAGCCATGCTATTGCAATGTATGTTCGGTATTGGAAGATGTCGGCCTCCACTGGTTCTGCCCTTGCCACTGTCTTGCCACAGTAAGCCTGAAGTATGTGCCGTTCAGCGAGCATGTGTATGCCTGGTGTTGAGCATACTATTCCCTTGTCAGTGAAGGATATAGTCATGTTCAATCTGCTCATTGTGTCTCTCCCTAGTATATTTACTGGTGATTGTTTTGAGTATAGCAGTGGCAGAGATAGGTTGTGATCTCCAGCCCTCGAGCCCCAGAGAATCCTTGAGTGTGCATGGCATTGCCTGACAAGTTGAACTTCCCTTCACTAATACAGGATCTAGTGGCCCCTGTGTAAACTAGGAAAGAAAATGCGTTGTCACCTATCAGCACTTTTATGCGTGGTTCCTCCACAGGGTTAAGTGTTACCGACAGGATGGGACACAACAAGGACGTCTGTGGGCTCTCCTATTGGGGGTATAGTGATTGACCGTTTCCCTCCCGTGCTTGCCACGAGTATCCTCCAGTGTTGTCTAAATACCCCTGCTGTCCGTATTGGTTATACCCTCGTAACCGTCCCCCTGGCATGTGTCCCACCGGTCATAATCCCCTCCCTCTTGCTAACCCACCCCTCCCTCTGTAGTTGTGAACCAGTATCATCACTTTCCCCCTTTGTATCTGTGGTACTGGTGTGTCCATAGGTAGTTGTGTATTGTCTTGTATTTGCGTGAGCTGTTGTACCTTTTGGATGTGTTTTTATTGTGCCGTCGTCATTTGTTATTGTGCTTGATGTTGGGCTGGTTGGTGCTGTATTTGTTGTGCGGTGGGCGTCACATATGTTTGCTGCTGTGGTTGTGGTGGCACTTGTTGTGCTTGTCCCTCTTGCTGCTGCATGTGTGTTTCGCCCATTTGTTGTAGATGTGGTTGTTGGTAGTAATTTTGTCCCCCGTTGTAACCCTGCTGCCCTTGCTCTCCCTATCCTGCTTGTGTCGGCCTTGCCCTGAATGTGCTTCAGACGTGTCCTACTAGTCCACAAGTCCAGCACGTTGGCAGCTTTCGTTCTTGCCACGGGTATCCTCCAGTGTTGTCTAAATACCCCTGCAGTCCGTATTGGTTATACCCTCGGTAACCTCCCCCTGGCATGTGTCACATCAGACCTAATCACCTCCCTCTTGCTAACCCACCACTCCCTCTGTAGTTGGTGGTGTAGCCATTGCCTATTGGCATGTATCCACCCCCCATCTGTGGTGTGTATATGTGTTGTGCTGTGTATGGGGGTGGTAGTGGCAATTGCTGTGTTGTAATTGGCACTTGCTTTGACAGTGTTGCTGGTGGTTGAGACTGCTGTGCAGAGGCTTGCGTCGGTGGGGCTGGTGTCAGTGGGGCGGGGCTTGTTATCAGTGCACCTTGCATGGCATATTTTGACAGTTTCTTCTGGACCAGTTTTGCCTGATCTGCCTACCTATCTTCCTCTTTCTGTTTCATCTTTTCTTGCCATAACCTACAATGGTGTACTATTGTTAACTGTATTTCTGGCCATACTTTTGCTTCCATCCCTACCAATTTTTTGAACTGCCTCTGTACTGGTTCTGGGAGCCCTTGTATCAGAATGGGGTAAAAAATTGCTAATTGCATTAACAGGCGCCACTTCTCCTGAATTTCCTGGATGTAATTAAAAGGGTACTCATTCTCACACATTTTGCATGACGTTATTGCCCCTATGTCTGAGGTGACCAGATATTGTACCCTCAGTGCTTGCCATAGTGCATGTCTGCAATTTGCAAATGGTGCCCCATCATGCGAAGTGTCACTGATTGTCACTCCTGGGAATCCCGCCCGCTTCCAAATGTTATCTGCTGCATCACCCAATATGGAAATGAATAAACCCTTGACATCTCCAACTGCTAACTTGTGTCCTGCAGTTAGCTTTTCTATTTCATATATCCATTTTCCCACCTCTCTGCTCAAAGATGTTAGTCTGCATTTAATATTCTCCTTGTCTGCATGCTTCCATGGGACATATTGTGGCCTTGCACCCCCTCTCTCTAATAATGGCATTTGTGTGTATTCTCTTATATCCTCTGGCGTGTGTCGATGTGGTGATATGTGTGTGTGTGCTCACTCTCCTCTTCCATGTCAGAAAATTCCTCGATAAATTCAGTAAGGTGTTGTGCAAGCTGTGTGTCCCCTATGCCCTTATGACCTCTCCGTGGGCCCGCCTGTTCCTTGTGGGTGGTTGCTGATCCCTCCATTCTGCGACCTGGGAGGTCTCTAAGCCTGTTGACATATGGCATGTGCTGTGCTGGTGGCGTCATTGTTTGTAGTGTCCCCTCCGTTTTTTAGTTTTTGCCCTCCCGTCTTGTGTTTCTGCTTCTTGTGTCCTACATTCCCATGACGACCCGCAGCCTGTGCGTAAGATATATAGTTTACTTAGCCCTTCTCCACTCCCGTCACTCTGACATCTGCAGGATCCGTCCTCCTCACTACAAAAGGTGTGTGAGAATGTCAATTTTGTGTGTGGGCGTGCTCATCCCACTGTTACAGTTTCCAAATCTATATCTGTGTACACACCTGTCTCCTCCGTGTCTCCCTGTACTTGTGATATCGCTACCTCTTAAATATTATATGCATTGATCTTACTCCTGGGTGCTTGGCTTGTTCCTCTTAGCCCTTGATTGCTTTGTTGGACTCCTTCATTCTCTAACACCGTTCTCGCCCTGCGAAGTTCGTTCATTATCGCATCACTTACCTGTCCTAGCACCCTCGCGTCTCCCCGTATGGCGTCACTTACTTGTCATAGCACCCTTGCCTCTCTGTCCTTGTCGTTCCACATCCCGCCCTCCTTTGCCAGTATACTCTCTATTATTCTCCCTTTCTCGTACTTCAGTGCGCTCTCTGATATAATCTTCTTCTTCCATAGTGTCATTCTCGTTCCGTTCCTCTTCTTTCCTTCTGATCTCTGATCTCCCATTGCTCCATACGTGCTATTCTTTCTGAAATCCCCCTCATGCGGTCCTCTTCCCTTTTCCTTCTCTCTTCCTCTTGCTGGTTTAACCCCGCTCGCACCCCATTTCCTTCTTGCGTCTTCACGTTCCTCTCCCGCTCTTTTTGCTTGAGCTGTCTAATCAATATGCTTTGCGCCTCCCTCAGCTCTGCTAGTTTCGCATCCAACACCGCCCCCTCTTCCTTCATCATGTTCCCTCTTCCCTGGTACTTACCTCACTCCCTTTCTGAATGTGTCCTACCTCTTACTTATCTACCTTTTTTATCACCTCCTCCTCTTCTCCTGTTACCGTCCCCCAAAGTTTCAATAACACCTGTGCTGCTATCCATGCGTCTGGTTTACCTGTGTCTGTTTGGTGTCTACTGTACTCCCTATACCCAGTCCCTTTCGGTAGTGGTTTTCTTGAGCGTATGGTGGTGGGCAGTATGCCGGGTTGGAGTATCCCTCAGCAGCTGTTAAATGTGGTCGTGCTGCTTCTCTCAATTCTCTCATTGGATAAAAACCTTCTGTTTCTTTCTTGGCTCTCTTTAGTTGGGGGTGTCTCTCCCTCACTTTCCTTTTTTATTTCTACAATGGGGTATGATCCTTCTGCCTCTTCCTCACTCTCCTCAGCACTGTGAGTAGCGTGGGGTGCGCTGCACCTTTCCCTGCCGCACATCTCCTCCTTCTTTACCTCCTGCGTGCTCATCATCCCGGGTGTATACACCTGAAACATTCTCCAGAGGTCGAAAACTTCTAGGTGGCCTGCTTACTTTTTCCCCTTGTAGGTGTTATGTAGGTATGCTGCAGTTAATGTTGAGTGGTCATGTCAAAGCTGCCGATGGGCGGCCACAGTATCCTAATCCTGTCATCTGTCCCTTGAGACCATTCAATACTGTACTTTACTATTTTATCTCTGTGTGGTATTAGTGCTGCGCAGATGTGCTGGAGTGGTGTTGTTAATGCGCTGGCCCTATATCCTGCCCCTATCCCGTAATACACAGACATTTAGAAATTTGCAAATTTTGTTTACCACTGTTACCTGGCCCTGTAATTTGGGGACTTCCGACTTTCCGCTGCAACGAAAAGCAATGTTGGTATTACAATACTTTTGTGCTGGTCACCAGCGTTCTCTTATTCTTCACAACGCTATTTCCCCCTCGACACCCCTCCTTTCAGAGCTAGGGCCCCCTTCGGCCTGTGGTGCTCTGTGCCCCCTACATCCTCGTGCCCAGCACAGCATGCTTTTGAGCTGCCCCTCCTTCTCAGCGCTGACGCTACTCGGTGCGCCTGTGATATTCTTCAAACCCCTCCTGCTTTCTTTCTGTCCCCACTGCCTGCGCAGTGTATGCACGTCTCTTCCCCCTCCCACTGGTCGCACCGCTGCTCAGCATGACCCCTTTGGTCAAGGATGTGCCGGTGTTCTCCGTGCACGGCCGCCTTTCCCCCTTCACCCCTCCTTAACCACACGCTGTTGCTCCAATTATGCTGAAAAAGACTGCAGTGTTCTATGCAAGCCCTATGGGTGACGTCACCATCTAGTACAATGTGTTACCGGTACGTAGAGTTGCAACATAAAACGCGCACCAATTTTGACAATGTTATTTCCCACAATCCCCACAGCTGTCTTCTCATCGCACCCGGAGTGGAGTATTCATTAATCACTTTCGTTATTATGATTGTGCTGCACCCGCTGCGTCGCCTCATGTGTGATACGCCCCCTCCCTAGGGGGGCTTAACCAGCCAACTATCTTCCACACTGAGAAACAATCTAGCTACCTATTGCGGGAATATGTCATCTATTCACTGAGCTAAAACACTCAATTAATAGGAATCCTCATCTATTCATCGAACTACAACGGCGACTCATAGGAATTCCACACCCTTTGCACAGGTGTCAGTGTTCTAGACCAATCAGCGCGATCCGCCAGTCAACACGTAAGGGCTCAACGCCCCAACCAGCACTCTCGGTAACACCAGAAGGGAGGTTTTGCTCCGCTCTCCCCCTACACCTTATGAAATGATTGCATCTCAATGACCAAAATCTTTTCTTAACACACTGTAAATTCCTCCCGCCACCCGCACAACATTACACTGCTGGTTGCGTGTGCCATACTCACATCGGGCTCTCGCCTGCCAGTGCCGCTCGGCTGCGGGCACCCCTCCCAATCAGCTCGCCACCTCCACTCGTCTGGACCACCTGTGGACACTCGCTAACCGCGGGCGGGAAATTTCTGAAGTCGGCTCCCAACAGCCAATCTCCGGACAGCCATCATCGCACTTTGTGATGGTTCTGCAGTCCTCCAAAGGGGGCAATGGCAGAGGGGGCCTCATTGCCGGGCCACCTTGACGCAAATAGTCTTGCTGTGGTCTATCTCACCATCTCAGCAGTGCCTCCAACTTGGAAGTGTAATTTCCCGGGGGTCAGCACGGCTGTCCGCGGACCTCCGGGGTTGGGGAGGCCCCAACTCCTCCCGCGTCTATCACTAGAACAGCTCATACGAAGGAAACATACTTCTGGGCAACATATTTCAAGGGTCAGCTCGAGCACATTTTGAGTCCATCACACAGTAACACGCTACTTTTAGTGATACCTATTTATGTCTACAAAACTGCCATCACCTAAATATCCCCTTCTGCTTCGGACAAATTACAATTTACCTGCCTAATTTGGTCAATTCTTTGGAAGGATTGGCATACACCCACACTATCACAAATGGTATCCTTCAATTTCACCAACTCTGCCAGAATGACACTGCTTGATATGATATGATATGATATGGCATTTATAACGCGCCTATACCCAAGTGCTTGTTTAAACTTCACCCTCTTATACCCCACTGGTTGGCCTTTTCCTTTCCAGCACAAACTATGGAATGGATAACTCGGGGGGCGGGGGGCGTGATATGCCAACTTCCAGACATGCCTGTGCCCTTTGAGATCATTTGGTACAATCCAAATAATTCCTAACACAATATAATATTTAAATTCCAAGTATTTCTAAGTAGTGATAAGGGAAAAGTAACAAAAAAAAACTGCTCTTTGTTTACTCGCAAGCGTGAAAGAAATGCAGTTATATGTTCTGTTCTTCTTGTGAGACATGAAATATGGCTGGAGTCCCCACTACTGTAACTCTCAGCTGTTTTGAATGATGAGGTTTCACCCAGAGTTTAGTTTGCAGCCTGTTTTGAAATGAAGATATATTCTTTCTTTCAATACCTGAAGACAATATTTAGTTTAAATTCTACATTATTATCTCGTCGGTGAAATGTGACAGCATTTGAAGCACTTGATTTATAAGGGCTTTAGTTCCTGGCATTGTAAGTAATATGAATTTAACAGGGGCAATCTGTAGGCAGTCAAGTGTCTGTGCCTTGTCTATGGAAAAGGATTCTAGAAGGCAGCAGATTTTGGATTACTTAACTTCACACACAATCTGAAAATAGAGCACGGCTCAGTTTGGAGACAGCATGATGTTGTACTTCTACCATAAAACCAGATAACAAACGTAAAGCATACGGGCTCCTTTTCGTAAACATAATTTAATTTGCAGGCGGAGACAAGCAAACCAACATGTTTGGGGATGCTTGTGGTCTCGTGCAGAAGGGATGTGACCTAGCAGTTCGGGCTGGACTTCCCCTTTTGGGCCGGGGACAAGCCTGATTTGCATATGGTTTTTCCCCTTCTGTAATGGCTTGGTAAACAAAAGAAAGATGGTCTGGAGGGTTGCCCCGAGCAATGCCAGTGGTTAAGATTCAGTCTAAACTTTCCAGCCATCACCTCTTTGTTTTTGCTTTGTCACCCCAAGTGGGACGGGTATGCCCAGACGTGAGTCCCTTGCCTGCTGGGCCTAGAGACCCAAGCTACTCCTCACTGATGAGCCCCAACAAGGGTGAAACATGTTTGGGGATGCTTGTGGTCTTGTGCAGAAGTGATGTGACCTAGCAGTTCAGGCTGGACTTCCCCTTTTGGGGTGGGGCCAAGCCTGATTTGCATATGATTTTTCCCCTTCTGTAATGGCTGGGCAGGCGAAGAACGATGGACTGGAGCGTTGCCCCGAGCAATGCCAGTGGTTAAGATTCAGTCTAAACCTTCCAGCCATAACCTCTTTGTTTTTGCTTTGTCACCCCGAGTGGGACGGGTATGCCCAGACGTGGGTCCCGTGCCTGCTGGGCCTAGAGACCCAAGCTACTCCTCACTGATGAGCCCCAACAAGGGTGAAACATGTTTGGGGATGCTTGTGGTCTCGTGCAGAAGGGATGTGACCTAGCAGTTCGGGCTGGACTTCCCCTTTTGGGGTGGGGCCAAGCCTGATTTGCATATGGTTTTTCCCCTTCTGTAATGGCTTGGCAGGCGAAGAACGATGGTCTGGAGGGTTGCCCCGAGCAATGCCAGTGGTTAAGATTCAGTCTAAACCTTCCAGCCATCACCTCTTTGTTTTTGCGGAGACAAGCACACTGCCTGTAAATAGACTTTGGTGGCAGATGCATTGCATTTTGTGCACAGAACTCGGGGACAGAGCCGGAAGTCTGCTCCACTGCTCACCAACACTTTATCCAGAAAATATTACTGCATCTCCAGCGCCTCGAAGCTCTATGCAGGCAGAGAGTCTAGTACCCTCATGGAATTTAATGGTTTTTTACACCTGTAAAGACAGGCAGATTGCATAGGGATTCATTAGAAAGATAGCCACTATGCACATGTATGTCAGCCAGCATTACTGCTCATTTTCAATTAGGGCTATGCATAGTCCCAGGAAACTGGGACGTCCTGGATTCCTGTGCACTTTTTGACTCTCCCTAATTGAAAACAGTTAAAATGCGCTTCATTACGACTTCTGCGGTAGCAGTGCCTACACTGTTGAAGCTGGTACTTCAGTAGCCATGAATGTTCTTGAGGCGCTAATGGCATATGGGATCAACGAGCACAAATAGCAGTTGTCCTTTGTTGTGTCCTTACCAATTTCGAACATGTGTTTATACCACATGTTGTTTCAGAAGTGTGCAGACTCTGTAAGATATGTGTCCACCCCATGTACATCTATGGAAACACTACATTTACCTCTTTTTACGTTGGGCCCTAGTTACTTGTACCATCTGACACAGTTCTCCTTGCAGCGGTGCTAAGGGAAATGTTAGTAGTGGGAGTTGCCGTCATGTGAAAAGCATAGGATTCCTGCCAGACAGCGGCAGTTATCAGACCAGTGGTGAAAAATATCCCCAACATCTTTATTACAGTTGCTATTACCACTGGCATTTTTATCTTACCTGTGCTGCTGTCCTGCAGCTACTTTACTTTAGATGATATAGGTGCCCACCAGAAAATCTCTAAAAATGTGCCTTATTACTGTTAGTGTTTGTTATTCAAGCCCTGCGTATCAAGTGGTCTTTCAATGCCCAGGTGAAAAGCTCCTCCCATGCCTTCCTCACCGTCCTGTCTCTCAAGGTAGGTAATGCTGCGTGGAGGTGTGGAAATGATTGTACTATTAGCATGATAAACGTGTTATAATAGATCCGTATTCTCCTGGGCCTTAAGTACTTTGGCCTTTTTATAATGTATACAAATTGGTGTGATAGTGCTTCTGGGATATCGTCTGTTGGTAGCATTTGCCCCTGGGCAGTGGCGTATGTTCGTCATGAGGTATTTGCATACAGTAATAACAATGCGCGATATCTGCATGTGCAAGACAAAAAGAGAACAGAGCATGCATGTATTTACGCAGTGTGGTGTATATTACAGATCTCTTTGACAATGTTCTTCTTTTGCTGTTGGCAGATGCTTTTTATTTAAACGTATTTTTACAATTCTATTGGCAGTTTCCTAATTAAAATGATTTTATTTTTCTGGTGTGGGGGCGTATTTGGTCTGTGACCTCGTGACCATGGAGTAGACTATGGGTGGTTGGTCGTTTGTGTTTTTTGGGGTACCTGGCGCTTGTGCTGTGTTGTTGTTGTTAGTCGTTGCTGAAGCATTGGCCCTGTCACTGTAGAGATGGGCGGCAGGTCTGTGCTTTGTAGGGCTTAATGTCATGAATGTATGTCCAAACTTCCTTATCGGACAATTTGACAGCCCTAAGGGCCACTTTCAGGACTGTGTGGGGCCCTGTAAATCTAGGAACATTCCACTTTCTCCGATAGTTTTTGAGGAGTACTTAATCTCCTTCTTTCATTGTCCAATGTCCAGTCAGCTCCTGTTCCTCATTGGTTGCTGTTTCCTGTTGGTTGTTCTCTGACCCGCCCTGCGTCCGTTGAATCTGTTGAGAGAACAAAGCGACACCTGTAACCAGGGAAGAGACATACTCGTGCATTTCTTCACCAAAAACAGTACTTGCTTCATGACAGTCACTCATTGACCTTGATGGTGGTGTGAGGAGAAGGCGCATCTGGCGTCTGGTCACCATCTCATGTAGTGTGAGGTGGTGGTCTGAACTTGGTTTATTCCTCAATTGAAACAAAGCCAGAGGAAGGCAATAGAGCCAGCTCTTTTTGGTTGTTTGTTGGGTTTTTGCTATTGCTTCTTTCAGGAGACCGTTGAGGTGCTCACAGTTTCCATTGGTTTGTTAGTGATATGCACAGGCAAATTTATGATTGATCCCCAGAAGGGCAGTAACGTGCTGAAATAAATCATTGGCAAAGTGGGGACCGTTTCTGACCTCAATACTTCACAAAATCCCCTCCTCAGGAAGTCCTCCCTTACTAAAAATGTTGCTGCTCTAAATGCATCTGCATGAGAACACAGGCTGGCCTCAATCCACCATGAAAATGGGCATACTACTACAATCATGTATCTGTATCCTTGACATACGTTGAACATGTCGACACAGTCATTGTGTAGGTGCAAAAAGGGTCCTTCAGGCTGGGGTATTGTACATTTGATCACTTGCAGTGTGTGACTGGCCGTGAATTGTTGACATGTCAGGCACTTCCTAATGAAATTTGCAAAATGTGAGTTTAGCTCAGGGCAGAACCATGATTCTTTTATTCGTGCTGCAATTACTTTGCCTGTATGAGTGTGCTGGTGTAACTGGGCCAGAGCTGATTTCAGCAGGGCCAGGGGCATCACACTTTCCATGTATTATTCTGTCGCCATAGTGCATCTGTGGGGGACATGGTGAATCCTCTTTTAACCCACAGTTCCGTTTCTGCCATTGGGGCTGCCGCCAGCAGTTCCATTATTTGTGTACCCATCTTTCATTATCATCTGTCTTACCCTCCCCTTATCTTTTTGTTTTTCTTGGAGGTCCCATGTCTTGCAAAGTATGCAGCATATTTTGCCTGTGCGTCTGCTGTTTCATTACCTTTTGATATTGGATACTGGGTTAGCTGCTATCGGGTACTCTGCCTCCACGATGTGGTTAAGAGGTCTCAAATCTTGTATGAAATGCCAGGACCATCCCTTTACCTTGTGCACTGGGTATATTGCAGTGTTGAACAGGGATTCTGATGGTACCAATATTCCTCTTTCCACTAGGCCACTTCGTTTCATAAATCCCTTCATCAGCTTCTTTGGACAGTGGGTACTGCCTCACCCTGGGTACCATTGCTCCAATTTTTAGCTTTATTTGTACTCCTCCAATGCTCTTTATGCACCCCACATCATAGGGACTAGTAGTCCATAGTTAGGCAAGTACAGCTGCTAAGTCTTCCTCATACAAATCTGATTGTGTGGGGACGGATGTTTGTAGTGCCCTTGCCATTTTCTGTGCTACCTCCTTGTACGTCACACTCAACCAAACGTAGACGTTCATCTGGAACACCATCTCCCCATCTCCTACTTCATCTGAGAACAGGTCCTCGTCTGTCACCTGTGTCAGCCTGCATCCTTCAGCCAATGCTATTACTGCCCTCCATGCTTTTCCTTCCCCATCCTGAGCATGAACTGCAATGTAGTCTTTGGTTGCCACAATACTCTCGATGTCCACTGATATTATTGCCCCTTCTTTCTCACTAGTGAGCGTTTCTTGTCTGAACAGGTATGCTGCCTGCCTCCTCCACACCTTGCCATCAATCCCTGGTAGCCATGCTATTGCCATGTCTGTTTCGTATTGGAAGATGTCCCCGTCCACTGGTTCTGCCCTTGCCACTGTCTTTCCACAGTAAGCCTGAAGTATGTGCCTGCAGTGAGCATGTGTATGCCTGGTGTTGAGCATACTATTCCTTTGTCAATGAAGGATATAGTCATGTTCAATCTGCTCATGATGTCTCTCCCTAGTATATTTACTGGTGATTGTTTTGAGTATAGCAGTGGCAGATATAGGTTGTGATCTCCAGCCCTCGAGCCCCAGAGAATCCTTGAGTGTGCATGGCATTGCCTGACAAGTTCAACTTCCCTTCACTAACACCCCACATCATAGGGACTAGTAGTCCATAGTGAGGCAAGTACAGCTGCTAAGTCTTCCTCAAACAAATCTGATTGTGTGGGGACGGATGTTTGTAGTGCCCTTGCCATTTTCTGTGCTACCTCCTTGTACGTCACACTCAACCAAACGTAGACGTTCATCTGGAACACCATCTCCCCATCTCCTACTTCATCTGAGAACAGGTCCTCGTCTGTCACCTGTGTCAGCCTGCATCCTTCAGCCAATGCTCTTACTGCCCTCCATGCTTTTCCTTCCCCATCCTGAGCATGAACTGCAATGTAGTCTTTGGTTGCCACAATACTCTCGATGTCCACTGATATTATTGCCCCTTCTTTCTCACTAGTGAGCGTTTCTGGTCTGAACAGGTATGCTGCCTGCCTCCTCCACACCTTGCCATCAATCCCTGGTAGCCATGCTATTGCCATTTCTGTTTCGTATTGGAAGATGTGCCCGTCCACTGATTCTGCCCTTGCCACTGTCTTTCCACAGTAAGCCTGAAGTATGTGCCTGCAGTGAGCATGTGTATGCCTGGTGTTGAGCATACTATTCCTTTGTCAATGAAGGATATAGTCATGTTCAATCTGCTCATGATGTCTCTCCCTAGTATATTTACTGGTGATTGTTTTGAGTATAGCAGTGGCAGATGTAGGTTGTGATCTCCAGCCCTCGAGCCCCAGAGAATCCTTGAGTGTGCATGGCATTGCCTGACAAGTTCAACTTCCCTTCACTAATCCAGGATCTAGTGGCCCCTGCGTCAACTAGGAAAGAAAATGTGTTGTCACCTATCGACACTTTTATGCGTGGTTCCTCCACAGGGTTAGGTGTTACCAACAGGATGGGACATAACAAGGACGTCTGTGGGCTGTCCTATTGGGGGTATAGTGATTGACCGTTCCCCTCTCGTGCTTGCCACGGGTATCCTCCAGTGTTGTCTAAATACCCCTGCTGTCCGTATTGGTTATACCCTCGGAACCCTCCCCCTGGCATGTGTCACATCGGACCTCATCCCCTCCCTCTTGCTAACCCACCCTTCCCTCTGTAGTTGTGACCCAGTATCGTCACTTTCCCCCTTTGCATCTGTGGTATTGGTGTGTCCATAGGTAGTTGTGTATTGTCTTGTATTTTCTTGAGCTGTTGTACCGTTTGGATGTGTTTTTATTGTGCCGTCGTCATTTGTTGATGTGCTGGGTGTTGGGCTGGTTGGTGCTATATTTGTTGTGCGGTGGGCGTCACATATTTTTGCTGCTGTGGTTGTGGTGGCACTTGTTGTGCTTGTCCCTCTTGCTGTTGCATGTGTGTTTCGCCCATTTGTTGTAGATGTGGTTGTTGGTAGTAATTTTGTCCCCCGTTGTAACCCTGCTGCCCTTACTCTCCCTATCCTGCTTGTGTCGGCCTTGCCCTGCATGTGCGTGAGACGTGTCCTACTAGTCCACAAGTCCAGCACGTTGGCCGCTTTCGTGCTTGCCACGGGTATCCTCCAGTGTTGTCTAAATACCGCTGCTGTCCGTATTTGTTATACCCTCGGAAACCTCCCCCTGGCATGTGTCCCATCGGACCTAATCCCCTCCTTCTTGCTAGCCCACCCCTCCCTCTGTAGTTGGTGGTGTAGCCATTGCCTATTGGCATGTATCCACCCCCCATCTGTGGTGTGTATATGTGTTGTGCTGTGTATGGGGGTGGTGGTGGCAATTGCTGTGTTGTAATTGGTACTTGCTGTGTCAGTGTTGCTGGTGGTTGAGACTGCTGTGCAGCGGCTTGCGTCGGTGGGGCTGGTGTCAGTGGGGCGGGGCTTGTTATCAGTGCACCTTGCATGGCATATTTTGACAGTTTCTTCTGGACCAGTTTTGCCTCATCTGCCTTCCTATCTTCCTCTTTCTGTTTCATATTTTCTTGCCATAACCTACAATGGTGTACTATTGTTAACTGTATTTCTGGCCATACTTTTGCTTCCATCCCTACCAATTTTTTTAACTGCCTCTGTACTGGTTCTGGGAGCCCTTGTATGAGTATGTGGTAAAAAATTGCTGATTGCATTTCCAGGCGCCACTTCTCCTAAATTTCCTGGATGTAATTAACAGGGTACTCATTCTCACACATTTTGCATGACGTTATTGCCCCTATGTCTGAGGTGACCAGATATTGTACCCTCAGCGCTTGCCATAGTGCATGTCTGCAATTTGCAAATGGTGCCCCGCCATGCGAAGTGTCACTGATTGTCACCCCTGGGAATCCCGCCCTCTTCCAAATGTCATCTGCTGCATCACGCCTTGACATCTCCAACTGCTAACTTGTGTCCTGCAGTTATCCATTCTATTTCATATATCCATTTTCCCACCCCTCCGCTCAAAGATGGTAGTCTGCATTTAATATTCTCTTTGTCTGCATGCTTCCATGGGACATATTGTGGCCTTGCACCCCCTCTCTCTAATAATGACATTTGTGTGTATTCTCTTATATCCTCTGGCGTGTCGATGTGGTGATATGTGTGTGTGTACTCACTCTCCTCTTCCATGTCAGAAAATTCCTCGATAAATTCAGTAAGGTGTTGTGCAAGCTGTGTGTCCCCTATGCCCTTATGACCTCTCCGTTGGCCCGCCTGGTCCTTGTGGGTGGTTGCTGATCCGTCCATTTTGCGACCTGGAAAGTCTCTAAGCCTGTTGACATATGGCATATGCTGGTGGCGTCATTGTTTGTAGTGTCCCCTCCGTTTTTTAGTTTTTGCCCTCCCGCCCTGTGTTTCTGCTTCTTGTGTCCTACATTCCCATGACGACCCGCAGCCTGTGCGTGTGATATATAGTTTACTTAGCCCTTCTCTACTCCCATCACTCTGACATCCGCAGGATCCGTCCTCCTCCTCACTACAAAAGCTGTCTGAGAATGTCAATTTTGTGCATGGGCGTGCTCATCCCACTGTTACAGTTTCCAAATCTATATCTGTGTACACACCTGTCTCCTCCGTGTCTCCCCGTACTTGTGATATCGCTACCTCTTAACTATTATATGCATTGATATTACTCCTGGGTGCTTGGCTTGCTCCTCTTAGCCCTTGATTGCTTCGTTGGACTCCTTCATACTCTAACACTGTTCTCGCCCTGCGAAGTTCGTTCATTATCGCGTCAATTACCTTTCCTAGCACCCTCGCATCTCCCCGTATGGCATCACTTACTTGTCATAGCACCCTTGCCTCTCTGTCCTTGTCGTTCCACATCCCACCCTCCTTTGCCAGTATACTATTATTCTCCCTTTCTCGTACTTCAGTGCGCTATCTGATATAATCTTTTTCTTCCATAGTGTCATCTCCTTGTCCTTCTCTTTCCGTTCCTCTTCTTTCCTTTTGATCTCTGATCTCCCATTGCTCCATACATGCTATTCTTTCTGAAAACCCCCTTATGCGGTCCTCTTCCCTTTTCCTTCTCTCTTCCCCTTGCTGGTTTAACCCCGCTCGCACACCCTTTCCTTCTTGCGTCTTCACCTTCCTCTCCCACTATATTTGCTCGAGCTGTCTAATCAATATGCTTTGCGCCTCCCCCAGCTCTGCTAGTTTCGCTTCCAACAACGCCTCCTCTTCCTTCATCATGTTTCCCTCTTCCCTGGTACTTACCTCACTCCCTTTCTGAGTGTGTCCTACCTCTTACTTATCTACCTTTTTTATCACCTCCTCCTCTTCTCCTGTTACCGTCCCCCAAAGTTTCAATAACACCTGTGCTGCTATCCATTTGTCTGGTTTACCTGTGTCTGTTTGGTGTCTACTGTACTCCCTATACCCAGTCCCTTTCGGTAGTGGTCTTCTGGAGCATATGGTGGTGGGCTGTATGCTGGGTTGAAGTATCCCTCAGCAGCTGTTAACTGTGGTCGTGCTGCTTCTCTCAATTCTCTCATTGGCTAAAAACCTTCAGTTTCTTTCTTCGCTCTCTTTAGTTGGGGGTGTCTCTCCCTCACTTTCCTTTTTTATTTCTGCAATGGGGTATGATCCTTCTGCCTCTTCCTCACTCTCCTCAGCACTGTGAGGAGCTTGGGGTGCACTGCACCCTTCCTTGTCGCACACCTCCTTCTTCTTTACCTCCTGCGTGCTCATCATCCCGGGTGTATACACCTGAAACATTCTCCAGAGGTCGAAAACTTCTAGGTGGCCTGCTTACTTTTTCCTCTTGTAGGTGTTATGTAGGTATGCTGCAGTTAATGTTGAGTGGTCATGTCAAAGCTGCCGTTGGGCGGCCACGGTATCCTAATCCTGTCATCTGTCCCTTGAGTCCATTCAATACTGTACTTTACTATTTTATCTCTGTTCGGTATAAGTTTTGTGCAGATGTGCTGGAGTGGTGTTCTTAATGTGCTGGCCCTATATCCTGCCCCTATCCCGTAATACACAGACATTTAGAAATTTGCAAATTTTGTTTACCACCGTTACCTGGCCCTGTAATTTGGGGACTTCCGACTTTCCGCTGCAAGGAAAAGCAATGTTGTTATTACAATACTTTAGTGCTGGTCACCACTGCTCTCTTATTCTTCACAATGCTATTGCCCCCTCGACACCCCTCCTTTCAGAGCTAGGGCCCCCTTCGGCCCATGGTGCTCCGGGCCCCATGCATCCTCGTGCCCAGCGCAGCGTGCTTTTGAGCTGCCCCTCCTTCTCAGCGCTGCCGCTACTCGGTGCGCCTGTGATATTCTTCCAACCCCATCTGCTTTCTTTCTGTCTCCACTGCCTGCGCAGTGTATGCACGTCTCTTCCCCCTCCCACTGGTCGCACCGCTGCTCAGCGTGACCCCTTTGGTCAAGGATATGCCGGTGTTCTCCGTGCGCGGCCGCCTTTCCCCCTTCACCCCTCCTTAACCACATGCTGTTGCTCCAATTATGCTGAAGAAGACTGCAGTGTTCTATGCAAGCCCTATGGGTGACGTCACCATCTAGTACAATGTGTTACCGGTACGTACAGTTACAACATAAAACGCACACCAATTTTGACAATGTTATTTCCCACAATCCCCACAGCTGTCTTCCCATCGCACCCGGAGTGAAGTATTCATTAATCACTTTCGTTATTATGATTGTGCTGCACCCGCTGCGTCGCCTCATGTGTGATACGCCCCCTCCCCAAAGGGGCCTAAGCAGCCAACTATCTTCCACACTGAGAAACAATCTAGCTACCTCTTGCGGGAATATGTCATCTATTCACTGAGCTAAAACACTCAATTAATAGGAATCCTCATCTATTCATCGAACTACAATGGCGACTCATACGAATGCCACACCCCCTGCACAGGTGTCAGTGATCTAGACCAATCAGCGCGATCCGCCAGTCAACACGTAAGGGCTCAACGCCCCAACCAGCACTCTCGGTAACACCAGAAGGGAGGTTTTGCTCCGCTCTCCCCCTACACCTTATAAAATGATTGCCCCTCAATGACCAAAATCTTTTCTTAACACACTGTAAATTCCTCCCCCCACCCGCACAACATTACACTGCTGGTTGCGTGTGCCATACTCACATCGGGCTCTCGCCTGCCAGTGCCGCTCGGCTGCGGGCACCCCTCCCAATCAGCTCGCCACCTCCATTCGTCTGGACCACATGTGGGCACTCGCCAACCGCGGGCGGGACATTTCTGAAGTCGGCTCCCGACAGCCAATCTACGGACAGCCATCATCGCAGTTCGTGATGGTCCTGCAGTCCTCCAAAGGGGGCAACGGCAGAGGGGGCCTCATTGCCGGGCCACCATGATGCAAACAGTCTCGCTGTGGTCTATCTCACCATCTCAGCAGTGCCTCCAACTTGGAGGGGTAATTTCCCGGGGGTCAGCAGGGCTGTCCGCGGACCTCCGGGGTTGGGGAGGCCCCAACTCCTCCCGCGTCTATCACTAGAACAGCTCATACAAAGGAAACATACTTCTGGGCAACATATTTCAAGGGTCAGCTCGAGCACATTTTGAGTCCATCACACAGTAACATGCTACTTTTAGTGATACCTATTTATGTCTACGAAACTGCCATCACCTAAATATCCGCTTCTGCTTCGGACAAATTACAATTTACCTGCCTAATTCGGTCAATTCTTTGGAAGGATTGGCATACACCCACACTATCACAAATGGTATCCTTCAATTTCACCAACTCTGCCAGAATGACACTGCTTGATATGATATGATATGGCATTTATAACGCGCCTATACACAAGTGCTTGTTTAAACTTCACCCTCTTATACCCCACTGCTTGGCCCTTTTCCTTTCCAGCACAAACTATGGAATGGATAACTCAGGGGGGGAGGAGGGTGGTATGCCAACTTCCAGACATGCCTGAGCCCTTTGAGATCATTTGGTACAATCCAAATAATTCCTAACACAACATAATATTTCAATTCCAAGTATTTCTAAGTAGTGATAAGGGAAAAGTAACAACAAAAAAACTGCTCTTTGTTTACTTGCAAGCGTGAAACAAATGCAGTTATATGTTCTGTTCTTCTTGTGAGACATGAAATATGGCTGGAGACCCCACTACTGTAACTCTCAGCTGTTTTGAATGATGAGGTTTCACCCAGAGTTTAGTTTACAGCCTGTTTTGAAATGAAGATATATTCTTTCTTTCAATACCTGAAGACAATATTTAGTTTAAATTCTACATTATTATCTCGTCGGTGAAATGTGACAGCATTTGAATCACTTGATTTATAAGGGCTTTAGTTCCTGGCATTGTAAGTAATATGAATTTAACAGGGGCAATCTGTAGGCAGTCAAGTGTCTGTGCCTTGTCTATGGAAAAGGATTCTAGAAGGCAGCAGATTTTGGGTTACTGAACTTCACACACAATCTGAAAAATAGAGCACATGCTCAGTTTGGAGACAGCATGATGTTGTACTTCTACCATAAAACCAGATAACAAACGTAAAGCATAAGGGCTCCTTTTCATAAACATAATTTAATTTGCAGGCGGAGACAAGCACACTGCCTGTAAATAGACTTTGGTGGCAGATGCATTGCATTTTGTGCACAGAACTCGGGATCAGAGCAGGAAGTCTGCTCCACTGCTCACCAACACTTTATCCAGAAAATATTACTGCATCTGCAGTGCCTCGAAGCTCTATGCAGGCAGAGACTCTTGTACCCTCATGGAATTCAATGGTTTTTTACACCTGTAAAGACAGGCAGATTGCATAGGGATTCATTAGAATGATAGCCACTATTCACATGTATGGCGGCCAGCATTACTGCTCATTTTCAGTTAGGGCTATGCAGAGTCCCAGGAAACTGGGACGTCCTGGATTCCTGTGCACTTTTTGACTCTCCCTAATTGAAAACAGTTAAAATGCGCTTCATTACGACTTCGGCGGCACTAGTGCCGGGGCTACAGCCGGAGTAGTTTTTTTACTGGTACCCACGAATGGGCAATTACCGGTCATTACGGCCCTGCCGGACCCGGTATTTGCACATTCCCGGGCGCTGGTAAAAAATGGTCCCCATTCCCATTCGAGCGCCAAAGGGCTCAATGGGAATCAGGAGGCCGGATGCACCGGCACCAGTCAGAATGGTGCCAGTGCATCCGGGCATGGCCTGCTCGCGGGGCCGCCCGGCAGGTAAGGTCCTGGTTGGTGGGAAGGCACCCACGAGCATAACTCGTAGTTTGTCGGTACGCGAACAATGGTACAGGCAAGCTTACCGGCACCGTTGTTACTATACCGGCAAACTTGTAATGAGGCCAAATGGCTAGGGGACAGCTTCAGACACGTGCGCTAATGGCTGCACTGCTGCTTGTGAAACGTGCACTCCATGTGAAATGACAGCGATAATGTCAATAATCTAGGGCAGTGCAACAATCAAATGGAATGGTGTAAGGGCATGCACTGATAATGCACCACAACATTCCACAAAACTCTCAAAAAAATCACAGGGAGTCATACATTAAGCGGGAGGCTCACGATATTTGCACAAGAACACTTGAATCGCTTTTTCACAAATACGCCTTGGGGGTTCCACCGTAAATAAAGGAACACAGACGCAGCTGAAAATGCAGTGTGGAGGCCAAGAAACAATTTAGAGATGACTAGTAATTTCAGTTTGTGCTTTAAGGGTGCCCTGTGTATTTTAGTCTTTAGGTGAAGCAAAAGGTAAATGGGCAGGGCCAATAGCTCTAGACATCAAATCCCCAGGTGATAAAATCATATGGCATATACTGCCAAGGTAATAACACCATTTGCCTGACATTGCCATAAATTGCTTATGCACATGTGCACTTATGTAATAGGCGGGCTCTTCCAGTGGCTGTAATTAGCCTATGCCACGAGGGCCCGGCAAGTACTTTTCTCAGTGAGTGACGTTATGTAAATGTGCCATGCTGACACTGTTGCCCGTGGCTACTCGCCTGTACGGGTTACTAGCCATTAGTTGTATTGTTGGTGTTCTTTTGGAATGTTTCACATGTATGTGTCGCTCGCAGGTGCAGGATATGTCCTAGGCCTTTAGTGGTTGAAGGTAATATGTTTTGCTTGTTTGGATTCCCTGGTTTGTGTTTCTGCCTCCACCACCAGCTGCAACATTTAGGCTTTATAGACAGCATAGCATTATTAGCTATGTATTCCTGGTCTCTTGCAGTTTGGATACACTGCAGGCATAGAAGAGCAGATTTCCCAAGGGCAACACAAGATTCAAAGCATAGTTTGGAATGTCTAGACCAGAGTTCACAAACATGTCTTGTTTGCTCCTGATGAACGCTCTGCATTGAAAGCTGACGAATAGAAACATGTTGGTCCACATTGCAACAATTTAGTTGTGCAATTATGACTTTGCGCTTACTTGGTGGTTCACTGCCTTTTTAAGAAGATGGGGGTTGCAACTAAAATGTGACAAACCGTATTTGAAAAAGTATTAGTGTGGGTGAATTAGGATCGAGCCACTTACCTGTTGGGCACACAAGGGTGCACTGCAGGCGTTAATGATTGTTGAGAGTTTCTTCATGTAGTGTTGTAGTCAATCCATTGATGAGAATCTATTGTGTATGTGTAATGAATAAGCTATTTAAGTATGCATGATTTATTTTTTATTTTTGATGTTAATAATACATTCAGTATTTTATATTTGTTGTCACTTGCTTCAGAATCCAGTTCCAGTTCCAACCTGAGACTGGAGGAGGCCCGAGAGACACAGCCCCTAGTATTTTAGATTTAATATGAAAAGTGCTGGAGTGATTTTTTATTGATCGGTTTTTGGGTTTACCCTACAGCATGCATAGATAGTGAACTATTATCTCCGAAGTGAGTTTCGAAGGGATTTTCTCCTTCCCTGTCACTGCAATTCTTTAAAAATCAGTGTAAAAGGTGGATATCACCCCGTTTTTAGGTTAAAAAAAAAAACATGTTTTGTATGTGATTATAAAGAGAGCTCATCAACCAGTCCATGACTTCAAGATCTGCCACACTACCAGGCAAACATATCACAGCGATGAGAAAAATATGTGTATAGACTAGGGCTGTACCGAATAGCATATTTAGTATTCGGCCGAATAACGAATAGTTTGTCAAGCCGAATAGGAAGCCAAATAGTTGCTTTATTTAATAAATTATGTTCCAAACTTTAAAAAAAACACACTTATTAAAAAAACAAATAAAGTTCCATTTTAAATGCATTCTATACTTTAATTTCTCTTTATTGTTAATTAATGTAGTATCTTTATTTAAAGTATAAAAGCCAGAAATAAAGCAGAGTTAACCAAAATGAAGGGACCAAATGTACAGAAGATTGTTGCATATTCAGTGTCAGTTAAAGTAGGAAGCTTCACAAATGCAAAAGGACTGCCTTTGAGAATCAGATGCATTGCATTCTCTATCCAGTTGCAAAGTCAATGCAGTCGAGTTTCGAAAACTTTTTCACAGCTCACATAGAAATGTATAAAATGGTTAATGTCGGCTCATGCAGGACACAAGTCGAGAGGAAATCTGAAATGCGTGAACTCCATCTCACAACTATTCACCCCTCCCAAACAAATGCTGCTCACTTAACACACTTTCTCGCTAATACACAAACATATGCAACTTAACATTTCCTGATAAAATATCAGATCATGTTAAACTCAGGACCTTAAAAAGAGAAAAGGGGGGACCATGACGTACGCAATGGGAAGTGACATGACAGGAACTGAAAGTAACTATGCACATTTCTTTCAGTTCAGAACGCTTAAGTTGGAGACGTTGAGCATGGCATTTGCCTACTCAAAATCGTTAGAGGGCAAATTCATATGTATACTGCCTTAACTTGCAGGGGTACTGCTTCAAAGTGCTTGTGTGACATATGTTCAAAGAATGGGAAGAATGGGAGGAGAATACACATCTGATTAGCCTGCTTTCTTACAGTCCATATCGGATATTTCAGCTGATGGTAGGGTTACATAGTGTGGGTGACACTTTTGCTAAGGTACCATGAGTCACAGCACTAATGGTGCTTGAACGTTATTTATATTGCGATAAACATAAAGAAGTGGATGAAAGTAAAGATAACGTATGGCAGAGTCAAGGTTGTGCGGTAAAATGTAGATGTGGCATTGCGAAAATATTGCGAAAAAGTTATCCATAAGGTATAATTGAGGTAGAGTCAAGTATGGGAGTTATGGGTGGAGAGGGACAGTTATTTGGTTAATGTCTGCAGTCATATCTGAGAACGTTTGTTCATGGAGTCACGTTTTCATTGTAGTTTTAACTTCTTGATAGTGCATTCTGTTTTAGGGTTTTTCGGTTTTTGAGGTCACACTAGACACAGTAGAGTAATGTAAATAGGCTACAACAGAATATAAGGACAAGTTAACATAATGTAGCTCTGTTAAGATAGAAAACAAATGTCAGATCACTGCTGTGGATTGCCCCTTACTCATTCTTGAGAAGTTTGGACTTGGATGTGTGCGCTGCTAAAATTCTTCTGAACGGAACCCAGAAGGAAGCTGGGCCAGCGCACATGCACAAAGCTTAGAGGGAACATTGTATCACCAGCACACAAACATGAAAACAATCCTTTTTTTTAGCATGAATCTTAGTATGCCACCTTTAGGATCTTCCACTGGCAGCATCTTTGTGCTACTCGCAGCATACTCAGCGGTTCATGTGTTATGTAGGCTTGGAAAACATTGGTGCATAATCACGAAATCACGGGTTTAGGGAAGACCTTGCAGGTATACCCCCAGATCTGGTACCAGAAATACCACTTTCTCAGAAATACAACTACACACATCCATTCACAGCTGTCCAATAATATTGTGTGCCATACTGTGGTTGTGGTCCCTCTTGTCCACAATTATATTGCTCCCAGATGTCAAACCATAGTCTACACACTACTGTGGTTGTGCTCCATGGTATCCTACCACAATGTGTGCCCTACTGTGATTCTGCACCTTGTTTAATGTGTGGCTTGCTGTGATTCTAGTCTGTGATGTCTCACTTTAAGATTGTTCCTACTACCACTATAATATGTGACCTTGTGTGGTCACATGGTCGTAAACATGTACTTCTACTCCTCGTTGTTCAATGGTAATTGGTGCCCCATAGTGATCTTGTATACCGCTGTCCCACTGTAATTGTGCTATCATTTTATTTTTTATATGTGATGTCCCACTGGAAGTTGTTCGTACCTAATGTACCATTTTAAGGGGTTCTTTAGCAAGTTTTCTCATGTGATCTTTACATTATACCATCACAGACCAGGGAGCCTAAGGATGTCTTCACACAAGAACCTTTTCTGTTAAATGCAGATATTAAACTATTAGCTCAAATGTATTCCAGGACACTAGGTATGATTTTGCTTGAGTGTAATTGGGAAAAAATTCCCACTGAGACATCACCAATTGGGTGCTTCCACTTAACATTGCCATTGGCACATCAAAAGGATGCTCCAGGTTGTCCATTAGGCCCTCAACTAGCCTCTCTGCACGAACATGTCAACAACACCATACTCAGATCAAATTAGCTATTCACGCATAACATTTTAATACTGCTCCCAAAAGAAATAAAATAAAAAACACTACAACTCTGCAACCAACTCTACGACCAATTTACACACAACAACCTCAGTCAAGACATAATATTGTGAGATAAACATTAAAGGAAGCTGGAGACTGGCTGAATCAGAGCACAGGGTACTGAGAAGCACCTGTAATGTCATATACAAAACACCCTTGGTTTTACTAAACTTTTAATTAATAGCAAGTAGTGCTGAAAGACACTGTTCTAATAAGAGGTGGGTTATTGAATGTACATGTGTGAAACGCAAAGAGAAATCTGATAGGACTGGTGCCAGTTTCTACACATTATATGAGAAAGGTAACCACCCAGAAAAAGAAAACCCAGCTCATCTCACATTATTATCTATTTTAAAGAACGCACTAGCAAAGATGTGTGCCTTTAATTTCATCAGTCAGCATGCAATTTTCTGCATGAAGAAAATTACATCGTCCCCGAATCCTAAACGTTTTGGTATCAAGGAAAATACATGTTTCAAAATGTACTTTGATTTTATTCTGCAATGTGTTTCATTCACAGCATGTCAAATCAAGTCTGAGGTAAAAAGTGTTTCTTTCCCTGACGGCAATAGATTGTCTGTACAAAGAAGAAAGAGAGACATTGCTGTGATGTACGATGAGAGCTAGGGTTGAGAATGCAAAGCATGTACTGGATTATGAATTGATATGCAAGGCAGAGAAAATCCTATTTCATACAAGACAAGCCTTTGGAGAAAGACATGGAGAAAGAGCAGTCTCGCTCTTTGCGAGGCATCTTAAAAACAAAGATGACACAAACCATATTTTGTCAATTACTGATAGAAATAATATAATACAGAGGAAAGATGAAGAGATCTGTGAAGTGTTTTCAACTTGCTGTGAAAAATGATATACTCAGAAGAGAGTTGTAGGTGTAGAAGTCATTATTGGGGGTCATTATGACACTGGCGGTAGCCGTGCTGGTAAATACCTGCACGGCTGCTGCCGGAGTCATGAATTTTCCGGCACCCGGAAATGGGGACTTACCGTGGCATTACAGCCCCGACAGTCCCAGTATATCCCCATTGCCAGGTGCTGAAAAATATGACTCCCCATTCCCATTTGAGTCCCATTGGACTCAATGGGAATGGGGAGGGCGGATGCACCGGCACCATTCATGAATGGTGCTGGTGCATCCGTCGAGGTCTGCGCGCGGGTGCCGTTCTGCCCGCCAGGACAGACCTGGCTGGCTTAAAGGCACCCGCTCGCTCAACTCGTAGTTTGCTGGTCCGGAAACAAAGGTACTGGCAAGTTTACCGGTACCATTGTTTCCGGACCGGAAAACTTACAATGATGCCCATTGAAGTGCTTTTTGCCTCCATTGGTATCCATGGAAGAGATAATGGAAGCTATAAATATGATAAAAGGAGGGAGAAGTCTGGGTCCTGATGGTCTACCAACTGAATTTCATAAAGTGGTTGCCAAAGAAAGTATACCTCGCCTCAAAAGAGCATTTTCATCTATAATTAAAAGACGCTCAATTCCAAGATCAATGCCATCCACTTTAATAACAGCTTTTCCTAAAATGGGGAAACATCACCTGGATTTTGCAGAAATACCAGAAAAGATGGAAACAAAATAGACGGTATGGTATATTTGACCGAATTTAGGCTGTACGAAAATCCTGTACAACCAAAACTTCGATCAAATATGCCATACATGATCATTATAGCGAACAAGGGGAACGGGAGTGCTGGGGTGTACCCTGTTCCCTTTGCTCGCTATAATTTGGAACGGGTGTTGCAGGGTTGTCCCCTACATAGGGGAATAAAGTTAGAAGAAATACAAATAAAAAAAGGAAAGGTCCCTGCAGCGCCGGTTCCCAAGCAGGTAAGTAAAGGGAACCAGTGTTGCTGGGAGTCGGCGGCACACGACGAGGTGTGCTGCCAAAAGGTAACTAAGGGTGGGAGTGTATTTGTAGGGTGTGCTTGGGGAGGCACTTGTAACGGGCAAGTTAGCGCCAGTGTTTTTGACTGCAAACTTTTCCGTTACGGCAAACAACACAAATCCGATTTTGAAAATTAGAGACCAATTTCTCTGTTAAATGCAGATATTAAACTATTAGCTCAAATGTATTCCAGGACACTAGGTATGATTTTGCTTGAGTGTAATTGGGAAAAAATTGGGTGTTGGGGGGGCTGCAATAGCTCAGATAATGTGAGGGAATTGATTGATGTAATACACTTGCATAGAACATCAGGAGACACTAAAGCTGCAGTGAGTACAGATGATGAGAAGGCCTTTGATCGAATTAGTTGGCCCTATTGACGTCACGTGCTGTGTAGGATTGAAAATGGTTCTCACAACAGGTCAATACATTTATTGTTTGTCAATGGGGGCTTCTGGTACAACAGGAATAGACATTACCATAATACAAAAAAAGCCCACAAACTTCCCCTTGCTCCTGTATTTCAAATGTGTAACTTAGGAAGATATGAGTGTTCAGTCCCATAAATAACTGCATCTGGGTCTCCAACCTTTCTTATTAGAGGGCCTGTGGTAGCGGCCCTGTAGTCATGGTTACCATGCTCAACCAATAGGAAGAGCACTTTTTGGGTGGCTTATAACTTTGCAGCCCCTGGATGAATCCTCATGAAAAGGAAAGTATATAGTCCTGTCAGATCAATCCTGCAAAGTTTGGTGAGGTTATGTCAAGTGGGAGGGGGCGGATCAAAGTTATATGGGGAGTTACAAAATGTGTGGTTTTTCTCATAGACGCAATGGAATTTATTTTTGCTCATGCCTACAGCCCAAACCGCTGGACAGATTTTCACCAAATTTGCAGCATGAGCGGCGGCTTGGTCCTGAAAGTGTGCTTTTGTAAATGTGTTGTAAATCCAACCAGTGTTTTTTTTTTAAACGACCCAAAAGTAGGTAAGAAAAAAATATATCTGGGTTTGGGGGCCGACGTGAGATCCGCAGACATGAGACGTGCCAGCTGATTTGATGTTGAATAGTGTGAGGTGCATCAGATTTTTGGAAAGGCCCGCCATCTTGATTCATGAACATCCGCTGGTGTCCATGAACATTGTGGTAAAAGCACATTTAAGAACACAACTTGTGAAACTTATCAAACAATCTTTGGGGGAAGTGAGGGGTGATGAGGATGGGATGGGATATGGCCTTAAAAATCAATAAACTGGCGTTTTTCTTCCTCAATGACCGCGAACAGTCCGGGACAGCACTGTGATGTCCGCGAATACCTTAGAAGTCAGGGAGCATCTATGCTTACTGTACAACTGGGATAGACATTACCCTAATCCAAAAAAAGGCCACAATCCTGTTTTTCAAATGTGTAGCTTATGAAGAAATCAGTGTTTAGTCCAATAAATAACTGTATCTGGGTCTCCAACCTTTCTTATTACAGGGCCTGTGGTAGCGGACCTGAAGTTATGTTTAAAATGCTCAACCCATAGGAAGAGTACTTTTTGGGTGGCTTATAACTTTGCAGCTCCTGGGCGAATCCTCACTAAACCATGCAAAATAAAGTATATGGTCTTGTCAGATTTATCCTGCGAAGTACGATGAGGTTTCGTCAGGGGGGGTGGGGGGGAGTTATAGGGAGGGTACCAGTGTTTTTTGTTAAAGGGACAGTTATGTTGTATTAATAAAAACCTATGAAATTCAATGAAAAAACGTAGTTAAAGGGAGGTTATGGTTACAAGTAAAACCCAACAACCTCAGAAATTCACCAGTTATGATAATCTAAGCAACCATAATTCATGCGACCTCGTGCACTGCTAAACTAACTCCCAGAACATCACAAGTGTGATTGATGACATCCTTGATGACATCATGTATGAACCACATTTTGATGAAAAGTCCCAACAAGGGGTTGTGTTTTTAGTGTTGGAATCAAGATGGCAGGGGTGATTGGGAGACCTATCATGAACTACTTAATCTATTAAACAATGTACTCATCTAAACAAAACATTATATTGGAGTGTTGTTGTTAATACAGGAACCTAACTATACATAAACATAGGCAATTGATGCAGCATGCACCATAGAAGTACAATATTTATAATTTTGTAATTTTGAGTAGTTAAATAATGAATTCTGCCTTATCAGAGTTTTGAGTAATGTTAAACATGTAATAACTAGCTAACAATTCAAGACTTACTAAACACCTGTGCTAGTAGAAACAATACATATTAAGACCCACAATGCATACAAATCAGAGGCAAATACAGGGAAAGTAAAGTAAGGAAGAAAGAAACAGCATCACTAGAAAATGTTAATAACATTAAAGTTTATCTTCATGTATACACATACATTGTGTGTTTGAGGCCTGCTTATTGCCCCATGTATGTGCACCATGAGCTGAGACCAAACCCTAAGGAAAGTACTTTAAGAACATACAAAAGGTTAACATCTAGATATACAGCACCTTTTACATTTTAATATTCTGAATGTCAGTGAACTAAACCACCTGGCCTAGATATGTCAGTGAACAAAAACAAGTGGCACAGATATGTGATGTCATCAGTGATGTCATCAATGCCATTTGTGATGTAATCTTTGAGGTCCCGGGTATTAGTTTTAGCAGTGCATGGTGGTGGTGCGAGTTATGGTTGCTTAGCGTACCATAAGTGGCGAATTTCTGAGGTTTTTCGGTTTTACTTTTAACCATAACATCCCTTTAACAAAGATTATTATTGAATTTCTTAGGTTTTTCTTAGTGCAATTTAACCATAATGGACCTTTAACAAAGATTGTTCAGTGAATCACCAATGTCTGGTGGGAGGGCATTGTCTTTGTGCACCTTGGGAGGATATAGAATGCTGAAATCATGGAATGTGTCTTATTGAGAAATCTTTTTTCTCTCTCATTGAGTGTTGGGTTAGACTGATGCTTTCCTACTGCAATCTCGTTGCTGGTTCAGTACCTAGGAGCCAGTAGTGTTCTTGATTATCCAGAGCCTCACGTTTATATTCTAACAATCCCTCCCCCTTTTTCTGCTGGTTTTATTAGAACATCAGGGTGACTGCCTAATGTTCTCATAGCTTTTCTTTCTAGTTGGGTCAAATTATCTCTTGTATAGTTATTTCCCAAATATCTTTTTGCCTAAGTCATCACCTTGTTTTCGAAAGTCAATATATCAGGGCAGATCGATGATGCGGTGAAATGAAAGTGGACAGTGGCTTAAGTCCTGTTACGCTCACTCTTTCTCCAAATCCGCTCCTCAAGACCCCTATCTCTAAAGAAATACTTGAGTTCAATTCTCTGAAGAAACATTTTAGCTCCATTTCTGTTTGGAAATTATCTGCTTTCATTGTAGGAACATAATTCAAAGATTTATTCAGGACTTCTGTCTCTTCTGGGGGACCTGCATGTTGTGTTGAATTATAAATTGGAGTTAACAATCCGGTTCTGTCTGTTGATCCATTGTCTGGTGTGCATCCCATATTCCCCCTGTGGGTATTGCTTTCTGGTCCTGCCTCTTCTCCCCCCCGGTCCCAAAAAAATGTTAAGGGGGTAGGTTTAGATTGCCCAACACTGAAGGGGTTTCCTCTCTTGTAGGGTCAGATTTACGTCCACTAGTTGTATTAGAGGTGTCAGAGAACGTGACATACTTTTTCTATGGCCACCATTTCTCTGCTGACATTTCTCGACCTATCCTCTATTCTGATCTTGGTAAAATTCTCATACTAGATGCAGGTATGTTATTTCTTCTTCATACAGCTCTACATCTTTTTGTCTCATGTGAACTGTCTGTCTGAATTTCAGGATTTCTTTATTGATTTTCTCAAATGTATTATTTCTTATAATTTCTCTAATTAAATTGGTTTAAGTTTGTTTGATGCCTTTTATAAAATGGTAATGGCTATTATTGGTATCCAGTGAACAACTCATCAAGGAAAATGCCTCCACAGGGTGAAATGTCTCCAAATATGCACACTCATTAAAATCAAACACTTTCCCCAAATATTCCAGGAGTGGAGTTTATAATGCTAAATTACGCCTCTCCTAAAGTTTTTGGAGAAAGCATTTTAGGGGCCAGGAAAAGAAATGGCCGCCCTACCTACATTGTTCAGGCGACATATTCACATGGAACCATATTGTTATATGTTGTTGTATTTATTTCCACATGCATGGTGTGGTGTTTTCACAAGAAACCCATACAAAAGAAAAACATTAGCAGTCCTGGAGATAACTTGCAATATGGGACCATGCGGTGGAGGGTTGGGTAAGATTAAACAGACACAGTTGATAGTCCAGACACAAAGGGGACACATAGGATATGATGTTGCATTTATAACTCGCCTGTACACAAGTGTTTGTAGGCGCAACAAGTCAAGGAGGTGGAAACAAGGGAGGACAAAATAATGATCTTACTAGGCCTTGTGTCATACAGATCACGCAAGTGCAGGGAAGAGGGAAGGGAAGAAGTGCCAGGGGGAGGGGGAAGGGATACTGCAGTAAACTCACAAGGGCAGCCAATATGTGACTCATAAGTGCAGAGAGAATGGACTGTAGGGTTGCAGATACAGACCTTTAAGTGCTGGGGAGCCAGAGACATTGCGAGGGCAACTGGACATGCAGGAGCCTGGGCCCGGGTTCAGAGGGTGACCAGGTGATCAATGCACGGAGCAGTCAGGTGCATCAGCAGGGTAGAGGAAGAGAGAAAGCCGAAGCCAAAAGGAAGGACTTGAGTGGCTTCCAGAACCGGAGGTGGTGCTGCTCAAGTTTGAGAGAGGCAGGGAGGCTGTTGTAGAGGGAGGCCCCAGCAGAGGAGATAGATCTGCCTCCACCTTTCTGTTTGGAGAAGCATCTGACCCTTAGAGAGTTGGAGGTGGATGAGCATAGAGCTCGAGAAGGAAGATGTTTTGGAACAGAACGTTGGAGGTAGAGCGGTCCCAGGCCCTTGAAAGGCTTGTGGCAAGTGCAGAGGCTTGTGAAGTTGATCCTTGCTGCCACAGGGAGCCAGAGAATATATTTCAGACCTGGAGAGATATGATTCCTGAGCTTGATGCCAAGGACAAGTCTTGCAGTCCTGTTCTGGATAAGGTGTAAAGGTCTAAGAGTAGAGAAAGAGGCAATAGTCCAGCCTAGAGAGGACCAGAGCGCTGGAGACAGTGAGCTTCTGAGGGAAAGCAAGATAAGGAAGAATACCTATGAGGAGGTTCAGCTGATAGTTTGACTTCTTAGAGACATCAGACATGTGAGAAGAGAAGGAGAGGGTGTATTTGAAGATGACACCAAGGTTCTTAGCCTCACAGAAAAGAGCGGGAAGCGGAACCATAGTGGGCAGCATGAGAGAGAAAAGGAGGAAGTGGGTGTCCCAATGAGAAGGATCTCAGTCTTACTGGCATTAAGGCAGAGATCATTGGTGGCAGACCATTCCAGAAATGCGGCCAGACAGTCTGGTATGAGAAAAGAAGCAGAGGTGGCCGAAGGGAGCCTGAAGGAGAGCTGAGTGTCATCTGCATATCATTGAAAATTGAAACATAAAGTAGCGATGCAGTGAGAAAGAGGTGCCAGGTAGTGGATCAAGAGTCAGGGAGAGAGTTTAGATGCCCAGGGAACACCAAAAGTAGAGAGAGTGATAGAAGAGAGGAAACCTGAGAGGCCCGGTCGGTGAGAAGGAAGGTCAACTAGGGCAGGGACTGATCAGTAATACCAAGGTTGTCCCAGAGACGATTGAGCAGGATGGCATGGTTGACTGTGTCGAAAGCAGAGGGCATATCGAGGAGAATGCAGAGAGAAGGGAGATTAGAGTCGAAATTGGAGAGCAAGTATTCACAGGTGTTCAGGAGAGCAGTTTGCATGCTTCTGGAAGCTCTGAAGCCAGACTGGTGGTCATGGAGGCAACCAACAGAGTCAGTATGTAGATTGGGAGATTGCCAACTTTTCCAAGAGTTTGCCCAGCAAAGGAGTGTGGAGATAAGGTGATAGATAGCCGGAGAGGAAGTATTGTCCAAAGGCTTCTTTAGAAGGTAGTGCACAAGAGAGTGCTTAAGGGTCAAGGGGAAAGTTCCAGTGGCAAAGGAGTGATTGCAGAAATCAGCCAAGGCTGGAGCAAGGGTGTCAATGTGGTCCTTGATTGTTCTGGATGAGCAGGGAGGACCTGCTTTGTTGAGACTTTCCTAGATCAGAAAGGAGGAGGAGAGACGGCCTGTGATGGGCCAGGAGTGATAGAGGAGGAGGAATAGAAGGTAGAGGAATAGAGGGTGGTTAGGATGTCCTGAGTTTTAGTAGTGAAATAAGAGGCCATGGCCATGCAGAAGGCCTGCGAGGGAACAGGAGAGGTAGAGACTGCAGCAGGATTGCACAGCTCCTTGCAGATTTTGAAAAGTTTGGCCGAGTTGTTAGATGCCGCAGAGATGCAAATTTGGGTGTAGACTCTCTTCCTAGAGAGGACAGAGGGTCTGTACTGCCTTTGAAGCAGGCAGCAGGCCAGTTTGTCAGGGTGTGCGTCCAAGGCCCTCCAATTCCTCTCCACCACACTACACTTTCACTTGGATTTAGGCTTTAAGCAGATCGCCATGACAGGGGCAAGGACATCCAGAGTGTTAGAGCTAGAGAGATGGAGGTTAGAGAGAGTGGTGTCAGGGTGTGAGTCAGCCAAAGGTGCAGGAGGAGGAGAGAAAGTAGCAGAAAAAGCCTCAGCTGACACAAGCTTCATGGGTCAGATGACCAAGAAGGCAGGTGGCAGTGCTGGAGTCAGCTTGAGCTGCGGGGAAAAAATGGAGAGGTGGGAAGAAAAGATAAAGTGATCGCGCCAAGAGAGAGGAGTGGTGAGAAGGTTAGAGAAGGGGAGGTCTGAGACGATCAGAACATCCAAGGTGTGCCCTGCAGAATGATTCGGGCCAGAGGGAAGAATAGAGAAAGACAGAGAATCGCAGGGGCTGTCAAAGAGTCCTGAAGAGGGGCTGGTAGCATCCAGGTGGATTTTCAAGTCTCAGAGGACAAGAAGTTTGTAGGTAGAGGCCTGGAGCGAGGAGAAGAAGTCAACCCACTCAGAGAGGAAGAGGGCAACCTGGCCAGGGGGCCTGTAGATAGTGGCACAGTGACAGATGGAGAGCCGGCAGACTAGGCATTAAAAGGAGGAGTAGTTCTGATTTGGAATGATAGAAGGTGGGATCCACTCTGGTAAAATCAAGGCTACACCCCTACCAGGATGGTTGGTTCTGGGTTCAGAGAGGATCTTGTATCCATCCGGAAGGAGAGTGTCAAAACTCGTGACTGAGCTGGCCATGAACCAAGTCTCGGTGAGACCGAGTACATCCCAGACAGCATCTGGCAGATGTCAGAGGAGTGTTTGACAGCTGAACGAGAGTTCAGAGTAGTGATGCGGAGCAGGTTGCCACATTTGAAGGACTTCCAGGGAGGGGTACATGCCAGAGGTACACCCTGCAGAAGTGTTGGAGGTGCCCTAGGATGGACAGAGGAGGTAGGAAGAGAAGGCAGGGTTGTCAGAGAGGGAGAAGACTAGTGCCAGATTGGTAGCAGAGGAAGGCGGCGGCAGGGGAGCCATAGAAGGGCAAGAAAGGATAGCAGGAGAGGAAAGGAAATTGATAAGGCGTGGGAAGCGTCTATAAAAGAGGAGATTGTCCTGAGGGACCTGGACCGAGACACTGCCATTTAAGTAGACATTAATGATGGTATAGAGGAGTGGAAGGGGGACAGGAGGGCCTCCCACCGGGTGCCACCATTAATGGGAGAAGAGGAAAAGGGAGAGAGAATAAAGACAATATGGGGGTACATAGGCCTGGAGAGTGAACGACACAGAGTATGTCTGTAAGGGCCTGTCTGGAGGAAGCACTGGTATAGGTATTAGTGATAGGGGGCATGAGTTGGGGACTAGCATGTCCTGTTTGAGCTTCTTCCTGCCAGACTTAGTTAGAGGGATAGGATAGTTAATAGAAAAGCAGTTAGAAAAGATAGTTGAGACAGAGAGCAACATAGGGGGGTTCAAGGAGGAAAGAGGGGGATAGGGGAGGAGAGAACAGGCAAGGAAGGGGGGAGGGGAGGTCACACAGGGGTTGGCAGACAGGGGGGGCGCACAGGAGGGGACCCAAAAGGGTGGGGAACACAACAAAGAACAAGAACAGACCTACAAATCAGATGCAGTACTGAACCATCAGAAAGAAAAGAGCACACTGCAGATGTAGTACAAAAACAAGGCAATCCACACATCACAACAGGGAACCTGCAAGTAAAGAAAGCAAATGCAATACAGGACCAAAAGCAAAACACAGAGGTCAGCAGGGAACCTATAAGTGAAGAATGCAGGCAATTGCAATGCAATGCCACAAATCGTGGTTAGCAACACAATATCAAGAACCATAGAGAGCAAACAGCAAGTCAATACAGTCAACAATACAGTCAATAAGGAACAGAACACAACAGCAAACTAGAAGGAGAATGCAGGCAATGAAAAGTAATTCCAGAAAAATAGTGGAGTACGAGACAGTGTCAAAATAGCACATAAAAGATTGAAGAATGAAGGCCTGAGATATGAGAGGAAGGAAGGGAAACGGAACAGGATGCAGGGATGTAGGCAATGGAACAGGATGCAGGGATGTACGATGTGAGGGAGCGCACACGGCCAAGTTTTTGGCTAAGTATTTGCACACAGCACAATACAACACACCAAGATTTGGCTTACCTGATCAGTTGCAGCAGGTCGATGGCTGCAGGCTACGTTTTACCATGGCAGACACTGACATACACCACTGGAGTTATCCTTAGCTTCTGGTCCTTGGCCGAGGGGGCTGCTACGGCAGGGGTTGACTTTGGTGGCCGATGTAAAGGGTCTGCCAACTAAAGGGAGCACGGTGGGATGGAGGGACAGGGGGGAGCCATAAAAAAAATCAAGCAGGACAAAGGGAGGGGGCAGTAGGTACACAAGCGCTGCATGGTGAGAACAACACTTTTACACATGCACAACTTACTGTGCCACGGAGCACCTGTCCTCACCACAGCAATTGCGAAGTTGACGTTGGCATTGTCTGATGATGGTGGGTATGGCCTGTGGGTACATAGAGAGAAAACACATGCTGGTGCATGCTTACCTGCTGTCTGAGCAGAGGTTTGGGCCTTGGGTCCTCCTGGTCTGATTTCTTCATCCGACCTTCGCTACGGACGCCCGGGCAAGAGATACCCTTGATCTAAGATCTAAGAGTTAAGAGCAGACAGGAAGAGGCAATGCTAAGAAGGTGGGTGGTGCTGAGGCCAGGTGACCTAGATCCACTTGCACCATCTCCCTGTCTGCTAAGGACAAGAGGCTGGAGGTCTGCTTATGTAGGGAAAAAGAGCAGCAACCAGGAAAGCACCAGATGGGCGGGGCTTAGGCTAGGTGACCTAGATCCACTTGCACCTGCTCCTCATCTGCAAAACACATGCTGGTGCATGCTTACCTGCTGTCTGAGCAGAGGTTTGGGCCTTGGGCCCTCCTGGTCCGATTTCTTCATCCGACCTTCGCTATGGACGCCCGGGCAAGAGATACCCTTGATCTAAGATCTAAGAGTTAAGAGCAGACAGGAAGAGGCAGTGCTAAGAAGGTGGGTGGTGCTGAGGCCAGGTGACCTAGATCCACTTGCACCATCTCCCCGTCTGCTAAGGACAAGAGGCTGGAGGTCTGCTTATGTAGGGAAAAAGAGCAGCAACCAGGAAAGCACCAGATGGGCGGGGCTTAGGCTAGGTGACCTAGATCCACTTGCACCTGCTCTCCCATTAACAGTGGTTCCAAGTGAGAAGACCTCTTGGACGGCTTCTCATTCTCATGCTCTATCATTAATGACTACTACACAGGAACTATCCTGATTCAGGGACCTCAACCCAACCTCCTTCTCTTTGACCAGATCCTGCCTTCCCTCGCCTGTCTCCCTACCACTCTCATTGCTCCCCCCTCTGACTGGACCACCACACCATGTACCAGCCCCCCTCAGAAAACCTACAAAGGCAGAGACCTCCTTCACCTGGCGACTCTTAAAGCCTGCTCAGCCAACAAACACTACTGACATCTGCCAAGATATCAGTGAATGGTGTAACCTCTGTGACACTTCCTATTAAGAGTGGTTGAACACAGGCGTTTCCTCTATCTCCTCTCTTATTAGATTTTTTCATTGGACACCTGGCTATTCATATTCGAAAAGATCAAGCTATTATGTGAGTGAATTCTGGAACGATACATCAGAAATTGTCCTTTGTGTGGATGATTTATTAGTAAAATTGTGTGGCCCAGTGAATTTGTTTCAGAGTGTGATTGCACGTTTAGAATGTGAAAAAATGTCTGAATTCAAGGTGCCTTCATCAAAAACAGAAACTTTACCAAATACCCCTGCCTGTCATAGGGGATTATTTGAGAATACAATGTTACATTGGTCTGAGGAAGAGGCTAAATACTTACGCATATGTGTAATTCGAGATATTGATCAATTTTACTTTATAATATGCGCACAATATTAACAAAAATTCAGAGTGTATATAAAAATAGGAGAAACTTAAACTCACTCATTGAGAAAGATAGGGTTAATTAAGTTGACTATTGTCAAAGTTGTATCTTTTTAATATGCACCCACTTCCATTATCTAATTGGATTTTATCTATGTTATGTTATAGGTACTTGCATAGCGCACTGTCACCCACGGAATTGCTCCCCAGGCGCTCTGGCGGATCTGTAAAGAAGAAGGGCGGTTGTGTTAGTCGGGAGGAGGAGAGAAGGAGAATGGGAGAAGTGGTGTGTTGTTGGCAGCTTCAGATCGGTATACACCGAGTGCTGGGCTTTGGTGCTGGTATCGGGTCGGGTGAGGCCTTGAGTGCTGTGGGTGATGATTATGTGTTGTTGATGCAGTGTGGTTAAGTGCGTGCGGATTGCTGGGAGAGAGATGGTTGTGTAGCTTTGTGTGGGTTAAGTATGCAGAGGATTGAGGGTTGGGTTAGTGGGGTCTGTATCCTGGTTCTGATATTTATGGTTCTGTTAGAGTTGTATATCTGTGGGTTGGGTTGTTGCTGGTTCCTTGTGGGCCGAATTGCTTTGTTGGTGCTGCGCTGATCCAGCTATATCATAGTGAGTATCGTTTCGATTGGTAGGTGCGTCGGAACCTTCGGGTGTGGGACTGTGTCGGTAATACCTATTTTCAGGTTATGTAGTCTGACACTAGTCAGTCGAGGCTTTGGACGGTTCAGGGTCGGAGTGGTGTTGATGTGGCATCCTAGTGCATCCGTCTTGGTGAGCTTGTGTATTCAGTTGTTAGTTTCCTTCTGTCCTGTCTGTCTTTCCGTTGGTTCTTTGTTGTCCGTGGGGTGAACATCTTTGGGGCTGTTGTTCAGTTGTTGTTTTTTTGTGTGGTTGGGCTTTGTGCTTTCTGCTGTGTATTGGTGGACAGTGTGTAGTGATAAACAATCTGTTTCTCAACCACTGGATTGGGGCTCGTGGTGCAGTGCTCCCTTTCCCTCTCTATGTTTTGTCCTTAGCGCTGTTTGGAATGGTTATAATTTAGGTCGTTGTCCACTTGATGATACGTCCTAGTGTTTCTGTCTTTGTCTTGCTATGTTTACGGTCTTTGGTCATATTGCGGCTGTCTCTAGTTCGGTTGTTTAGAATGTCGTGGGATATTTACCTTGACTTTTTCCCGTTGATTGATCGGTGTGTATCAGGGTCTCTCTATGTTCATTGAAGTTTTAGTTGTGTGTGTGCCCCTGTGGCTGATCTTTCTAGTTATGACGTGAAGAGCCAGGTGTTGAGTAATTTCCTGAATAATAGGTGGTTCCTTGTGTTACGTATGTATTTTGGATGGTCATTCCAGGTTTTCGGGGCTTGGTGAGAGAAGGAGGATCCTCCAAGTTTTCTTTTATTGTAGGGTTTCGGTTCCATGCGGATATCCATGCTTGATCTGAGCGTTCTTGTTGTATGATGTTGGTGCAGTTTGTCTCTTAGGAACTCAGTGCCTTCGTTGTGTACTGCTCTGTGCGCAATGCACATTGTTTTGTATTTTATTTGTTGTTTTATTGGTAGCCAGTGTAGTGTTTTCAGCGCTGGTACAGTGTGTTCCCTGTGGGGTAGTTTCAGGAGTAGTCTGGCTGCAGCGTTTTGAATGTGTTGTAGTTTTTTTAAGAGTCGGTCAGGCATGCCTAGGCATAGGCTATTGGCCTAGTCTACTTTGGACATGACGAGGTTGTCTTGTATTTTGAAGATTATTTGTGTATCGTCAGCGTAGTTGTAGCAGGTGAGGCCGTAGCTTTTGATGATTCTGATAAGTAGATACAGGTAGATGTTGAATACTACCGGGGAGAAGGATGATCCTTGTGGTACTGCACAGGTGGAATCTCTCAGGCTGGATTTAAAGGGTTTCATCCATACGGTTTCCGTTCTGTTTGTTAGGAAAGATTTGATCCATAGTAGGGCGGTGTCTGTTATTCTGAGTCCTTCTAATCTTGTTATGAGGGTGTCATGGTTCACTGTGTCGAATGCTGCCGATAGGTCTAGGAGTATCAAGGCAGTGCTGTTGTCCGAGTCTGTGTTGATTTTTAGATCGTCCCACATTGAGAGTAGAGCTGATTCCGTTCCTCTCAGTGGTCTGAAGCCAACTTGTGCCTGGTCTAGTAGGCCGTGCTCTTCTATAAACTCTTGGGTTGTTTTGTATATGTACGTTTCAAGCAGATTGGCTGTATACGGGATGTTGGAGATGGGTCTGTAGTTGGTGGTCCTCTACATTTCCCGCTGTATCTTTCAGTAGGGGCCTGATGTATGCAGTTTTGAAGGCTTGTGGCACTTTCCCAGTTGCGATGGAATGGTTGAGGACGTTCCTGTGAAATTCCATGGGCGTTCCTTGTTTAAGAATCAATTTGTATATGTCTGGTGGGCCGTGGTCTTCGGGGGAACCTGAGTTATTGCTTTCATTCACCAGTTTGATGAATGTCTCCACTGATATTTCAAGAAAGCTTTGTAGTTTGCTAGGGTGTTCCTCCTGGTTGTAGGTAGGGGTCGTGGTCTGATCAGACTGTCTGCTTTGTATGGTTTATAGGATGTTGGTGATTTTGTATTTGAAGTGGTCTGCCAGGTCATTGCAAAGTTTCAAGGACGGAGTTGGAGTGTTGTTACATCCCGGGGGGTTTTTGATTTCGTTTATGATTTTTAAGAGTTCTTTTATGGTGTTTGGTGCTTTGAAGATTCCGTTGTCGTAGTGTTTCCTCTTTGCTTTTTGTATTTCCTTTTTGTATGCCCGGTTGTGTTGTAGGAATTTCAGTTTGTTCGCTGCGTCGTTTTGTTTTCTCCAATCATGTTCTAGTCTTCGTTTTTTTCTTTTCATGGTGCTAAGTAGTGGGGTGAACCAGTTTGCCGTTGCCCGTTTATGGGAAGAAGTGAAGGGTTTTTCTTTGGCGATGTTGTCTATAGTTGTCGTAATCCAGGAGAGCAGCAGGGTTTCTTTTTTGTCCAGGTCATCTTCTTCCATGAATGTTGGGTGTGGTTTGCTTAGCTCCAGGAGTTCACTCAGGTTGGAGTTTTTGATGGTTCTCCAATTTCTTTTCATGGTGATAGTTGTTTTGTCCGGTTGACTCTTTGTTGGGGTGGACATTTTGATTACAAAGGGGATGATGGGGTGGTCGCTCCAGGGTATTTGTATTGGGGGTGCCGTGGTAAGGAGTAGTTTGTTCACGAAGATTGCGTAAAGAGTATGCCCTGCCGAATGGGTGACTCCTTTGACTAGTTGTTGTAGGTTCATTTCTGCTAGTTGGCTGGTTAGCGATTTTTGTATGGTTGTGGTTTCTCCTTTGAACCAGATATTGAAGTCTCCTTGAAGTATCAGGTGATTGTGTTTGATGGCTAGGACGGTGATTGCTTCTGTGAAGGTGTCTACAAAGGTTGCATCATAGGTTGGTGGTCTATATATTAGTATGAATTTCAAGTTTGTTTTGGGGCTTGCTGATAGACGTAGGATTAGGGATTCACATTTATCAATGTTTAGTGGATCTGATATCCAGGTGTTCCTTGTGGATGATTGCCAGTCCTCCCCCTCTTTTGGTTTTCCTGTTTGCTTGGACGTATTTGAAATATTCAGGCAGGCAGTTGCTGAGGGTGATCTTGTAGTTTTCGTCCAGCCAAGTTTCTGTTACAAACAGGATGTCGATCCCTCTGTCGCAGAGCAGATCGTATATCTCGGTGGCATGTTTGGACATTGACCTTGCATTGATGAGTTTGCAGTGGATCTTTTTGGTGTGGTTTTGCTTGTTAGTTGTTCGTTGTTTTGGTTTGTGGTTGTTTAGTTGCGGTGCATTGTTATTGGCATTGATTGCGGGTGGATGAGGATGAGGATTAGCAAAAGCTGCATCTTCGTTGTCGGAGGGTTTATGGGGCTCAGCGAAGGCGGTCTGCTAGATTGAAAGCTTGGCTGTTGATTGGTGTTACTTCTCCATTTGTGCCGGTTAGGTGGAGGTCCATGGAGTCTTCTTCTTCATTGAATTGGTCATTTAGGTTGATGTTTGGGTTGCTGTTTATGAGATCTTCATAGCCATTATGTCCGGTGTGGCACGGGTGTTGAGGGTGTCCTTCTGGTCTTGTGATGTAAGGGGTGATGGGGTCGGACTCAATCCACGTTCTTCTTGGGTGCTCCCATCTTTTTCCTGGTGATCTTGGGCTGTTCTTTGTGTGTCTTGATGTCTCGGTGTCGTATGGGCATTCTGGTTCTAGGGTTGTTGTGAGGTATGGTGTGAGATATAAGGATTTTTCCGGTAGAGGTTTGTTCTGGTTGTTTTGGTTTTTGGTGTTGTGTTTCCTCTATTTGCGGTTGTTGCTTCGGTGGTAGGTTGGACGTGTGTGTCTGTGACCAGTGCGGCCTTGTCTTGTGCCCTTTCTCTGCATCCCTTCCTGGTCTGGGGCAGTTTGGTGCTCGGTGCGGATGTGCTGGTTGAGTGATTGGCTGCTGTGTCTTGAGATGGGAGTGGTGGTATTTCTTCTTGTGTTGGTGGGCTTGGGAGCTTTTTTTGTGCTGTCTGTTCTTCAGGTGGGTTAGTTTGTGTATCCTCAGAGCGCTGTCCGATGGGGTCGTGGTGTTGGGCCAGCAGTTGTTGGGGGTGTAGCTCAAAGTTCAGTGCCGTTTAAGTTGGTCTCTCGGAAAAAAAAGGTAAGGGCGGCAGGACTATATTGTGATGGTCTGGTCCTCACTTGGAGTATGTTATGGTGGTTAAACTAGGTTTGTGCTTGAGACTGTGTCTAGCTATGTTCTAGAGTCCCGTATGGTAGGAGGGACTCTAGGAATATTATAATCCTTAAAATCCAAATTTTGGGAGCGGAACCCCTGTTAAATTTGGGAGACCTGTATAGTGGGAGAGAGGCCTCTCAATGCAATCTGAATATCACACAATACAATTTGAAGACAGGACCCCTGCTAAACTCGGGAGACCTGTGTAGTGGGAGAGAGGCCTATCAATGCATTCTGGATATCATCCAATGCAATTTCGGAACAGACCCCCTGCTAAATTTGGTGTATATGTATAATATATGTATAGATTATAACACATTTGTATGGGTGAATGCGGAATAATGCATGAATCCCCCAGAAAACATTGCAAAGTCCTGTCGAAATTTTTGATTTTGGCTTTCCTAAATTGAAAGAATATAAAACGCATATTCCTTTTGTTCTCTTCATTACTAGTTAGGTGCTGATTCACAGACATCTTGTATTCATCCAATTACTTTAAAAAGCTCTTGTTGAATCTATAATAGGTTGTGAGTTGTGATTAACTCCTCCCCAAATAGTCATGTTATTAAAGAAAGAAAGGAGTGTGTTATTGATGGGGGAGACACATATTTACTATCTAAAGATTCTTGTCTTTGGAAAAACTAAGCTTTGCTGATAGTCATTTTTTATTTTTTTTATTTTGTTTTGTTTTAATGATGGCAGAAGGCTGGTATATGGGCCTTAGGACCAGTTCCAGTTGGTGATACATTATTGTCATTTAGTTTCTTGAAGTTTGAATCCAAAATAGATGTTTGAGAAACTCAGTGATACGGCCCATTACAGAATGTATTTAATATCATCCTTATGACGCTGTACGTTAGTGTACATGAAATGCCAGAATTGTAAAAACTCTCTGAATTGAGTCAATTATCTATGTCTCCAATATACAGCTTTTTTAAAAATCCTTATTCAAGGCACCTGGTGAGAGAGGGCAAAAACAAATTGAAATTACGTTAACAAGAACAGTATCTGATAAAAAAGTGGATTCACATTCTTTCTGGATTATCTTGCTGGAAAATAGACCTCGATTTTAGAAAGATGCAGAAAAGGATAATGTATTATCTGTACTGGTCAACTTGGAGGATGTGGCATAGTAAACGTTTCGATAAGGATATATATTGGGCCTGTAAAAAGGACAGCAGAACAACACTCCATATGTTCTGGTCTTCTAGTAAAGTTCACACATTTTGGAATTAAGTTTTGCAACACATGGATATAATATGGAATAATTCTCTTCCAAGTTCCGCTATTTTTTGCATATTGGGTCAGATGCATGAACGCATTTGTAACAAGGCCAACTAGGAGCATTCCACTCTGACAGCTAAAGTCTTCTATGGCCAAACTTGTATATATGCTTGATATTTACAAAAGTGTTATTGTTAGAGTGACTTTTGTTTAAAAGAATTTTTTTTTAAAAGAGACGTGTACCAAACCAAGCACGCTTTAGGTATTTAAAGATTTTGTCATACAAATCTCCCAGACATATATGACAGATATAAAGCGCTTTGGTGATTATTTTCCCCCCAAAAATGCTCATTAACATGCAAAACAGCAAAAACCACATTGATCTGATTGGTGCCACTTCACATTATCTTTGAAGTTCTGTCCAATGAATACACACATGCACTATGTTAAGCATTCACTTTTACACACAACATGCAATTTTTAAACTTCTGGAAAATTGAGGGTGTTCTCTTCAGAAAAGTAAAGGTAAAACATTATGCGTCATGTTACAATATTAAGTCAAGCACAGGGTTCTCACCGGTGGAACTAAAATGTTGTTCAGACCAAGCACTAACTCCACTCCCCGGCCCCACATTTTAGAGGTCTGTGGCAATCCAAAAGGTGCAAGCATGAATTAGATCATAGAGAAGTTAAAATGGCAAAGAATTCATCTGAATGTGCAAGTGCATCAAGAAACCTGTGAAAGGATACCTGAAGCCATAGAAGGGTGAGAAGAAAGATGGTGTTCCAAAGGTACACACGGTTTCACAGCTGTAAGTGTGTCCCATAACAATATCCATTCAGCCATCTTTACAGAAGGTGATCAGTGCTAAGCAGGCAATTGGCATCCGTGCTGGGCCTATCATGTGTCCTTGATGACATTCGGCTGCACGCTCAGTACTACCAGGAAAGCCAACTTCAAATTATGTCACACAATGCATAACTGTGATGCTTATAAGTAATCTATACATTAATCTACACATTAATTATATTTTAAATACAAGGTAGGACATTTACTGTGAAACATTACTTCAAACGACAGCAGGGTGTCTATGTGTATACCGACACAACTCATTTTGTTCCTGTTTATTGTACAGTACAGTACAGCCAACTATACAGAGAATATGCCAATGGTCGGATGCCACAAATCTTGGGGTCGAATGTCTGTAAGAAAAAGTAGGTGTACAGAGCACTCATTGTGGCAAAAAGGTATGCTTTGTAATTGGTTATTTGTAACACGCTAAATACACAGAGGTTTCTAAGCATGGACCGAGGGAGCAAACCTGTGTTGCTCCACGTCACACGTCATCTTGCTTCCAAGGAGAGCATGTAGCCCCCTGACCTATCCTCCCGAGACAACAATTTCATAGGAAGTTTACATTAAAAGTCTATGGTGGAATCTGGGATGCTTTTAATGATTTAAATGGTTGATGTCAGACCATTTTGTGTGTTCCTCTTTTCTTCCTTTCTCTTCCCTTTCCCTTATAAGAATTGCTATATTTAAGTTATGTAAATATTGTTTTTAATTTAGAAATGGAAATAAATATGTTGAAATAGAACGTTTGTATTTTTATGTATGCATTTATTTATTTATTTACTTATATAGCACCACAGCCAGGTCTTCAGTTGTTTGTTAAACACCCGTTGGCATTTCTCAAGGCGTAGCTTCAGGCGTTAGGATGTCAAAAGAGCACCCACATCCTTTGGCCTTTTTAGCACTTGGTACAACAAGCTGTCCTTGGCTGCCTGATCATAGGTACCTGGAGGAGATATAGGGTAATATGTGTTTCCTAAGGTAGCTGGGAGATTTCCCATGTAGGCATTGATGTGCAACGGATAGAGTCCTGAAGCTTGATCTGGGTGACACTGGTAGCCAACGTAAGTTCCTTCTGGCTTCGGAAATGGGTTCCCTCTAAGGGATGTACAAAATAATCCGAGCTGCTTCATTGTGAATCATCTGGAGCTTGGTATTACATTGTTTATTGGCTTCTAAGAGGATAGAGTTAAAGTAGTCCATCCAGGGCATAAGGATGGCTCAGAAAAAGACTTCACGATTTTTTGTGATAGAAAAGGTTTGGCATGTCTCACTACTCTAAAATGATGGCGAGTTGCTGACAACTCCATCAACGTGCCCCTTAGAACTAAGTGAGGCTTCAATGTAAACGTCCAGTTTTTTTAACTTTCCCTAGAATGTCTATGTTGTTTCCATCCAGAAGCATGGATTTATATTTTGGACTTAGTTTTGATCTTGCTTGGCCGAACTAAAGATCATGAGCTCCGTCTTTGAGGGATTAAGGCACATCCATACCTGCACATCCATTATTTTATTGAGTCATAGATGGAGCTGAGCCAATCTGATTTGCTCTTGTGATCGCCACAGAGCTCAATCACGAGCTGGATGTCATCAGCATAATTGGCAAAATACTCACCCAGGCTGGTTAATAAGTCACAGAACGGTTTCCTATAGAGATTGAAGAGAGCCCGTGATAAGCATGCTCCCTGTGGAACTCTGCATAATATTTTCTCTGCATTGGAGAAAGCTCCGCTCCAGCTTATTAGTGATACTCTGTTGCTCAAGAAGGAGTGAATCCAGTCTCCGGCCTCTTTGGAGCTTTTCCCAGTCATAATCAGAGTGCCCAGTAGGCGACTGTGATCAAACAAATCGAAAGGGGCTGACAAGTCTAAATGTACTAGGAGGACAACTTTTCCTTTTTCCAAATAATCAAGCATATGCGACTGCAGGTCTAACAGGGCACTTTCCATGCCTTTCTGAGGATGAAAACCCAATTGCATAGGATGCAGGATATCCAATTTTTTAAAATGCTGTTGGAATTGGGCAGATGCCTCTTGGTCCACTAACTTCAAGAGAATTTAAGAAAGGTGTGATTGCTATCTGTTTGATTGAATCTGGAACCAGGCCGTGGTGAAAAGTGGAGTTCACAAAGTGAACCAAGAAAGGCACAAAAATATTAGGGTTGCTTAGGGTGAGATTAGAGGGCATAATTTCTCCCTGACAGTGGGTTAGACATACATCTCTAAGGAAGGCGCACATATCAGCACTTGTTATTGGTTGGAAGAAAAAGGAAAATGCAAAATACTCTTTTTTGGAAGGTTGGGAGTTGCAACCCATCTTATTCCCTGGTATCTTAGGTTTTAGCCCTAGGGAGGAGATTGTTTTGGCAAATGCATGTTGCACCTCAATTCAATCTTCCCTAGACAGTGTATAGGCCTTTGGTTGAAGTCATTTTTTTTTTTATCATTCTCTGTCTTCTCTATTTCTTTGTTGAAAAATGACTGTTTTGACGCTAGAATTGTATTTTTGAAGATTGTAGTATTTTCCAGGACATTTTATTTTCATCAGTTTGATTTTTTTCCCTTAGTTGTTCTGCTTGCCTTGTTTTCCTTTTTAGTGTTACCCAACCCATTTGAATACCGTCCTTGCTGGCAGTTTTTTGTCCCTGACTAGCTTGGTTTTCAGCAGGGTGACTCTATCCAGATGGTGGGTTAATTGAATATTGTAAATCTTTTCTAACACTTCTGGGGGGAGGAGGAGCAATACGTCCAAGGTAATATCCATTGCCATGTTAGACATTGTAGCAAATCATTTGCGTTAATCTTTTTGAAAAATTCTTTTGATCATTTACTGTCCTCAAATGATCAGTAATTTCTGGTGTCTCCTGTTTTGTGTGGGTTGTTTGCAGCTTGGTCTTTAGGGGGCCGCCACATTGTTAGAATTAAACATCTGATATGTTTATAGACATTGAAGAGTTAATGTGCATATCATAGAACATGTTTGTTCATAACAGACATAGAAGTGACAATTGTAAACATGTTGTAAATTTAGTAAATAAACTTCTAATTCTTGAAGATTATAGCGGGGCGGTTGCCATCATATAGTTAAGGTGAACTAATCAAACCTCCAGTTGCTCGGGGGTGGGAGGGATATACTCCACTGCGCATACCGCCATATTAGTTTCTTATTACCAAGTCAAACAGTTACATTTTAAGGGTGGGACTAAGCCGAGAATAGGGAAGAGAAGGAGAAGCTCAAGAGCGCTAACAAGAGCACGATATAGGTCAACTAGAAGCTACCATTTGGGAACATTTTAAGAAACGTGAGATAGATATCTATACAATTTGGATGTAAAGTGATGGCACTGGAGAGCTTATCTAATGAGCTGACAGGCTCAGTCAAACTCAATACTAGAGTAGTATTGGACGCGGTGTCTCATTTTGAAGAAGATGTCACGACTCGCTCCCTTCGCTCCCGTTCCCGCCACTTGGGGGCATGTTTTGGGGCTTATTCCCTGCTGGACATTTCCTCCGAACCTAATGCCACAGTGCTGCAATGAACTGGGAGCGCTAAATCCCTATTTTCCAAACTACTTCCCTTCCAGATCCATTCCAGGTTTTTGGCAGCCAGCATGCTTCTTTAACCAAATGACTGTGCTTCCCAGAATGCCTGGCCCACTGCTCCACCTCCACCCTTGCAGAACAAGGTTGGGTGGAGGATAGGCAACACCTGTGGCTGCAGGTGCAGCAGTCAGCACACCTGAGGCGTGTGCTCGTTAACAGCTTTAAAAGCCTCAGTCTCACTTCAGTCCAGCGCTGGTCATCGTCTGCAGTGTTCCTGTTTTGACTAGTCCCTGGTTCCTTGTTCCTTGCCTTTTGTACCTACTTTCTTGTTCCTGTTTTCTTGTTTCCTCCGCCCTGAATTTCGGATTCATGAGCTAATTGATTTCTGCTCCCTTGATTTCCCTTTTTGTCTTCCTCTGTTTGCAGGCAGCATTTCTCAGTGCTTTCCCCTTTTAGATGCAGCCCAGTTTGTCTGTGTTCTATATTTCTTTGACTCTGTCCTTTGCTGCTGTTACCCATTTGCCTTAGCCTTCCTCTTAGTTTAGTTTCCTGTCTTTTCCTTGGAGGGGTAGGGAAAAGTTTGCATTGGTTATTTAGCTTTTTCCCTGCTCCTGATCCTTACTTCTATTGGGATCCATTCCAGGTTTTCCTTAGCTCTTCTGCATTTATTTTCCCTTTTTGATTTTAGGTGTGGTGTGCGGTTGTTAGCTAGCTCCTGTGTGAATGCTTATGTTTTCCTCACTATTTGTTATCACTATTTCAACTTAGGTATTTAGTTTTCTGCAGCGGATCACGCTCGGCTGCCTTCCAGCCTTCACCCTTGCCCTGCCGGGCTCCCCACATTACAGCGGATCACGCTCTGCTGCCTTCCAGCCTCCGCCCTTGTCCTCTGGGCTCCCTGCCCTGCAGCCTGCCTCGCTCCGGCTACCTTCAGCCCTTGTCCTCTTGGGCCCCCTGTTCTACAGTCTACCTCTCCCTGGCAACCTACAGCCCTTGCCCTCTGGACCTTCCTACTTCTCCCATTGCTGTTCTAGCCTCTCGGGGTCCCAGTTTCATCAACAGGATTCGTGGGCTAGCTGACATTCAAGAGGTATATCTCGTCCTTGTGAGTACAGTTCTTTAGTTCCCTTATTTGATTCCATCAGAGTGTTAGTTCACAGATCCTGTCATTGCTTGCCCTCCACGTGGGTTTAGCGCTGTCAGTACCTGTAACAGCAATTGGGGGTAAGGCGCTTGCCGACTTTCCTCGCGGTCAGGTGCTTACCCCACATCCCTTTTCATATATTGGGTTTAAAATCACACTCTGTTTGCACTCCTGGCTTCTAGCATACATGAGTCATTGTTCCTATGTGCACATTTCCCTTGCCATATTCGCTGCCTTAGTATTCGCAGGACTAATCCTGACAGTATCCTGACAGTATGACCAGCCCAAAATTCCCATTGAACATGGCAAGTTTAAGAAAGAAAGGCAGCAAAGCCTCTAACAAGTTAGTACAGAAAGCTTCCCCTACATTTACCTGTGACAATCAAATCACTAGTCTTGGTTTAAATGAACTCCTTGTCACGAATGGGCATTTACGAGCAAAGTATTTTTCCCATAGGATGGCACATCCTACATTGCCTGATCCTAGTTCGATCTTTTGTTCTGATCCCGATTCTATGTCAGCGCAAGCCTTAGCCGCAGAAAACAACACACTGTTAGACTTATTATACAAGAGTACCTCTGTTGTTGAACCCCATGATTCCAGTTGTGCTTCATCTCAGATAGAACAGTTTCATGGTACAAACATAACGAATGGAGGGGTTCCTTGCATAGCTTCAGTTTTCTACCCTCAGCCCAAATACTTCTTTGCACAAGTACATACGGTAGTCCCTAATGTCAAGAGGTCTAAGGTCAATAGATTACTTAAGGGTAACACAGACCAAGTTAGTATGAGAAAGTATAAATCTCAGAACCTGAAAGCAGTTGAGGACAATGCACAATCGGTGCACATCCAGATTACTAGTGCAGGGTCCAGCCCTGATGCCACTATGCCTCCCCCTGTGCCTACTGATAGTGATGTACAGTTAATGCAGGGCATGCTAAGAGCTAAGCTTGAGGAGTTAACACAAGAATTCATTTCTTTACAAGAGGAGAATAAGATCTTGCACGCATTCCTGAATACACCTCAGACTTTATCCATTGATGTTGATGAAGCGAACACAGTTCAGCCCCTGAGTGCAGAGACTTTGGTAAACCATGATAATTGCCAATATGTTAGATCTATTGGAAGTGAAAGTCTTTCTTCTAGCACAGCGCTCAATCTGGGCACAGTTTCTAACAATTGTTCTGCTGATTGTCAAGGATTGCAGTTAGCTGAAGATTTACAAGCCACTCCTTTACCTAAAGTTTCCTGTGTAGCAGTCTGTCATAATTCTGAGCTAGCACACATACAAGCTTCTGATCTCCAAACACAATACACAAAGGTGACATACACAGATTCAGTCACTACAGTAGGCTTAGGTCCTGCTCTTGATACAGCTGCTGAGACTGAAGTAGATGTTAAAGCTGATGTGGAAAACGATCTTACCTCTGGGTTCACTCTTCCTTCTGCCAATTCTGATCAATACGAACAGTCAGAGACAGTACAGATTTCATGTTCTGATGAACTCATTCCACAGTATACAGGACCAAAAGACCAGCAGGCGATTCCTGAACTGTTGATTGTTAATCTGCCTCTTTCAGAAGCTAAGACAGAGGAATGGACAATTGACGAAATCCTGATTAACAGAGACTTTACTATGGTGATTCCACTGGTTGATTTTGACTTCCACAAAGAAAGAGACTCTGTGTCACCCACTAAAGAAAAGGTCTGCAAGGGTACAGTTCAGTCCTTGGTTACTGGAGCCAAGGAGTCTAATGCCCTAAAGGTGCCCTCCATTCCTGAGTCACCAATGTGTCTATCAACTTCTGAGACTTCTGGGTGTCCTCCTACAACCATTGACTCTTCTATGATCCAATCCACAGCCCTGCAGTCATCTTTGGTACACATGTCTTCAATCAATGAACCGCTGCCATGTCTGCCATTTAATCAAGAGCCTCCACCATGCACGGGGTCAGTCCCAAAGACCCTGACATGTTTGGATTCAGCTACCGAGATGGCTCCAACTTGCATGCCTTCAGCTTCAAAGTTTCCTCTGGCCTGCCTGTCTTCAGCTACAGTGACTCATCCAGAAGATCATCCTTCAGCCAGAGAGCCTCCGGTAGTCCATCATATGTGCATGTCTTCAGTTCCAGAGTCTATTGCTTGTTTGCCTTCAGTTCATGAGACACCGGTATCCTGCTTAGCCTCGCTTCCAACATCAGAGGTATACCTGTCTACACCATCAGATCCTGCTGTATTTTCTACTGCTCCAGACAGTCCTCCTGAATCCCAAACATCTACTGTCGATGAACGTTTAGATTGCCTTTTTTTTGCTTCAGGAGGAGCACCAGAATGCCTGCCTTTTCCACAAGACGATTCTTCCAACTGCTTCACTTTAGCATCAGAGCCTCCTAAAAATGCAGCATCAGAGTTTGAGACTTTTGCCAGCTCCCGCTTCAGAGTCATCAAGCTGGACCAAGTGGTGAGTCAGAACCACTCACCTGGGTATGCACAGGGGGTGGTGCAGACCGGCGTATTACCTACAGAACTTGTGCAACAGAATTCCGCCAAGAAGCACCAGTTGGGTGCTAGTAGCCAAAGGAAGGGAATGTCTGCTGCAGTTCAAGATGTGTCTGTTATCGCTCCTTCTGCGAGTGTGCCTGAAGTACCAAGTACTGTGTCTATCACTCCTATCAGTATGCCAAACGTCCCTGCTGTTGTATCCAACGTGCAACAAAGTAGCTACACGACTGTCACCAGGAGTACCAGCCTCGTACAACCCATTGGACTTCCAGGCATCCAAGGTGTAGAACATGTGCAGTCAAACCTTAATCATTTTCAACCACAAGCCTTTTCCCAGATGGATGACAGAAAAAGATCTGAATCTCTACCTCAGCCGCCACCTTCTCTAATGGCTGAACATGAACATTTCCTGAAGCCAGCAACTTCCTCACCTCCCGCATGTCCGCTCTCGGCAGAAAGGCTAACAGAACTTCTACCATTGTCTAAGGCAAGTTGCACCAGTCTGCCTCCCTCCTCAAAGACTTACAAGGGTCCACTCCCAGTGACTGAGCTTCCTGGACCTTTCAACGTTGCTTCAGGTCTTGCAAGTCCTTCATGCCCTTCTTCGAACCATGAGTCTCTTCCTCACCAGAAACCACCGTTTCCATCAGTATCACCTCCAAAGACAAAGCACTCCTATCATGGAAGCCCATCTGCCTTTGCCCACAAGCCACCATTTCCATCAGTGCCACCTCCAAAGAAAAAGCACTCCCATCATGGAAAGAAGAAGTCTCGTGCGGGTGGCGGGCACCCGAAGAGGGCTGTAGGAGGGGGTATACTGTCACGACTCGCTCCCTTCGCTCCCGTTCCCGCCACTTGGGGGCATGTTTTGGGGCTTATTCCCTGCTGGACATTTCCTCCGAACCTAATGCCACAGTGCTGCAATGAACTGGGAGCGCTAAATCCCTATTTTCCAAACTACTTCCCTTCCGGATCCATTCCAGGTTTTTGGCAGCCAGCATGCTTCTTTAACCAAATGACTGTGCTTCCCAGAATGCCTGGCCCACTGCTCCACCTCCACCCTTGCAGAACAAGGTTGGGTGGAGGATAGGCAACACCTGTGGCTGCAGGTGCAGCAGTCAGCACACCTGAGGCGTGTGCTCGTTAACAGCTTTAAAAGCCTCAGTCTCACTTCAGTCCAGCGCTGGTCATCGTCTGCAGTGTTCCTGTTTTGACTAGTCCCTGGTTCCTTGTTCCTTGCCTTTTGTACCTACTTTCTTGTTCCTGTTTTCTTGTTTCCTCCGCCCTGAATTTCGGATTCATGAGCTAATTGATTTCTGCTCCCTTGATTTCCCTTTTTGTCTTCCTCTGTTTGCAGGCAGCATTTCTCAGTGCTTTCCCCTTTTAGATGCAGCCCAGTTTGTCTGTGTTCTATATTTCTTTGACTCTGTCCTTTGCTGCTGTTACCCATTTGCCTTAGCCTTCCTCTTAGTTTAGTTTCCTGTCTTTTCCTTGGAGGGGTAGGGAAAAGTTTGCATTGGTTATTTAGCTTTTTCCCTGCTCCTGATCCTTACTTCTATTGGGATCCATTCCAGGTTTTCCTTAGCTCTTCTGCATTTATTTTCCCTTTTTGATTTTAGGTGTGGTGTGCGGTTGTTAGCTAGCTCCTGTGTGAATGCTTATGTTTTCCTCACTATTTGTTATCACTATTTCAACTTAGGTATTTAGTTTTCTGCGGCGGATCACGCTCGGCTGCCTTCCAGCCTTCACCCTTGCCCTGCCGGGCTCCCCACATTACAGCGGATCACGCTCTGCTGCCTTCCAGCCTCCGCCCTTGTCCTCTGGGCTCCCTGCCCTGCAGCCTGCCTCGCTCCGGCTACCTTCAGCCCTTGTCCTCTTGGGCCCCCTGTTCTACAGTCTACCTCTCCCTGGCAACCTACAGCCCTTGCCCTCTGGACCTTCCTACTTCTCCCATTGCTGTTCTAGCCTCTCGGGGTCCCAGTTTCATCAACAGGATTCGTGGGCTAGCTGACATTCAAGAGGTATATCTCGTCCTTGTGAGTACAGTTCTTTAGTTCCCTTATTTGATTCCATCAGAGTGTTAGTTCACAGATCCTGTCATTGCTTGCCCTCCACGTGGGTTTAGCGCTGTCAGTACCTGTAACAGCAATTGGGGGTAAGGCGCTTGCCGACTTTCCTCGCGGTCAGGTGCTTACCCCACATCCCTTTTCATATATTGGGTTTAAAATCACACTCTGTTTGCACTCCTGGCTTCTAGCATACATGAGTCATTGTTCCTATGTGCACATTTCCCTTGCCATATTCGCTGCCTTAGTATTCGCAGGACTAATCCTGACAGTATCCTGACAGAAGAGGTTATTTACCAGCCCTGATGAAGAACAATGTAATGTGAAGTCGAAACATGTGTTGGCAGGAACATGAAAATCACCACGATGGAATAAAATATGGAATCATGAATAACATGACATTTTGAGATAATTTCTGAGTAATACCCAAAAGAGGTCAAGGCTATAGAGTATTGTTTCTAGCAGGGAAGTTGACGGGCCTTGCGCAGTGGACAGACCACAAATGTGTCTATATATGCTATAGTCAATGTGAGTTGAAGTTCAGTACGAAATTGTCAATAACTTTTTGACTCATGTTATGAATTTAGCTGACATTTTGTCCTATAGTTAAGGTGAGTCAGAAATCAATAGGACATTGAAAAAATATTTGTTAATAACATTTTGACTCATATTATGAATTTGGCTGAAGTTTTGCAGGCCTAATTGCATGTGCACCCCCACCAACCACAGGCTGGGAAGTTTGGGAAAGATTTGTTTAAAAAATAAAAAATAAATTATTAAGTGCACAGCGAAAACCGCTATTTGGATTTGGACGAGGTATGTTGACTCCTGATCCTTTTGTGGTTTGGGTTTATTCCATCCAGTACTTTTTAAAATGTTTGACGGAGAACGTGGTGTCCCCTTCGTCATAATAAACAGCTATATGTGCTTGAATACATTTAGTCATTGAGTATCCAGGTGTTTGGGGTGTTTATAAATGAAACAACCACCATCTTTTTTTTCTCAATGTGAGTGGTAGCTGATGGTATCAGAAAAGTAAAACTTAGAAATATGCCATTTGCAGGTGAAAACACATGCAATTGCCACCAGGCTACTGATGGGGGAGAGGCAAGAGGACACCATGTGAAATGTGGGTGTCGGAGGGGGCTAAGGACGAAGTTTGCAACATGAGGCTCAAACATTTGTCACATAACCTCAGCTATAACCTGGAATATAACCACAGTTAAATGTAATTTTAACTGAAACAAGTGTTGTGGGGCAATGGGAAGTGAGTAGGGGAAAAGGACGGATCTGGCACAGATGTGGGGCACACATGGTGTGGGTCTTGGAGAGCAGTGGAGCATTTATTTTTTCGCTGTTTTTCGCAATACCGTGAGTAAAATGATCACAAAGCCCCAGTCTCATTGGTTGAAGGTATACGTTTGTGTATTGGGCCTTGTGTACCAATTTACCATGCCACCTGATTGGTTGCAGCTGTTGACGGGCCCATGCATTTTCTGTGGGTATCGTGTGATAGCCACAGGTATGCAGCGTTTTAAAACTTAGAATTAATAGTTTAGAGGGGTGGACAATGTATAATGACACCAGGCTAGAGGTGGGAGGTGGAAAAATACAGTATGTGATTTTGTAGAGTCTAAACTTCTGTAAATGATATTCCAAAAATTTGGTGATAATCACAGTTTTTACCCTGCATGAATGTCTGCAGCTACAACGACAGGGAATAGGCACATTCTAAGAGCATTATAGAAAATAAACTGTGTTCGGTCACGGAGAGTAGTGGACATCATGGGGAGAAGTGGATCACTTTTTTGGAGTCTGTGGTACTGGAGGGGGACACATTGCTTCTTTCATGTATGTGAAAACAAAAAAGGCCCCCTTTTAAATATTTTTATTATATCCACGATTACCATACACATGGTTATAATACAAACAACCAAATGGATCATATAAGGGTTATGTATCCATTTATACAGTCTGTGTTTTTTATTTTCTATTTTTATAACTGAAAAGTTGCTGCTGAAAAGGTCTGTTTTGGGGGAGCGGGAACGAGGAGGGTGGAACTGGGAAGGGAAGAACATTAGGGTTGATACATATAACGTTGGGTACTAAAACAGGAACATGTATGTTTTGTTTGTTTTTTAGTTTTTTGTGTTTTTTGTGTTTCATTTTTGTCAAAAAGGCAGGAACTGCCACTTAAATAAAAATGCCTAGTTGCAGAATCTAGGGTGGCATCTCCCACCACGATCCAGTGGTGGCATTTGCAGAGCATAATTTTTACTGCTGCAGATCGGGTATTGGCAGCAGTGGGTGACGTTGTGTCCCGATGGATGTAACAGAAGGTGTAGTTGTAAAGGCGGATGGGGCGGAAGTTGCAGTAGTGAACGAATATGATGCAGAAGTCAATTCCGCTGTACTTGTTGGATGTCTTAATAGAACATTGTAGGACCTGTCATTGATGCTGATAATTTCCTGGTGCCATAGTTTCCCCCTGTTTGCTTTTTCCAGAGTCCGGATCCAGTCCTGTCTACATCGTTTGATCTTTATGGAATTTGGGTTTGATTACAACTAGTCCTCGGTCATATCCCGGTCACTTAGGATTTTGTTACATTCTGATGTCCAATCTTTTAGATTTTCATCCCGTTCCCTTGTCATTCCATCCTTTAATGCTCTGAAGCCTCGTCCTGGGTTACCCAGGAATCAATTAAGAAATAGGTTCAGCTTCTTCCAGGTGACCTGTGCATGCAGCAAAACCAGGACGAGTTCTTGCCTTATTTCTGACGCTGGCATACAGTTTGAAATTTTCTACAGTGTTTTCCAAAATAGACCTTCTAGTGTATCCCATGTTTTCTCAGGTATTTCGTTAAACGCTTCAGCACCAGAGGTCACTAACGGGGCGACCTTCATTTTGTAGAATGTCAGTGTAGGGATAACTGAAAATGTGCCCTATTTCCGTTTAAACAAACTGCCTTGATTGGCCAGTGTCTGCATTTTAGTTCTCATCATGTTTACTTGATTTACTTCTCTTAAGGAAGTACTTATGCAGCTAACCAGATATAGGAATGAGGAAACTTCAGGTAACACAACGTTCTCAGTGTGCCATGTTTCTTGGCCCTGCTTCCTTCCCTTTGCTGATTGTATCGTCAAAATCCTTGATTTACTTACGTTGATTTTCAGACCATTTGCTTTTATGTACTCATTAAGGGCTTTTAGTTATCGATGTATGCCCACTGGAGTTTCGGTCTATTAAGACCACATTGTCCATGTACATCAAGTGGTCAATGATGGTCCGAGCGATGTTTGGAGGAAAGCACCTAACAAATTTCAGTGCTGCTGTAAGCTCAGACAGGAAAAGGTTGAACAGAGTGGGGGCCAGTGGACAACTATGTTTTAAGCATCTAGTTGTTGTGATTGAGCGAGACAGGGTGCCTCCTTGTACCATATTTATCTGTAATACTGTGCCTGAGTAAGGTATGATATGATATCACATGATATGATAGTTTATTTATATAGTGTCTATACAATGTGTTTCAAAGCGCTTCACTACAAGGGAGGGAACAAGGGAAAATACAAAACATTCTTACAGGCCATGAACAACAAGAATGTGAAATTAACTATCATACTCAGCCTAGCGACATTTCAGATAGTGCAAGTGCTAAGACACAGATAGGAACGAAATGGGAACAGACAGGCGACCTACGTACTAGACCTGACGACATTTCTGGTAGAGTGGGAGAAGTACACGAGGTGAGGGAGAGGGGAGGAGAGAGGAGGAAGAGGAACAAAACAAGCGACTATCGTACTAGGCCTGACAACATTTCAGATAGTGCTGGAGGGGGATGGGAGAATAACAAGTAAGTCCATGCTTAGAAACCTCTGTGTATTTAGCGTGTTACAAATAACCAATTACAAAGCATACCTTTTTGCCACAATGAGTGCTCTGTAGACCTACTTTTTCTTAGAGACATTCGACCCCAAGATTTGTGGCATCCGACCATTGGCATATTCTCTGTATAGTTGGCTGTACTGTACTGTACAATAAACAGGAACAAAATGAGTTGTGTCGGTATACACATAGACACCCTGCTGTCGTTTGAAGTAATGTTTCACAGTAAATGTCCTACCTTGTATTTAAAATATAATTAATGTGTAGATTAATGTATAGATTACTTATAAGCATCACAGTTATGCATTGTGTGACATAATTTGAAGTTGGCTTTCCTGGTAGTACTGAGCGTGCAGCCGAATGTCATCAAGGACACATGATACGCCCAGCATGGATGCCATTTGCCTGCTTAGCACTGAGCAGCTTCTGTAAAGATGGCTGAATGGATATCTTTATGGGACACACTTACAGCTGTGAAACCGTGTGTACCTTTGGAACACCATCTTTCTTCTCACACTTCTATGGCTTCAGGTATCCTTTCACAGGTTTCTTGATGCACTTGCACATTCAGATGTATTCTTTGCCATTTTAACTTCTCTAGGATCTAATTCATGCTTGCACCTTTTGGATTGCCACAGACCTCTAAAATGTGGGGCCGGGGAGTGGAGTTAGTGCTTGGTCTGAACAACATTTTAGTTCCACCGGTGAGAACTCTGTGCTTGACTTAAGCATAGATACCTGTTTAATATTGTAACATGACGCATAATGTTTTACCTTTACTTTTCTGAAGAGAACACCCTCATTTTTCCAGAAGTTTAAAAATTGCATGTTGTGTGTAAAAGTGAATGCTTAACACAGTGCATGTGTGTATTCATTGGACAGAACTTCAAATATAATGTGAAGTGGCACCAATCAGATCAATGTGGTTTTTGCTGTTTTGCATGTTAATGAGCATTTTTGGGGGGAAAATAATCACCAAAGCGCTTTATATCTGTCATATATGTCTGTGAGATTTGTATGACAACATCTTTAAATACCTAAAGCGTGCTTGGTTTGGTACACGTCTCTTTTTTAAAAAAATTATTTTAAACAAAAGTCACTCTAACAATAACACTTTTGTAAATAGGAAGCATATATACAAGTTTGGTCATAGAAGACTTTAGCTGTCAGAGTGGAATGCTCCTAGTTGGCCTCATTACAAATGCGTTCATGCATCTGACCCAATATGCAAAAAATAGGGGAACTTGGAAGAGAATTATTCCATATTATATCCATGTGTTGCAAAACTTAATTCCAAAATGTGCCAACTTTACTAGAAGACCAGAACATATGGAGTGTTATTCTGCTGTCCTTTTTACAGGCCCAATATATATCCTTATCGAAACGTTTACTATGCCACATCCTCCAAGTTGACCAGTACAGATAATACATTATCCTTTTCTGCATCTTTCTCAAATCGAGGTCTATTTTCCAGCAAGATAATCCAGAAAGAATGTGAATCCACTTTTTATCAGATACTGTTCTTGTTAACGTAATTTCAATTTGTTTTTGCCCTCTCACACCAGGTGCCTTGAATAAGGATGTGTAAAAAAGCTGTATATTAGAGACATAGATAATTGACTCAATTAAGAGAGTTTTTACAATTCTGGCATTTCATGTACACTAACGTACAGCGGCATAAGGATGATATTAAATACATTCTGTAATGGACCGTATCACTGAGTTTCTCAAACATCTATTTTGGATTCAAACTTCAAGAAACTAAATGACAATAATGTATCACCAACTGGAACTGGTCCTAAGGCCCATATACCAGCCTTCTGCCATCATTAAAACAAAACAAAATAAAAAAAAATAAAAAATGACTATCAGCAAAGCTTAGTTTTTCCAAAGACAAGACTCTTTAGTTAGTAAATATGTGTCTCCCCCATCAATAACACACTCCTTTCTTTCTTTAATAACATGACTATTTGGGGAGGAGTTAATCACAACTCACAACCTATTATAGATTCAACAAGAGCATTTTAAAGTAATTGGATGAATACAAGATGTCTGTGAATCAGCACCTAACTAGTAATGAAGAGAAGGAATATGCGTTTTATATTCTTTCAATTTAGGAAAGCCAAAATCAACAATTTCGACAGGACTTTGCAATGTTTTCTGGGGGATTCATGCATTATTGCACATTCACCCATACAAATGTGTTATAATCTATACATATATTATACATATACACCAAATTTAGCAGGGGGTCTGTTCCGAAATTGCATTGGATGATATACAGAATGCATTGATAGGCCTCTCTCCCACTACACAGGTCTCCTGAGTTTAGCAGGGGTCCTGTCCCCAAATTGTATTGTGTGATATTCAGATTGCATTGAGAGGCCTCTCTCCCACTATACAGGTCTCCCAAATTTAACAGGGGTTCCGCTACCAAAATTTGGATTTTAAGGATTATAATATTCCTAGAGACCCTTCTACCATACGAGACTCTAGAACATAGCTAGACACAGTCTCAAGCACAAACCTAGTTTAACCACCATAACATACTCCAAGTGAGGACCAGACCATCACAATATAGTCCTGCCACCCTTACCTTTCTTTTTCAGAGAGACCAACTTAAACGGCACTGAACTTTGAGCTACACCCCCGACAACTGCTGGCCCAACACCACGACCCCATCGGACAGCGCTCTGAGGATACACAAACTAACCAACACAAGATGAAATACCACCACTCCCATCTCAAGACACAGCGGCCAATCACTCAACCGGCACATCCGCACCGAGCACCAAACTGCCCCAGACCAGGAAGGGATGCAGAGAAAGGGCACAAGACAAGGCCGCACTGGTCACAGACACACACGACCAACCTACCACCGAAGCAACAACCGCAAATAGAGGAAACACAACACCAAAAACCAAAACAACCAGAACAAACCTCCACCGGAAAAATCCTTATATCTCACACCATACCTGACAACAACCCTAGAACCAGAATGCCCATACGACACTGAGACATCAAGACACACAAAGAACAGACCAAGATCACCAGGAAAAAGGGGGGCCACCCAAGAAGAACGTGGATTGAGTCCGACCCCATCACCCCTTACATCACAGGAGCATAAGGTCACCCTCAACACCCGTGCCACACCGGACATAACGGCGACGAAGATCTCATAAACAGCAACCCAAACATCAACCTAAATGACCAATTCAATGAAGAAGAAGACTCCATGGACCTCCACCTAACTGCCACAAACGGAGAAGTAACACCAATCAACAGCCAAGCTTTCAATCTAGCAGACCGCCTCAATGAAGTTGCAGCCTTCGCTGATCCCCATACACCCTCCAACAATGAAGATGCAGCTTTCGCTGATCCTCATCCTCATCCACCCGCAATCAATGCCAATAACGATGCACCGCAACTAAACAACCGCAAACCAAAACAAGGAACAACTAACAAGCAAAACCACACCAAAAAGATCCACTGCAACCTCATCAATGCAAGGTCAATGTCCAAACATGCCACCGAGATATACGATCTGCTCTGCGACAGAGGGATCGACATCCTGTTTGTAACAGAAACTTGGCTGGACGAAAACTACAAGATCACCCTCAGCAACTGACTGCCTGAATATTTCAAATGCGTCCAAGCAAACAGAAAAACCAAAAGAGGGGGAGGACTGGCAATCATCCACAAGGAACACCTGGATATCAGATCCAAAATATCGATAAATGTGAATCCCTACTCATACGTCTATCAGCAAGCCCCACACCAAACTTGAAATTCATACTAATATATAGACCACCAACCTACGATGCAACCTTCATAGACGCCTTCACAGAAGCAATCACCATCCTAGCCATCACACACAATCACCTGATAGTTCAAGGAGACTTAAACATCTGGTTCAAAGGAGAAACCACAACCATACAAAAATCGCTAACCAGCCAACTAGCAGCAATGAACCTACAACAACTAGTCAAAGGAGTCACCCATTCGGCAGGGCATACACTTGACGCAATCGCTGTGATGTCGCTGTGTGCCCCGCCTGAGCCCCCATGATGTTGCTGTGTGCCCCCACCACCCTCTGGTCCTCTGTCATGTTGCTGTGGGCCTCCCACTCACCTCTGGTTCCCTGTGACATTGTTCTGTGCCCCCACACCCCTCTGGTCACCTGTGATGTAGCTTTGTGCCCCCCATCGCACCCTGGTCCTGTGATGTCGCTGTGTGTCCCCCCACTCCCCACTCCCCTTCGTCCCCCGTGATGTTGCTGTTTGCCCCCCACCTCCCCTGGTCCCACGTGATGTCACTGAGTACCCCCCACCCCCACTGGTCCGTCCCCACTTCAGGCCCCCCTTGATGTCCGTCCTTCCCCTGCCTTCCATGATTTCTTCTCCCTTCTCCCCCTCCCCTTATCCCTTTCTTTCACACCGCCTCCCATTCATTGCAGGAATTGTCTTGATTCAAGGAAGGGTTCACCAACTATTACTTTTGCCAGTGCTTGGATTTGACTTTTGGACACATTATGAAATTAACTATCGTACTTGGCCTAGCGACATTTCAGATAGTGCAAGTGCTAAGACACAGATAGGAACGAAATGGGAACAGACAGGCGACCTACGTACTAGACCTGACGACATTTCAGATAGTGCAAGTGCTAAGACACAGATAGGAACGAAATGGGAACAGACAGGCGACCTACGTACTAGACCGGACGACATTTCTGGTAGAGCGGGAGAAGTACACGAGGTGAGGGAGCGGGGAGGAGAGAGGAGGAAGAGGAACAAAACAAGTGACTATCGTACTAGGCCTGACAACATTTCAGATAGTGCTGGAGGGGATGGGGGAATAACAAGTAAGGGCAGGAGACAACCATTTGTTATTATCATACTATATCCAGGGACACATCTGATAGAGTAAGTGCATAGAAAAATGGGGGATGGGGGAGGAGAGAGAGAGAGGGAAAGGGAGAGGAGAAGAGAAGAGAATAAAAATTGTGAAAAGAGCAGAGAAGCAGAGGGGAGAGCGAAAACAGTGGCAGAGGTCAGTATAACAAATAATGTTGAAGGGAACAGAAAATGTAGGCAAGGATTCACAGTGACGATGGGCCCAGCATGATTCAGGGCCCACCTGAGTGCGAGATCCAGGGGAGGTCCAACATGAGAGTTCAGGGGGTGAAGCACCAAGAGTCAATGGGCCTCATTATAATTTTGCAGGTCTGGGAACTATGGTACCAGTAAGCTTGCCAGTACCGTAGTTCACAGACCAGCAAACTAGGACCTAGCGGGCATAAAGGCACCCGTGAGCACAGCATGTCAGATGCACCGGCACCGTTATAACGGTGCCGGTGCATCCGACCTCCCCATTCCCATTCAGCCCTATGGGGCCGAATGGGAATGGGGAGCATCGTTTTTCCGGCACCCGTAAATGGGCAATTATCAGGTCCGGCAGGGCCGTAATAACCTGCTAATTGCCTATTCGCGGGCGCCGGGAAAAAAATGACACCTGCGGCAGCCGTGCCTATATTACAGGTATGGCTACCGCCAATGTCATAATGAGGCCCAATGTGTCCACAAGTCAAATCCAAGCACTGGCAAAAGTAATAGTTGGTGAACCCTTCATGAATCAAGACAACTCCTGCAATGAATGGGAGGGGGTGTGAAAGAAAGGGATAAGGGGAGGGGGAGGAGGTAGAAGAAATCATGGAAGGCAGGGGAAAGACGGACATCAAGGGGGGCCTGAAATGGGGACGGACCAGTGGGGGTGGAGGGTATGCAGTGACATCACGGGGACCAAGGGAGGTGGGGGGCAAACAGCAACATCACGGGGGACGAAGGGGAGTGGGGGGCACACAGCAACATCACAGGACCAGGGTGGGGTGGGGGTCACAAAGCGACATCGCAGGTGACCAGAGGGGTGTGGGGGCACAGAACAACATCACAGGGAACCAGAGGTGGGTGGGAGGCACACAGCAACATCACGGAGGACCAGAGGGTGGTGGGGGCACACAGCAACATCATGGGGGACCAGGAGGGGGACACAGCGACATCACAGGGGACGATGGAGGGTGAGGGTCACATAGCGACATCACGGGGGACCAGAGGGGGGTGGGAGCACACAGCGACATCACAGGGGACCAGATGGGGGTGGGGGGCACAAAGTGACATCATGGGGGACCCGAAGGGGCTGTGGGGCACAAAGCGGCATCGTGGGGGACCAGGGTGGGGGCACACAGCAACATCACGGGGAACGGGGGGCACACAGTGACATCATGGGGGACCGGAAGGGGATGAGTGGCACAAAGCAACATCACAGGGGAGCAGGGGGTTGTGGGGGGCACACAGCGACATCACAGGGGACCAGAGGGGGTGGGAGGCACAGGTCCTTGATTGCTTCAGGTACATCCCAAGGACAGCCCCATTTGGCCAGAGCATATTCCTATTGATTGAATGTAATGAATTCGATAAGTCAATGAAGGCGAGATACATTTTCTTTTTGCAGCAAATGGACGGCATTTTCAGTAGGTTAAGTAAGAACACATTCAAAGATGTGTTCATGCCGCTCACGAAACATGACTGCCATTTTTCAACCTTCCTTGAGGTTAGGGTCCACACATCTAATGCCTCCATGATCACCTTAGCAAATATCTTTCCAATCATGTCCAGCAGGCGATAGGGTGGTAGTTGCTGGGGTTTGTCCTATCACCCTTCTTGAAGATGGAGACAACAATAGATCTTTTCCAAGAGGACGGGACTTGCTTCAGTTTCCTTATCCATTCAATTTTGGCCAGAGTTCCATTTCTTCTTTGAGAATGGCGGTCATCAGGCCATCAGGCCCTGGTGCTCTCGAACTGCTGGCTTTTTTTATAAGTTTGTGGATATCTTCAGCCTTAGTTTTGAAAGGCCATTCTGCTCCGCCGCTAAGGATCGTTGCAGACAATTGGTCTTCTTGCTTGTTGAACACCTTCTCGAAGTCAGATATCCATGCCTCTTCTTATACTGCATTAGTTAGCAGGGTGCCAGTTATGTGGTTAATTGAGTTTCCAAACTTTCCCTGTTCATTTTGCATCATTGACTCAGTATCTTCTTGGATCATCTGCTATTTATGGGCCTTTACCCAATTTTTGTATTCTGATTCCCTGCTTTGATCAGGTCAGCTGATGTTGTAGTATTTCCTGCTTTGATCCTTTTTATTTCCGATCTGATTTATTTCCTCTCTTTGACAAGGACTCATTGAAACAAATGCTTGTGCTGGAACTCGCTCTTTAGGAGCCCCTTCCTTTTTTCCACAAAGGCTATTAGTCGCTTTGGGCATTCTACTCTAAAGCCTTTATCTCTGGTCTTATTAGTTACCACTGGACAGGTATAACAATCTCTGTTGGGGTTGGGAACACCAATGCATGATAGCTTGATTATGTTGCAATCACTTTGAGATGTCGAGATTACTTCGAGTGAAACCACCGAAGGGAGAAGATTTCCGGACACAAAGAAGTAAGACTTTTGTGGAGCCTCCCCGCTTCCAGGTGTAACAGGTGGGGATGTCTACCTAGTTTTCCCGTTCATCAGTTGTGAGACGCAGGACTCCATTTCTGCTGTCCACAACCTTCCTTTAGCCAGTCCAATGGACTTGTGGCCCAGGTCATTTTGGCCTCCCACCTGGTGATCATCCAATACATCAATGTTGAAATTGACACATATGACAGTTGGTGGGTCTGATAGGGAGACCATTAAGTTATCTAGCAATGACATGATCTCCTTGATGAAAGTGAGGTTGTCTATCATCGCAGATTTCCAGTAGACATTACATAGTATCATCTTTCTGGTTTATCGGACAGTATCCCTGAACTTTTAATCAAGGCAAACTGGTTTGGGTTCCAAATTTCTGACACGCTGTAATTGTATGTGTTTTTTATCAGCGTTAACAGTCCCAATGCAGGTCTTCCTTTTAAACTTTTTGCAGCAGTTTTCAGTAAGGTGTTAAATCCGTCTAGAATTGGTGGTGTTCTCAGCCAAGTTTCTTTAAGGCATATTAGGTCCTAGTCGTCCCATCAAAGTTCTTCTTTGCCAAACAGGTGGTCAAATCCCCTGGTGTTCCAGTGTCCAGTTGACCACCCCATTAATGAGGGGGACATGCACTACATTATTAATAATTCTTTGGGATTTCCGAATGTTAGAGTTCATCTGGTGTTCAACCTCCATTATTGCCTAAAAGTCATATTGGAAAAGATGAAGGTGTTGTGAGGAAAAGGTTCCATCAACTTTTCGAAATCTTTTTTAAACATTAAAGCAAGAGATATGCCTCGTACATTACCCAAATAAATGCCACCACAATGAATGAGTATTATATCTTTCTGCCCTGTGCTTCTCCGACTCAAGAATTTTGGAAAGATGGGTCCAACGCATTCCTTGCAATCCTAAACATTTTACTGAAAAATCAGTCAGTCAAACACAGGTTCCGGCTTATGTACATTTTCTCGCAAAAAATCAGTAACCAAAAGATCCAACTGTCTCCAATGAGCCACACAGTTTTTAATCTAGCTATGATGTCTGCTGTCCTTCTATGCCTTTCCCAAAATGCCTGCTTTAAAATCAAGTATTACTAAGAGAGGGGTCTGGATGATGACTGTGTTTCGTTTTTTTCAATTAGTTGTTCTTATTATTGCAATTGTATACTTACCTGTGGTAGGTTACAGTGAAAATGTGTCAGACATTTTAGTAGCTTTTTTACGATACTGCTCTGTTTTGGATACGTTTGGCAATTTCTTTGCAGAACCCACACTATGCAGAAGCTGAGTGTTTGGCTGATGTAAACATCTTTGGACGTTTTGGTTAAGTTGAAAGTAGTGACAGTAATTACATACATATTAGAATGTTTATATTCAGTATTTTTCAGGTTACTGAAAGTTACACATTTGATTTTTAATGAAGGGTTTACTGATCAATTTCTGTATTTTACAGGGAGAGTTTTAGTAGCAGTCCGAACAGGCATGTAGACATTGTAATGGAGCTGAGGAGTAAAAGTATTTTATCTTATTGTTTTGCATTGAGATTTTGTGCTGTGCTATATGAATATTATTCTGTGAAGGGGAGGATTTTAGTTAATTGTGGAGCATCTATATTATGCTATGGATGGCTATGAAAGCAAACTATTTTGCACCATATATGTCTTAATTGTTCTTTTTTTGCTGTACCTCATAGTTTATAATATATTCTCAATGGGTTTAATGAGTTGTTTCTTCCTTCTTGCTTTAATTTGTATATTAATAGTGGTAGTTCTGCATACGTAAAACTGTGTGGCACCTTTCCTTTTGGAGTTGAAAATAGTTGCTGCTGCTGTTTGTTAGAAAAAAAACATTTTGGTTTAGAGTAGCAGGTTACATAATTAGATATATGCTGTAGAAAGATTGATTGTGCTAGGTGCACTTTAAATCTGTGAATGCCTAGAGCACTGGAAACATTCTTTTGGGAATATAATTTGTTGACCACATTTTGGGCCTCATCACGTGTTGGGCGGTAAGCCCTTAAATGCGGTGGTAACGCTATTACTGCCACATTTAAGGGTCAGCCCAAACATGGGTATGGCGTGTTTACCCCCAGCTGAGCTTTGGGTGTAAACGCACCAGAAAAATTCCCATTTTCTGTCAAAATTAGCGCTGCACTATTAGCGCACACTAATTGAGCCGGGGGAATTACAGTTACAGATTTATAGTCTGACCTATACATTTTATTTCCCATTGAAATGAACAAAGTTCTATGCTCGTACAGTAATAATCTGTAGGTATTTTCAGATTTGAAGTAGCCCTGGCACACTCAGGCTTTCTGCAAAACACATGTCAATGTAGGGCTTGCTTTTCAAAATCTAAATTAAACTGGACAAGTCTGTTGGGTCTGGGTTAGAGAGATTAAGGTTTTGAAAGGCAACACATATTTAGCAGATGAGGACTATTTGTTAGGAGATACAGTTTTTCTAAAAATATTGTATTCACTAGGAGCAAAAAGGCAACATGGGTTTATTTGTTTGTTTGTTTATTTATTTGGTAATGCGCGCCAAACCCTTGGGTAGCTGGGCGCAACAGTGTACAAGAAATCTTAAGCTTATTATAGTATTTGGCATGAGTATAAAAAACACATAGGCAAAAAAGCAAATATATGTAAGAATATATACAAACATATGTACAACTACAGGGCATATCTTGGGATGTCCGAGGCACTCTAGCAAGACTATCTAATCAAATTTATAGGTCAGACTATAAATCTAGGTGTCATATATAGGCTAGGAAGGTTGGAAGGGATGCATGCTCGGCTAGAAATACAGGTAAGCAAAGGTAAGATATGGGCCAGGTGGGAGTAGGCTAGGTGTTAGTCAAGTTATGTGTCATTGGCGTTCAGCCACTTGATTATCTTGTGTCTGAATTTAGGGTATGGTTGTTCAGTTCTGAGGTCGAGCAGTAACTTGTTCCAGCAGTGAACAGCTTTGACAGGAAAGCTAGTTCCTCCCGCGGTCGAACGTTTAAACCTATGAGTCTCTAATTTAAAGGTGTTGGCAGATCTTGTGGGTCGCGTGGAAGTTTTCTTAGTGATTTTTTCCATTAGGTACGGGGGGGCTAGGTTGTTCAGACATTTAGAGGTGAGGGAATCTGTTTTGAGTAGATTCGATCTGTTATTTTGAGCCAATTAACCTCTTTCCTAAATTTGGTGACATGCTCTCTGTAAGGGATGTCTAATGCTGCTCTCAGGGCATTGTTCTGCAGTCTTCGGATTTTGTCTGTGATGTATTTGTTGGATCCTCAGTACAGGGCATTGCAATAGTCTAACATAGACATGATGAGAGCATTAGCTAGGGTGATGCAACTAGCACTGGAGAGGTACGGTCTGGATCCCTGGATGAGCTTGCAGGTGTAGGTGGTAGAAGAGGTGAGGGAGTTGACTTGCTTCTTGAGAGTGAGGGAGGAGTCTAGATAGAATCCAAGGGTTTTAACCACAGACATAACCTTGATAGGGTTGTTGACAATGCTGAAGGATGTGTAGTTTGGGCTTAATTTTTGGATGTTGGCTTCAGAGCCTAGGATTAGTATCTTTGTTTTATCGTCATTCAGGCAGAGGCCATGTGAGGCCATCCATGCCTGAATGAGGGTGTATATCTTGTTCACCAAGGCTGAGTCCGCCTCAAAGTCGCCCGAAAGGGGTATGAGGATCTGGGTGTCGTCTGCGTAGTTCGTGCAGGTGACACCCAGTCGTCCAACTAGTCAAACAAAGGTTTGGTGAAGATGTTGTACATGGTGGCGAGACACAAGATCCTTGGGGGACACCACATCTTATTTTGATAGGTTCAGCAGAGTCAGAGGTGGAGAAGACTTGCGTGGTGCGATTAGCTAAGAAGGATTGGATCCAGGCTATGGCATCTCCGGTGAAGTTAGCGGCAGATTCGAGATGGTTGCATAAGACTGCATGGTCCACCAAGTCAAAAGCTGCCAACAAATCCAGTAGGAGGAGCAAGGCTGTTTTTCCATTATCCTTTAGTTTCTCAATTTGTGTCTTGAAGTCTAACAGAGCTGTTTCTGTTCCATGGAGTGGGCGGAAGCGAGATTGCCGTGAGCCAAGCAGGTGGTTAGCTTCCAAGTAATCCTGGATTTGTATGTAGGCAGCTGTGTCTAGGATTTTAAGTAGAAATGGCACGGTGGTGATTGGTCTGTAGTTGGTGGGGATGGTGGGGTCCAAGGTTTGTTTTTTCAGTAATGGGAGGACCCAGGATTCTTTGAGGTTGGTGGGTACAGTGTTGGATTTAAAGTAAGATTTTATGAGCTTGGAAATGAAGGGAGCTAGGTCCCTAGCTGCGTACTTTATTAATTGTGCTGGGCAGGAGTCGCCCTTCCAGTTTGAAGGTTTGTGGGAAAGTATTATTTTTTCTGTGTCGATTATGGAGATAGTCTTGAATCTGAAAGGTGCGGTAGTATTATCCTCCTGAGATTGGGGTATTTGTTGGTCCAGGGGTGATAGTGTGGCCTTTTTTTTGTTGCAATTTTGTATTGAAGCGAGGAGATTTTGTATGTTAGTGCACCAAACTTTGTTTTTGGGGGCATTGTCTATAGGGTGAATAGGGTATTCCAGTTTACGGAGGATGGCGAATAGCTCTTTAGTATTAGAGTTAGCTTTCGCGATCCTATCATTAAAGGTGTTCTTCTTGGTTTTGATTATTTCTTTTTTGTTAGATTTGGCAAATTCAGTTAGGTTATTTTTGTTGTATTCAGTGGGTGAGTGGTGCCAGATGGATTGGAGCTTTCTTTTTTGTGATCTTAGGGATTTGAGGTGGGGCGTAAACCAGGCATTTAGGTGGGCTTCCTGCTTAGCTTTGCGTAGTTTGATTGGAGCAACTGCGTCTAGTGCTTTGATCATGGCATTATTGAAAGTATTTACTAGGGCGTCAGGGTTATTACTTTCCAATCCAGATATGGCTGGAAGAAGGAGAGGGATAATATTTTCAGCAGTTATATCCTTCTTACTTCTGGTCGGGAGAGGGGGAACCATGTTGTTGATTTTAGGGCTAAGGAGATCTAGTGTGGCGGAGAAAGTTATTAGATAATGATCAGTCCATGTTTGTGGAGCAATATCGGTAACACTGATGCTGCAGTTCAGTTCGGTTACCCAGTCGAGGGTCCTTCCTTTGATGTGGGTATGGGAGAGGACTTTTTGATCAAGGCCGTGGTCCTTGAGCAGGGCTGCAACTGACTCTGCATGTTTGTTGTCAGTTTCATTAAAGCCGAGCTAAAAGTCTCCCAACAGTAGGATTTGGGAATGGTCTTTGGTGTTGTTGGCTATAAGGCTAGTTAGATCATCTTCAAAGGTGCCTAGTGGCCCAGGGGGTCTATATATCTAGTGGATTGAGAGCGTGCGGTTATTAGAAAGGGACATTTTGGCTGTAAGTATTTCACAGGATGAGTAGGAGACTGATGTGGCAGGTGTAATGGGATGGGTAGATTTGAAGATGATGGCTAGTCCACCGCCTCTGGCATTTGGCCTGTCAGCTCTGAGAATTTGGTATTTATCGGGCACTGCTAGCATTAGTGTTGGTCCTATAGCCTCGTGAAGCCAAGTCTCAGTTATGGCTAATAGGTCCAAGTTGTAATTATTTCGGATGTCAGCAATTTCTGCGGCGTGGGCCACCACTGATCTCGCGTTAATGAGGGATCCTATTAGCGTTAAGGAGCTATTAGGTTTGGTAGTTTGACAAGTTTTAGGTGGTAAGGTATCTGGAGTTGTGCGGGTTTTAGTAGGGGTTTGAGCGCCGGTATAGGTGGATTGCTTGACTAATCGAGACAAGTTTTTTGGCTGGGTATTAGTGCGTCTACTGGAATTATTCGGGTGGTTTCTTACAGGTTCATAGATACTAGGTAGTCTGGACCTGAGTCTCAGGTTTCTATCCATAGGAGGGCTGGTTTTGATAGTAAATGCCATTATACTAGATATAGCGGTGATGAGTATTAGGGTCAGGGTGACTTTAATGAGGCAGGTAGGGGACATTTTCTGTCTATGCCAGGAGCATACTGTGTACTGTCGTCTAGATATTTAGTTTGGGTAGCAGATACTTTTAGTAATATACCTAAGTCGCTAATGACTGGGAGGTACAATGAGCTCAGTTTTACGTATTCAGTACATTTAAGTTGTAGAAATGCAGCGAGGATGTTCAAACATACTGACATCTGCATTCGATTTAAGCACAAAAGGCCTAAAGCACTAGTGACTGGAGAGCACAAAAAAGGCCTAAGACACTAGTGATTGGGGAGTACAGTAAGCTAACATTCAGTACATTTAAGTTGTTGAAATGCAGTGGGGGTGTACAAACATACTGACATCTGGATCGATTTTAGCACAAAAGGCCTAAAGCACTAGTGACCGGAGAGCACAAAAAAGGCCTAAGACACTAGTGACTGGGGAGTACAGTAAGCTAACATTCAGTACATTTAAGTTGTAGAAATGCAGTGAGGGTGTTCAAACATACTGACATCTAGATTCAATTTTAGCACAAAAGGCCTATAACAATAGTGACTGGAAAGTACAATGTACAGCACGAAATGACATACAGTATGTTTGTGTTATAAGAACGCAGTGACATACAGGACCTAAGTGTGCTGACATCTACATGTGAGGTTTCAAGGTGCTAACATCAGAATATAATAATACAGTTTGGATGGCAAGGGGCACACTTATACTATGGGCAGATCGAGCGCTAATGTCTAGCTGCAGTCTAATGTAGGCGGCACTAGTGGAGCAGATCTCTTTACAGGTTTTGTTTAGTACATGCATTTGGATCGCGAGCGTTTAAAGGGAGCATTATACGGCAGTATGTGCAATTAGGTAGCAGGCATCACACGGAGTGTTGTAGGTGGGCGTAATTGTGCGAGGCAAGACAGACCAACATCCTATGCTGGCGAAGACACTTGCTGAGGCAATAGTTGAAAGTACCTTAAGTTTTTGTCAGGCGAACAGAGTAACCGGCCGATGGCTGGGAAGACGTGGACAGGCTGGGGACAGGAAGCAAGCCTTCTTTCGTGGGCCTTCCTGGTAGTTGGCCGGCTTCGCCTGCCGGCTGAGGATTGGAGCAGAAATTAGCTCTGCTGCCCAATCAGATGCAGGATGCCGGGGGAAAGCAGGAAGTCAGGCTGCGAACAGGCCTTGGGTAATATCAGGATGTCGGGCGGCCATTGCAAAAAGAAGGGGCTCCTCGTGTGGGGCAATGGCGGCGGGGGTACTGGGCACAGATTGCCACAGGTGTGTGCAGACCTGGGCTGCAAGAGGAAAGCCTTTCAAGCAGGCAGGTAGCTCTTGATGTGCGCGTAATGCCGCAAGTAGCTGCAGTAAAAATCAAAGGCAGGCACTCGTACCTTTGATTTGTTGAGTGCGATTCCAGGGCATGGTGGCACTGCTCCTGCAGTGTTCGGGAGCTCCAGCTCCACCCAGGCCGCGATGTGGATTCAAATGCAGAGGATGGGGACAGGAAGCGAGCCTTCTTTCGTGGGCCTTCCTGGTATGTCCACAGAGTAGTCCTGTGTGTGATTTTATAGGGGCTCATATCGTTGGGAAAGGGAAAAATATGTATGCTTGAGACAATAGCTTTGAAAGAATTTGGGTTGCAGGTGTAGCCTACTGTATAGGTTTTATCTATGCACTAATATATATTATGGTATGAAAGAGGTGCACCCACTAGATGTCTTTTGTATGAGTATCAAAATGACATTTTCTAAATGTATAAAGGGAAATGGTTTACTGGGCAACATTCAACCGAAAACTGCAAGTGTACATAGAGCAATGCTGTTTAGGCATTTACCTATGTTAAAGGTTTTTGGTTCAAACCATGAGTTTATCATGTGCCTGAAGTGATTGCTATATTAGGTTTTAAAAAGACGGGTTATATTTAACAGGTTGAAATATCTTCCCTAAGAAAAACAGGCTTTCAAGTACAATTCTGTTGACCAGGAGGAAGAAAATAAGTTATAGGTATGTAAGTAACTGGTCAATCAGATTTAGGCTTGCAAAATCAGGGCCTACTTTGAGATGTATGCTGCTGAAAGCGAGAGTGCAACAGAGCCACTCAAATGTTTTTAGTACCCATAGGGTAACACATTTGACACAGTTATACTTTCTGCAGCCTACTTTTCTTTGAACTCCATGCTTTTGCCTAAATCTGATGTACCAGTTAACTTTATACTCACAAACAGCTGTTTTATTTTTTTCTTGTCACTCCTGTCAGTCAAATTGAACTGGAAAGTCTTTACGTATTTGTAAATATTACTCCCCTGCTCAATATGTGTAGCTATTCTAAACCTACATTTACCTAAACAGTGCAGCATTACGTTAAAGTTATGGTTAAAAACCAGTATAATTCACATGTGTAAATTCCCAAACAGCATGTATCTGTGTACATTTGCAAATTTGGGGTGAGTATTGCCCAGTAAAGTATTTCCTTTGTTAGACTTAGGCAAGGTAATTTTGATCCACATGCAAAGTACTTCTTTTTGGTGTATCTCTTTGTTTATCATACTATATACTAGAGCATAGATGCAATCTGAAATGTGAAATATCTTAAATGAAATAAGCTTCTACAAAACTGTTCTGTGGGAATTTACAGATTTTCAGTGGCTAGAGATGTAGTGATGAAATGGATGTACTAATTGTGTTTAATTTTCTACAATATGTGTGAAGAATTCAGATTAAAAGAGAAAAGAGGAAAGGTTATTTGCAGGGAAGCAAAACATGTTTTTACCTATTAATAATGATAGTGATGTTTCATGTTTTGTACCAACTTTTTCTGATGGACATGAGAGAATAATTATGTGAAAACCCCCACAGAAGCTATGCCAATCATTGAAGTAAATGGAACCGAGCACATTTCAAGTCACACAGATAATAGTAAAACTGTATCAATGCTGTTATTGCACATTATAAAACAGCCGTTTATTTTTTTTAATTTTTTTTAAAAGGAACCGCTTCAGTCGTTAAAAAGATGAATAAGAGTATTCATAAACAAATGTTCCACTCTCGAGTCTTTTCAAAACCTTTGGGAAGTTTAAAATTAGATAGCCGACATGTGTTGAAGTGTTTTTTTGCAAAAGAAAAAAATAGAAGGAAGTATCAGAAATGAAGTAGGACCTGTACCCTCTCGCCCTACAGTGTACCCACATCTAACCGTACCAGTTGCCGTAGGCGGGCAGCTCTCTTGAGGGGGCGCGCCGTGCGTCTCCGCTGTGGCCGGGGACGTCTCATGCCAAAAGGGGACAAAAAAGAACGCTATCATGTTGGGGTCACCACTTGAAAGTGAGAGTCCCCAAAAAGACAGTTAGACTCTTCAATGAGAGTCAATAATGGACGCACCCCAGCAGGGAATGAGACCAAGACCAAGTGTGGGTGAGATATAAAAGGCTTTATCTAAATAAATATAGGGCATTCAAAGAACTCTGCAAACTCCGAGAGCACTCTGTCTGACAATAGCAAAGACAGTCATATTTATTACAAAAATACTTCGGCCCTCATTACGACCCTGGCGGAGTGGGATACCGCCAGCGGTAATCGCGGCGGACCCGTCCGCCGTACTACGAGTTCCCTTAGCGCCATGGAGGTTTTCTCCGCCTGGTTTTACCGGGCGGAGAAAACCATGGCGCTAAGGGACCTCGTTGTTAATTACGCCGCCGTACTTTACGGCGGCGTAATTAACTCCTTCCCCACTCCCATTATACCCTATGGGGCAAGAATGGGAATGGGGAAGGGTAAAATGGGGATTGGGGATTTACCGCTCCGCCAAGGTCGGCATGGGGTGGTAAATCCGCCAACCCCCATGGCGCTATCGGCGGCTTTCCGCCATGCTCCGCGGTGCATTTTGCACCGCGAAATCCGCCAGGGTCGTAATGAGGGCCTTCATGAATTAGATAAGCTATAGGGGGTACATAGTCATGGGGATTGGGTGGTGAAGACTAGCTACTATGTACAATGTAGGTGCGGCACTCCATGATTGGCGGAGATCCACGTGGTGGCATCACTGGTTGCTTGGGTCAGCTGGGCTCATCGAGGTGGAGTATCAGGTCACGAGCTGTTCATGTAGCTGCATCGCTGCTGCACAAACATTTTACCCTTGTGGCCACACATACACATTCATCACTAATTTCTATGTCAATTTAACCAGTAAATTCTACAACTCGTTAATCTAATACCATAAAAGAGACAGAGAGAGACAATATACAACTCAGGGCGTCCTTAATACATCATCATAAACCCGCTGTTAACAGAGGACCCAGTATTATGAGTCGAGGTGTCTTATCAGGGGGCACAGTTTAGGATTTTATTTTGTTCGATGTAGTTAGAGACGGGTTTACGGTATGTTAGTACAAGAATGAATAACTGCCTCCATGGTCAGTCGAGGTTAGGGTGAACTGAAATACCATTAGGTCAGAGGGGCACATAGCTGGCGTCTCAAAAGGCAGTGGGCAGTGGGGCCGTGCTGCTCATAATTCTTCTTCTTAACCAGGACATGGCGGTACACAGTGATTTTATGGTGGCATCAGGTGTCAGGGAGCATGGGGACGGGAATGCGCGGTGCAGGCTCAACAGGAAGGCAGGGGGGTGTAGCTGTATTGTTCTAACATCAGTAAAACCAGGGACCTTCAAGTCCCAGCTAGGCCTTAGAGGGAGGAGGGTGGGAGGATGAATACACAGCTCTCTAGGAGGAGGGGGAGATGGCCTTGTAACTTTTCACAGGTCCACATTTATCGAGTAGCATGTGCATCATTATAGAGACGGAAAACTAGGATGGGCCAGCGCAATTGCGTGTATACATATATGCATTCATATATAGATATATCGTGTGAGCTTATGGGCACACATTGTTTTATAATCCTTCGTGGTTCATGAGTACTGAGTTCACAGAATCGAATAAAAAGCGTTTGTTAACATCATGTCATCCGCAGCTCTGCATTCTGTTGCAGGGGCACATGGGGAAGGCTAGCATAGCACGTGAGGTAGAACAAGGTTGGTGTATACGTCAACATCAGTGACAAGTTACAACGTTATACTTATGATTGGACCGATGTACATGCTCAAGGGTAAAGAAACAGTTACTTCAAGCGACATTTTATCTGATTACACATGGGGAGCGTTTACTTCAAGTAGCTAGTATCTGTTACAATACTTAAAATCGTGTCATGCATAAGGATTTTATACGTTGCCCTTTAGATATTGCACAGTAGTAATGGCCTTTGGTTGGGGCTAATAGGTTCGACTATACATATATTGGACACTTTACATGTGAATATCTGGGATGGGCAAGGGACGTCCCATTTTAATGTGGACAATCAACATTATGAGTTTTGAACCTCCTTGTAAATGGCTTAACAGTATCAGTGAGACTGGATGGCACACAGGTTTAAAATTCAGGTCTTACACTTCAAACGGGGAACAGGGTAGGGGATTAGGCACAACATATATCATGAGTGTGGGGGCCTACAGGAGGTCAAGACATGTTTGATAGGGACAGCTTTGTTCTTTCCCAGACCTCGACTTAAACTCCAGTAACTGTTAGAGCAATGATGTACTGCGGAAGGTAAATGATACAGTGTTTGTTATTTTACTTGTTTGCGGCGCCTCGTTGCTCGTGAGAACAGGCCTTCAGTGCAGCCGCCATGGGTAGGAGGCTGGGGGAAGTGCGGGCTTGCTGTGCCCGATCAAGTGGGGGGAGAGCTGCAACTCTGCAGGCTGCTTGTTCCACAGAGGCCTGAAATAGTGTACTCAAAATGGAGCCTAAGTGTGTTACAAAATGGAGTCTGTTATTTGCTACAAGGTGTGCCGTGCAGTCTCATGCGTCGGCCCACAGCCATCCTGCATCCCGGGCCCAGGCACATGGGTGGTCGCGGATGAGTCATAAGCCCCACGTAGGAGAGGAGTGTAGAGGAGGGGGTCCTAAAAGACCTTTCCTCCCATACATTTCCCCCTTTTGTTACTTAAATAACGAATATTGTAATGCACCCAACCTTTTTCGCTCCTTTTCATGAGCTACTGCTTCGTCCCACGCTGGCGTCCCTTCTATTGGCATCCAGGCCCTACACACCCCCCGGAGACTCTGTCCTGCTCTGGCATATTCATCAGGGTTGCAGGTAATGTATATACATCCCCCGTCCCCCTCCAGGTCTACCCATACGTCTTTATTCCATGCTTGTTCCAGGGCCTACCTTATTGTGGTGTGATACAATCTATCCACTATATCCCTGTCATAGTACAATGGCACCATTCTATACTTGGGTTCAGGGTCCTCACCTGTTTGTAGCTGGCACAAACAAAAAATCAGGAGCAAAAACACAACAATGGATATCAGCATTTTAACAGTCATTCCTAGCCAGGAGGGTACCCATGAAAAAATTTTGTCGAACCAAGAGCAAGGATCCACACCTGCTTCCTTCTTCATCCGCTCGCCCATGTTGTGCAGTGCTGTGATAACGTGAGACAGTGTTCCATTGCCCGGTCCGCAGAAGGCACGAACATGCAACATGCGCTCCCAATTTTTCGGCAAACACCTCCATCCATTGCCATTAACAGGTCTAGGACATACCTGTTCTGCATTGTCATTAGCCGCAGGGGCCTTAGCTCCACCTTGATCACGTTAAACCCCTCTTCAGTGTTGTTGGCCAGTTGGATCAGCTCCCAGCGCGTGATTTGAAGCCATTTTGGTTTGGCTCGTGCTTGGATGCTGGGGACGAGGGAATTGAAGGATGTTTCAGCATAGTTAAATAGCCGGAACCTGTCTGGAATCTGCGCTAAAAGTTCTGTGGAGGCTTTGGATACGTAGTTGGATGACCTCCGTTTTCTGGATAACAGGCTTTGCATATTGTCCGTGGATCGGGCATATATTGGCATCTCATCTGTTGGTTGTATGTGTTCTGGAACTTGAATGGCTTGCAATCCCTTTCCCCCTTCGATATGACTCTCCGGAACCACCATCAGGGCGGAGTGCAGCATTGCCAAAGAACACGTGCCCCTCCAGGATTGTGTAAGGGCAAGTATGCCTGTTTACTGCAGACCCAGTACGTATCCATCAAAGCGGCTGTCCCTTTCTTCATATCTGGAATGATGAGTGTTTTGTTATAGTTCTTGTTTGTGCCCATGTTATTTTTTCCTTCACCGAGGAAGCATGGTTCATATGTAATTTCTTTTTGCAGTTTGAAGGGTTTTTCAAGGGCTGTGACCCAGGTGAGCTTGGTGATGTGCTCGGCCCATACTGGTGCGCATCTTTTCTCGACCCATTGCAATTTTTCTGCCGCCAACCCTCGTAGTGCTTCTGCTTTGCATATCACTTGTTCTTCCTTCCATTTGTTCTCCGAAAACAGTGTTCCTTTAATTACCAAAAAAGGTTTCTTGAAGCATATCACTCCTTTAGGTCTTAAGTAGCACGTTTTTTTTCGTTCTGCAACATTTGAAAAGAGACTGTGTGTGCTTGGAAGGTGTTCTTGATTCTACATACGGTGAGATGAAGGAGACACTGGGTGTCAGCAAGAGGCAGTTCTTTGGGTAGGAGCACCTTAGGGGTACATGAGGCATGGGGTGTCAGAGAGCATATGTAACAGCTCTTGTTGGTGGTTTGTTTGACAGTGAAACTCATGTCTGCATACCATTTATTTGACTGATGCGGGTGCCTGGGGTCTTCTAGTGTGTCCATTCCCAGCCTGGCATATTTGTCATATTTTTTCCTCCCAACCTCCCTCCTTCTCCGATTGCTTTTGGGGTGTATTCTCTCATGCCCTAATGCATGTTGTATTGGAGTAATTTCTCTCGCCCCCCCTTTTCCCATTCTTCTTGCAGGGCAAGGTATCTTTCGGTCATTTCTGCATTATTTTCCTTTATACTTGTGGGGGATTCATATCCTATAGATGTTTCAAATGTTGGTGTGACAGCCGTGGTGGTAACATCATATGACCAGGATAGAACAGAAGGATTTTCGATCATTTAATTCATAAACACTATATTCATAGGCATTGTGCAGGAGAATTGGGCTTGGGGTTGCTGGCTTATTGTCTGTGTCATTTGGGTGTTATGTACCATCATGGTGAGTGTCATGCACCCATATGAGCTGGAAACCATCCCATATGAGATAGGTCCCTTGTTTGATCATGCTTGTTCCATTCCCTCCCCCCTCATTTATATCGATAGATATAAATGTAACTGCCCAGTACAAAACTAGGCCAAACATTAGTGTGAAAAATATTACAGCACATACAAACAAGCCACACTCATACGAATATCTACGCAAGTCAAAATGTACATTCACATTTCTATCTGCTCTAACAACGTTTGTTGGCATCTCAGCAGTTTTATTATCAACATTATGTACATCACAGTAGTAATTCTTTTCATATTTCTCATTCTTGTTGTATTGGTACTGGCAAGGAAGTAATCCTTTTTCCTCTTATTATCACGTCTGTGTTTCTACCTCTCCCACTTTTCCCTCTTGTCCTCGCATAACACTACCATAAGCCTTTCGCACGTCTGTTAAATGTATCCAATATCTCAGGCCCTTTGCCTTATTTGCTGTCGGTGTGCAGTACACTACCTCGTACGGGCCATGAAATCTTGGAGCATTCTACCTACGAACAAAACTCCTCATGTACACCATCTCCCCTGGCATCAGCTGACCTGGTGGGCTATCTACTGCAGGTGTTGTAGTTTCACTTGATTCCTCGCGTGTAAATGGGGGTGCTAATTGCCTTGCTATCATACGGGCAGCTTTTGTGAGCTTTGTCAAGTGTTCATTCAATTCCTCCCCTAGCACTGTAGCACTTCTGTGGGCATCTGAATGTCTGCAGAGTGGGGAATTTGCAGTATGCATTCGCCTTCCTGTTGCTATTTCATGGGGGGACAAGTGGTGGTCCTTGCTGGGTTGATTTCTCAATTCAAACAAGGCCAGACGCAAGCAGTACACCCCATTTTCTTTAGTGTAAAACACAATTTTGACAGCCTCCCCTTAAGGAGGCCATTGAACTTCTTAACCAAGCCGTTACTTTGCGGGTGATAAATATTGCAGAGTTTAAGTTTGATTCCTAGCAGGGACGTAACTTCCTTGAACAGATCATTGACAAAATGTGTGCCGTTATCGGAGCGATTAACGTCACAAATTCCCCAGCACGAAAATACTTCCCGCACTAAAAACTTTGCAGCACACTTCGCATCCAGGTGGGCACACAGGCCTGCCTTTACCCATCTCAAAAATGGACAGACCACCACTATCATGTAGCCTGACCTATCTCCCATGTCTGCATAATCAATATGCAGCTCCCTAAAGGGACCTGTTGGCTTGGGCAATGTCCCCCACAATGTTTTCAATTTCATCCCTGAATCCCTGAATTGTATATTTGACAAGTTGTACATTCCATTGCAAGTTTTGAGAGTTGTTCATGCAATCCTGGGATAAACCAATTTTCTTGTATGTCTGCGGCAATGTGTTGTTTTGCATTGTGGGCTGGGAAGTGAAGTTGTTGAAATGCTATATCTAGTAGCTTGCAGGGCATGACACTTTACCTGTATTGTTCTGGCACCAAAGGAGGTCCGTGGACGACTGGCTGCACCTTCTTTTCTCACATAGCTCCTTCTCCTCATCTAACGCCCCATTTAGTATTTCTAAAATTTGAGATGTGGGCATTGATTTATACCTATCTGGGCGATCCACTTCCATACTTTTCTGTATCAAGTACTCACCTGTTCTTTGTTTTGTCAAGTATGACGCTTCATTTGCGGCAGCGTCCGCTGCCGCGCTTTCCAAAGAGATGACATCAGTATTGTTTCTATGGGCCTGGAATTTTACTATAGCTATAACTGTGGGTTCCTTCAGTGCCTCTATAAACTATTTAAGTAATGCTGCGTGTTTCACAGGGACCCATCTGCTCGGTTAAATCCTCTTCTCCCCCATCCGGCCAACCCCCGTGCACTGTAGTAGTCATGTATGCTGAATCTGTATAGATTGTAACCGCACACCCCTTGGCTGCATGTAAGCCTTCAATGAGTGCTACTAGCTCTGCTACTTGTGCTGAGTAATGGGCCGGTAATCTTTGCTGGACGAGTAATTCATACTCATCTTACTCTAATCTTACGATTGCTATTCCCACATGCTTTTCTCCTGTTTCTGAGTATATTGATGCTGACCCGTCCATGAAGTAAACTTGTCCTTCAACCAGTGCATTTTCATTTACTGTGGGCATGTCCCCATCCTCTCCTCTGTATGTTGCACAATCATGAGCTTGCATGTCTTCCACTGTGCATGCTTCTGTGATGAACGTGGCAGGGTTAACTCTTTTGCATCTCACTATGTGTATGTTGGGACTGGACAGAATGCTTTCATATGCTGTGGCTCTCTGGGTTGTTAATGTGCTTTTTGATCTTTCTAATATGGTGAATAATGAATGTTCCATGAACAGTGTCACAGAACACCCCATCACAATTGTTACACTTTTTTCAATCGCGAACGCTGCGGCTGCGACAGATTGCTCGCAGGCGAAGTGTCCTTGCATCAATGCATCCAGCATTCCACTGTCATAGGCCAATGGTTTGTGCCCCAGAGATGTTTTATGTGTCAAGACTGCCGCCATGGGTGTCCCATTCATAATCTGGGTTCGCGAGTACTAGTGCTGTTGAAATTAGCTCTTTAAGTGTGCTGAAGGCTTCATCTTTTTCTGCTGTCCATTGTATTTCTGTGTTTTCTCTTTGCGCTTCCTTGAGGACCTGCAGTAATGGCTTTGTGTATCCTGCATATTCTGATATCCAGGCTCGACAGTAATTGCTGAGGAATTTCTGCATTTCTTTTACTGTTTTTGGTTTGCTTACTGCTTTGATGGCAGCTACCCTGTCTGGTATGATTTGCTTAGCATCCTTTGAGATCAGTTGTCCCAAATACACTTTTTGTTGACAGTATTGTAACTTTTCTTTGTCTACTTTGTAACCTTTATGAGCCAACAATGCAAAAGGGTAATAAAATCTTTCCTGTACTCATCCTCATTTTTCCCACAAATCAGCAAATCATCCACGTACTGAATAATTGTGCTTTCTGTGGCAATATTTCATAGATCTTCATGCAAAATCCTATTGAATATACTTGGACTTTCGCAGTATCCCTGGGGTAATCAACAATGTTTGAATCTTTTTCCCCCCAACGTGAATGCTGTCAAATATGGGGACTCCTCATCTAGTGGTACTGAGAAGAATGCGTTCTTCAAATCCACCACTGTGAAATAGGATGCATCTTTAGGTATACTGCACAGAATTGATGCAGGGTTAGGAAATAATGGGAATTCCTTCTGTATGATGTCATTAAGTGGGCGTAAGTCTTGGATCATCCTCCAAGTCCGCCTTTTACTTTCTTGATGGGGTAAATTTAGGTGTTACATGGTGAATTAGATGCCACTATTATACCATGTGCTAACAGTGCGGTAATGGTTTCTTTATCCCTTCTTCTGCTTATCGAGATAGGGGGTACTGCGTTACTCTGGGTAGTAATGCTCCATGTTTGAGTTTGATCTTGACTGGTGTTACCTCATGCAACAGTGCCACATAATGTGGGCTGGTGGTCCACAGATCGACCGGCACTGATTGCATGTCATTTTCAAAGAATGAAGGTGGTGCACCTACCACTGCCATTAGCTGCACTGGTACCCGTCTTGCCTGTATCAAGATATCACAGGGGATTGCTATTTCCATTATTATTTCCCCATCACTGTCTGAACTGTGAAGAGGTCTTCTCTTCATCTGACAAGTCTCGCAATGCGATGTCAGCATTTATGCACAATACTGTGCGCCACTGGCAGCCATGTATGTTCATTCGAATAACTGCTATCCTTTGCGCTGATACCTGTACTGCATGCAAATCTAATGACATCACTTTTCCTGGCACTATCTCTGGACGGGCTATAGCACGGAAAACAAATTCTGCAGGCACCCTCCATTCTTGGCGTTTCAACTCGGGAACCACCTGCACCAGTGTTTTAAACCCTTGAATGAACATATCTGGATCCACTGGTATGCCTCGTATTTCTGGCGCTGTAGCTCATGTGTGTAATACCAACTTCACTTGTAATGGGCAGATCCCCGGGGTCGAGCAAACTATTCCCCTTTTGGTAAAAGAAATAGTCATGTTGAGTTTACTGAGGAGATCCCTCCCCAGCAAGTTGATTGGAGATTGCTCATAGTACAGCAGGGGAGCTTGTACTGTTTTCCCCCCCACTGTTACATCTAAATCTTCTGTGTAAGGAACTTCGACCACCGCCCCAGAGCACCCCTGCATCTCCAATTTACAATTAGATAACAGAAACCTGCCTTCTCGTAGGCACAATATTTCAGCTCCTGAATCTACCATAAAAATTAATTGTTTGCTCCCTATCTCCGCCCCCACCAATGGTTCCTCTGCTGCATCGAGGATCGTTGATAGTACTGGAAACGCAAGTGCTCTCTGTGGCCTGTCCTATGCTGGATGCCTCATAGTATCCCCATGATCGAAAACATTTCCCGATACCATGGCCACCTCTCCAAAGGGTGCAGGTGCACCATTTGCGGTTGTGGCGAAACGGTTGCCCTGTGTGTGTGTCATGTGTTCTCGGCATTGTGTATGTTGCTGGACATTTTGCGTTGGTGCCTTATGTTCCTCTGGGCACCTCTCATCTTGCTGTCCCCTTCCCCCTCCACTGCCCAATGGCAGCCCATATGGGCTTCCTGGGTACGGGTGGCCATACTGCTGTTCATTCTGATAAGTATTCAATGGCCTGCCCCTACATTCCCGTGAGAAATGCCCCCACCTCCCACAATTCCAACAATTCCCTTGTCCCCCCCTCGGGCTTGGACCTCCGTACCCGCTATTCCCTCCGTACCCCGAACCACCACCTCTGTTCCCTCTGTACCAACCTCTTCCTCCCCGGGCGCTCCACACTTGCCACTGCGGTCCTCCGTACTGCTCCTGTCCATTCCACTGCGATTGCCCATTTCCCGCCCAATTGGCTGCCATCCTCCCTTGTATTGCTACTGACCCCTCCTACTCTTCTGCTTCTCTGTCTGTGGGGTGTGCAGCTACAGCTGCCGCGACCTTCACCAGTTTCGTTTGTATTAATTTAAACCTCATCTGCCAACCTTTTCTGTGTTATCTCCTTTTCACTTTTCTTTATTCTTTTGCAGTGATGTATTATTATGCTTTGTATTTCGGGCCAGCCTTTTGCTTCAATCCCTGCTATTTTGTCAAGTGATTTCTGAACTTCTTTTGGGAGCCCTCTCTTTATTATAAAGTAAAATAAAGATGTTGACTGATCCCAGGCTGTACACGTTTCCGCTCTCCACATCTCCTGCACCTGTAAAATGAAACCCATGGCATCTTCCTCATCAATCATTGTACATTGGATTACTGACTGCAAATCTGGTGTATCTGGCAAGGTGTCCCAGATTCTCACGCGTAATGTATTGAAAGAGGCACCATCACGCCGGTCACAATCTAATGTTATTCCTGGGAATCTAGCCTTTGCCCAAACCCTGTCAGCTTGATCACCCACTGCGGATACCAACAAACTTTTGACGTCACCTACAGCTAATGGAACTCCTGCTGTGTGCTTCTCAAATGCATATATCCATTCACTTGATCCTCCTGACGGGGGGGGGGGCACAATCTCAACAAGTTGGCTTTATCCATCTGAGCCCAGGGTATATAATTTGGCCTCCCTCCTCCTCTGTGTATCAAGGGCAGCTGTAGCCTACTCTTTGTTCCTTTCCCAATACACACCTTTCTTTCCCAATGCTGCCATTCTCCCCACTCTGCTCCTCAGTCTCCCAGTCCATTCTTCCTCCATAGCCCTCCCCAGAGGTGTTTCGTCTAACCTCACTTGTGCCCCACCTGCTGCGAATCCTATTCTCCTTCCTTCGAGCTCGTCTTCCTCTACGTCACACCACAACTCCTCCACCCCTCCAGTTACCATTCCTTCTTCCCCTGTGTTCCCCTCGGGCTTTATTATTCTGGTCGGCTCTTCCTGTATTCGGAATAGTATCTCCCCCTTCTTCCACCCTTCTTCTTTGGATCTGTCAGGCGTCTGCACCCTCTGTGTTGGCTCGATCCAGCAAGTGCCCGATCCACTTTGTTCACATATATCTCGTAATCTAGACAATTCATTTCAGGCCATGGATAATCTGTAATCTAAGTCTTCTGTGAATTTTTCAATGTCCATTGTTGGAGTACTCACCTGTCCACTTGTTCTAGAGCAGTCATATAGTGGGGGCGCGGTGGGCTGAGGTGCAATTATGGTAGTGGGTATAGACTCATACACTGGGTCACTGTATCCCTCCGTGGGCACTGGTTTTTTCAAAAGGGGATACAATCGTGTTACTTCTACTGACCCTTCCTTTCCTTCACCCATTTTTCCGCTTCCTTCTTTTGCCAGGGGAGAGGTAGTCTGTTCTTGTGCTATTTCCTTTCTTTTGATTGGGTGCACTTCTTCGAATAGCCTCCATAAGTCTAATATTTCCCTTCTATTATGCAATTGTTTTCCTTTGTACTTCACAAACAGGCATGTGGCCACCATGTCCAACAGGCTTTTGTCAAACGACCCTCCTTGGGGCCATACCTGGGGTTACCCTACCCCTTTTAATTCTGTGACCCATTGATCATGGTATTTGGTTATGCATTCTGCAAAGTCTGGCAAATTTTGGCAAATATGGGTCAGGGGTGTTTCGGCCCCCATGCTGTTCCCCTGTATTTCACCCCCTTGTGTCATCCCCTGTTGATCGGGGTACCTTGTGTGCACGCTCTTAGTGCTGGTTACTCTTAAATACTAGTATATCCCTGCAGCCTATTGCAGCCTGTATACTAGATCTCAAAAGGTCACACTTACAATGACCACTTTTCACCGAAGCTCAATACAACCGATTTATCACTTTGTCACAACAATGCAGTTCACAAAATAGGCATAACATATTCAATACATGCCGTCAATTTGACAAACGTTTTACTTATAACATATAACATATACCTCCCTTTCCTTCCTTCACTGCCCTTTATGCAAATAGTCCCGTTTATTCTAGCCCATCACACCCTTTAACCCTTAAGATGTCAGAATAACCCCTCATTAGAGAAAAGAAAAGAAAGAGTTTTCTAAATTATACTCCGAGTCTTCTACTCATCTGATACTCTTATTCATATATATATATTTTTTCTTTCTCTTTCACTTATCTCCAGTACTAGTCAAGATAGCACTATGCAGCGCCCCCTTCTAACACCTTGCAGAGCTAGGTTCCCATCTTCCTTTTTCACCTTATAATCTCCTTAACTTATCCTAATGGCCATATGCAACGGATAGAAGTAAGAAAGCAGCAATTAGTTTACCCTTAAAAAAAATAGGCCCTTTTTTAACTTAACCTGACCTCGTACACCCTTGTTTATATCCGACTCCTTTTAATGTTACTCATGTACCCGTCTTGAGCCGAGACCGTCCAGACCCGGCCCGTCCAGGCGGCGCTGCCCCACGCTCAATGGCCGCCCCCGGCGAGCGGTGAAGTAGGACCTGTACCCTCTCGCCCTACAGTGTATGCACGTCTAAGCGTACCAGTTGCCGTAGGCGGGCAGCTCTCTTGAGGGGGCGCGCCGTGCATCTCCGCTGCGGCCGGGGACGTCTCATGCCAAAAGGGGACAAAAAAGAACGCTATCATGTTGAAAGTGAGCGTCCCCAAAAAGACAGTTAGACTCTTCAATGAGAGGCAATAATGGACACACCCCAGCATGGAATGAGACCAAGACCAAGTGCGGGTGAGATATAAAAGGCTTTATCTACATCAATATAGGGCATGCAAAGGACTCTGCAAACTCCGAAAGCGCTCTGTCTGACAGTAGCAAAGACAGTCATATTTACTACAAAAATACGTCATGAATTAGATAAGCTAAAGGGGGTACATAATCGTGGGGATTGGGTGGTGAAGACTAGCTACTATGTGCAATGTAGGTGCGGTGCTCCATGATTGGCGGAGATCCATGTGGTGGCATCACTGGGTGCTTGGGTCAGCTGGGCTCATCGGGGTAGAGCTGTTCATGTAGCTGCATCGCTGCTGCACAAACATTTTGCCCTTGTGGCCACACATACACATTCGTCACTAATTTCTATGTCAATTTAACCAGTAAATCCTACAACTCGTTAATCTAATACCATAAAAGAGACAGAGAGAGACAATATACAACTCTGGGCTTCCTTAATACATGATCATAAACCCGCTGTTAACAGAGGACCCAGTATTATGAGTCCAGATGTCTTATCAGGGGGCACGGGTTAGGATTCCATTTTGTTAGATGTAGTAAGAGACAGGTTTACGGTATATTAGTACAAGAATGAATAACTGCCGCCATGGTCAGTCGAGGTTAGGGTGAACTGAAATACCATTAGGTCAGAGGGGCACATAGATGGCGTCTCAAAAGGCGGTGGGCTGTGGGGCCGTGCTGCTCATAATTCTTCTTCTTAACCAGGACATGGCAGTACACAGTGATTTTATGGTGGCATCAGGTCTCAGGGGGCATGGGGATGGGAATGCGTGGTGCGGGCTAAACAGGAAGGCAGGGGGGTGTAGCTGTATTATTCTAACATCAGTAAAACCAGGACCCTCAGGTCCCAGCCGGGCCTTGGAAGGAGGAGGGTGGGGGAATGAATACACAGCTCTCTAGGAGGAGGGGGAGATGGCCTTGTAACTTTTCGCAGGTCCACATTTATCGAGTAGCATGTGCATCATTATAGAGACAGAAAACTAGGATGGGCCAGCGCAATTGCGTGTTTACATATATGCATTCATCTATAGATATATTGTGTAAGCTTATTGGCACAAATTGTTTTACACTCCTTCGTGGTTCATGAGTACTGAGTTCACAGAATCAAATAAAAAGCGTTTGTTAACATCATGTCATCCGCAGCTCTGCATTCTGTTGCAGGGGCACATGGGGAAGGCTAGCATAGCATGTGAGGTAGAACGAGGTTGGTGTATACGTCAACATCAGTGACAAGTTACAACGTTATACTTATGATTGGACCGATGTACATGCTGAAGGGTAAAGAAACAGTTCCTTCAAGCGACATTTCATCTGACTACACGTGGGGAGTGTTTACTTTAAATAGCTAGTATCTGTTACAATACTTAAAATCGTGTCATGCATAAGGATTTTATACGTTGCCCTTTAGATATTGCACAGTCGTAATGACCTATGGTTGGTGACAATAGGTTTGAATATACATATATTGGACACTTTACATGTGAATATCTGGGATGGGCAAGGATCGTCCCATTTTAATGTTGACAATCAACAATATGAGCTTTGAACCTCCTTGTAAATGGCTTAACAGTATGGGTGAGACTGGATGGCACACAGGTTCAACATTCAGGTCTTACACTTCAAACGGGGAACAGGGTAGGGGATTAGGCAGAACATATATCATGAGTGTGGGGGTGTACAGGGGGTCAAGACATGTTTGATAGGGACACCTTTGTTCTTTCCCAGGCATCAACTTTAACTCCAGTCACCGTCAGGGCAATGATGTACTGTGGAAGGTAAATGATACAGTGTTTCTTCTGTTACTTGTTCGCGCCTAGTTGCTCGTTAGAACATGCCTTTAGTGGAGCCACCATGGGGAGGTGGCTGGGGGAAGTGCGGGCTTGCTGTGCGCGATCAAGTGGGGGGAGAGCTGCAACTCTGCAGGCTGCTTGTTCCACAGAGGCCTGAAATAGTGTGCTCAAAATGGAGCCTAAGTGTATTACAAAATGGAGTTTGTATCATGCTACAAGGTGAGCCGTGCAGTCTCATGCGTCAGCCCACAGCCATCCTGCATCACGGGCCCAGGCACATGGGTGGCCGCGGATGAGTCATAAGCCCCACGTAGGAGAGGAGTGTAGAGGAGGGGGTCCTAAAAGACCTTTCCTCCCATACACTTCTCATACAGAAAGCTTTTTTAATGAAGTTTTACATTCAAAAGAACAATGTGACTCTTGCCATTGACAAGAGTGGTCATGGCTATGAAGTAAAACATAATTGTGATTTCTGGAAAAGAAGATATCTGAAAGACAACTAGTAATGTGGAAACATTAGGATAGTGCACAGAAAAAGGTTTTGAAAACTCTGGTCTTTCTTGTAAAGTCTGAAAGAATATTTTTGCAAATGATGCACAAGAATGATAATGTTCAGAGACAAATCAAGATGTAGCAAAGAATTGATGACTGTAAAGTTTATTTACACACATGTCTTTTGGGTCACTCTCTAGCTTGTCTTGACAAAAGCAGATGTCAGACTTAGTTTCATCAAAAGCGGATGCTGGCTGCACATCATAGCACAATTCAGTATTTCCTTGTTAAATTGTATCAGTGCACAACACCATGTATGTCACTTGCACTGTTAAATAGAACATTGACCACTGGAACTGTTAAAAGTTTAATTTCTATGCTTCAGATGATACAAATGTATCATTTAAAAGATTATATATATGTGGACCAACTACTTGTAGGAAGTGGACAGAATGATCCTATGCTTTTAAAGGTTCTCATATTTCAAGAATATAAAAAAGGAATCGATAAGTTTGAGTTGTCTTCAAGTGAAAGACCTGACTTTGGTTGTGTGTCCTATTGAAGCACTTTCTATAAACCACAAGTTCAACTAGTGTACATGGAGGAGAAATTCTGAGACTCCATAGAAGATGTTTTGAAGGACATTTACTTATATTTGTTTGTAGAACCACAATTTGATATGAGTGAGACACTATGGGCCTGATTCACAGAGTCTTTTTTAATGTGATTGTGCCATTATAAAACACTTCTGTGAATCAGGCCCTATATCTTTGTAGACACTGTGTCTGGTTTTAACAAAGAAAAGGCATTCCTCCTAGAAGTGTCTTGAATTATATGGTAGTGCCTGAAATTTCAGTTCTGCTTCAGAATCTGAACATATTTGAAGTGAATGCATTGCAAACTGTTTATCATTTCCAGATTATTGTTATATTGCAAACAAAGATACTATAATTGCCTAAGATGTCACAAGTGCAGGATGTGAGAGGCAAGATGTGTTTTTGTCTCTCGTGTTGCCACAAAGGACAAACAAGTTTGAAGCACAATGATTTGTACAAATACGGTCTGACTGTTTCAGACCGGTCCATACTTGATGTTCATTCAACAAGCAAGAGCAGTGAAGGTCGGTTCCAATGTCTAACTGTTGCAAAAGGAAATAGTTTGTTTGAACATTACACTATTCATCCTCTACACTCACGTGAAATAATGGGTGTCTGTTTATAACTATACCAGATGAAACCAACAAAAATTGCACCAATCAGTGTTTGGGTAAAAAAACGTAGAAACCTGTTGTTTCTGTAATATTTTTCTCAACACGAAAAGGAGGCATATTGGATGATCGGAAGGTTCTGATTTCTTCTTCAGAATATTGTTGTACACAAATGTATTCTGAAGATTCCAGATGCAGCACTAATATAGAGTAGATTTTCACTTATTTCATGGAAGTGAATTTTCCACTCTATGCTATTCGGTTGTTCATACATTTCAGACAGGATTTAGAGTTCAACATGTTTCTGTATGTGAGATGCTGCAACAGGATAATGTACATTTTAGAAGGCAAACGTACAAATGGCCTTGCCACAATGATGTTGTTGTGGATTAAAGATGCTCCTCAGTTACTTGTTTCATTCCTATTCAGAATGTCAATGCTGACCTACGGAAATGGTCTATTTCATCTCTTCAACACCATGTGACGGGAAAGTCTCCATCGCATAGGTGCCACTTAAAATAAGATAAGGAATGCCAATACATAAATGATTACAATCCTTTCATTATTCAACTTTGGAATGCAAATACTGATGTACAGTAAATTGCAGACTATACAACAGCTGTTGCTCACCATGTTACAGCATACATGACAAAAGCTGAAAAGAGCAATGCAGCTAAAGTGTGGGAAGAGTTATCAGCTGACAAAAGTCTTATCCAAAAACGTATAAACTTTGGTCTGAAGATGGTCTGTCACAGAGAGTGTGGAAGATATGAAGCTGCATATTGGCTAACTAGTTTGCTTCTGTATGGCACGAGCATTAATGTAGAATGGTAAAGTCTTGACCTGGTTATTACAAGGAATTGATACTAAAGTTTCTGACTGAAATTCAACAGTTAGCTCACAGACTACCGGATAGTATATAGATCTTGAGAACCAACTTGAGTGATACCTACTATCCAAATCGGTCTGCCAAGTTGGAAGATCTTGGTTTTTCTGAAGTAGCAGAATGCTTGGCATGTCAAAATACTGAAACAAACAATGACAGATGATAGTCTAAAGTACAAGGAGCAATGAAAATCCAAGTCTCATCAAATACTTGAAACTGCATTGCCAAACTGCAGAGAAAAAATAATTATTTTATTTTTGACTTTTGCAGTTGGTCTTCCCATGGCATGCAAAGAGTGATTTGCTTGGAGGTTTAGAGAATTTTGAACAGTCATTTTTTGCACACAAAAACATTATTACATATCCAAAGTTTGTACAGTACTACTGGAAAAAGAACTACGCCAAAAAAAAAAAACTTTTGGCAGCTCAGTTGACTCCTGAGGGCAGTCAAAGTTCTGCAGAAGGAAGTCAAAATGTGTTAGACGAGCCAATTATTCAAAATGTTGAGCTTACCATGGAATAAGCAGAGAGTGCAATGCAAAAGACTAAAGTTGCCCACCCAAATTATGACACATTAGTAAGTACTCTGAATTAAGAGCAGAAAGATATTTATGCTAAAGTCAAACATATTGTCTTACATGATTTAAAACATGACAGCATGAATGTTCTTGTGTCCAGTACAAACCTCTATTCTTTTTATTTTTATTGGTATTTGGCTTACAGTAAACCTTTTACCATTCTAATTTCGAGACATTACAAACAAAAAAACATCCATAAAAAATTACCTAATCCTCTCCAGCATTGGGTCTGGCATGGATTCACATGCTCATGAATATTCCCTGTCGTCGGGCCAGGAATTCCCGGTAAAAGAAATAACAGTTTCACTATCACTTACAAACTGTCTTTCTCCTATAAACCAATGACTGAACTCCGGGTCATACTGCCCCCAGCCAATGACTGCCCTCTCCCCAAATCCCTCCTCTGGCAGCCAACTTCAGATTTTTACTGCACGTTCAAGTGTTGGGAGTCCTCCTGTTTAGCTCCGAGAGCTTTTCTACCTTTTCTCACTTTTTCAGTTTAAAATGTTCCTATTTTTGTCAAATAGAGCCTGTGTGCTCTTTCTTCCTTTGCCCGGTAAGTGGGGATCTGTTAGTTGGTGTCTTTCAACACCCCTCAAGAGCAAGAATCACAGAGAGTTTCATTGAAGATTTCAGAAGGCCATCAGGCCTACACCGCCCTCTGTATCATGTCGGAGGAGAAGGAGAGAGGATCCCTCTTCAAGCTCTGCTCCAGCTGCGGACTGAGGAATGTGTTTGTGGAGGACAAACACTTCCAGTGTCTCTACTATCTCCATCCGTATCACACAGAAGTGGATTGTGAAATCTGCCTTGGTTTCTCCAAGTGCACCAGCACGAATCGTCACAGTAGGTTGGCAGCATGGCTCAACGACAAGGCCTTTACCCAGTGCAGCAGGGAGCATGCTTCTAAGTCCTTTAAGGGTGCTTTATCCATGGGGGCCCAAGAAAAGGTCAAGCACAGCGAGTATGTTTCCGCCAGGGTCGCCATGTTCATCTTCACCGTTTGCCTCCATCTCAAGTAATCGCTCCACTTTCTCGAAGAGGAAATCGGCTCACCCAGGGAAGTTGTGGGAGAAGCTGTAGAAAACCAAGGCACAGGGAAAGGTATCCAAGTTCGCCTTAAGGCACAGGTGGTCCAGGTGAAGTCATCCTCGACGACAGAGCTGGTGGCAGCCACCCTCTCGAAGGCGAAAGTGCATGATCAGGTCCAGCACACCCCGACAGTGCCCAGAGTGGCCTCCCTTCCGAGGAAGAAGGCCTAGGCCAATCCGGTAGAGAAAACACCAGAGAAGAGGATGCCATCCCTAAACCTACCCCTCATGATGCAAAAAAGGGGGGAATGGAGGCTTCAACCATGCTCCAGGGCACAAATATTTCTTCCTCGGACTAGGAGAACCTGGTGTCCATTCACACAGTCCTGGAGGACGTGGGGAACGACTAGGTCAGAAATGCTGAGGAGGATGACAATGGCGGAAACACAGAGGGGATGATGACGATGACACTGAGAATGCCAACAATGACGATGACGTTGGCGCTGGGCCCAGCAAGACTACCTCCTGATACCTCCCAGGAACATATCGCTGGGCACTCTTTCAACTCTACACACACTGGTGTCAGAAATCCAGAAGAGGATGCTGATAGCACCCCCAGCACCGGCCCCAGTGGAGCCAGCCCCGCCACCGGTGAAGAGGAGAAAATGGCACCCTAGGCTGCTTCATCAACCGCAGCACATACCCTCTCCCCTAGGGATACGGGGACGGACACTGCAACGACAGACAAGAATGACAACGGTGGCATCTCTCTGCTGCCGAGGGCTTCTCCTGCAATGGTTGCCCACATGTCTGAGCTCTTCCAGCTGACGCCAGAAGAGACCAAGAAGGAAGGTTTCCTTTACCAGCATGTGAAGCCAAACGGACGACCATTCTGGTGGTGCCTTTCCTGGATGACATTTAGAATGAGGACCTGGCTCTGATGAGGAACCCTGCCTCAGCCCCGGTGAAGAAGGACAGGCTGGAAAAGAAGTACCAGGAGCCGGAGTCCACACCCAAGTGCCTACGTTCACAGTCCTTCCCAGACTCTGTGGTCTTGGCAGCTGTGAGGAAGAAGTCCTATAATCCCTCATCTTCAGCCTCTGTTCCCCAAGACAGCGAGGGGAAGAAGTTGGACACCACGGGTAGGAAGGTGATCTATTCAGCAGTGACGACAGCCAAGGCAGTGAATGCGCTTGCGATCCTGGCCCGATACGACACAGAGCTGCGGTATAAGATGCCCCCACTGCTGGCATTTCTCCCTGACGACAAATGGGTTGAGGCCCTTGAGATCCTCCAGGAGCGCGAGGTGGCATCAGACCATGTCATCACTGTGGCCCTGGACCTCACAGATACTGGCTTTCCGACAGATGGGGAACAGTGTTTGCCTCCTTTGTTGTGGCTGGTTGAAGGCCACCAACTTCCGGCAAGAGGTCAAAATGAGGGTACTGGGCATGCCCTTCTACGGGGACAACCCTTTGGGAAAGCCATTGATGAATCACTGCAGCCCATTAATATGGATACAGAGACGGCTCGTGCCCTGGGTAGTCTTCAGCAGCATCGCCCATATTTTCCTGCCTCTGGTGGAAAATCAGGCAGATCATCGAAAGTTTTCAACACAGGGTCCTCTTTGTACTGGCAACCCTCCAGGTCTACAGCCCAGGGGTTCTACAGGGGCTATTCCAAGGCTTTCGGCAGAGGTGGCGTAAGTTGTCATCGCTCCCAAGGCGTCACACAGGCCTTGAAACAAGATTGAACCAGCCAGGACATCTGACCCCCACCCATGCATCCTGTTGGGAGGCCGCCTGGCGGACTTCGTCAGCGAGTAGGAAAAGATCTCCACCGACCGATGGGTGCTGGATGCTCTCACCCACAGACACACTCTAGAGTTCCAGCAGAAGTGTCCGTGTATGCCACCAGTGGCCCGGCAGGCGCAGCACATCCCTCAGATCCTGCAGGAGGTAAGGGCCATGCTAAGAAAAGGGACAATAGAGTTGGTTCCAAAGCAGCTCCGGAGCTAACTCCAGATACTTCTTGATAAAGAAAAAGACCAGGGGATAGCGGCCCATTCTAGATCTGCGGCGTCTCAACAAGCACCTCAGGTCTCAAAAATGTAGGATGGTCACGTTGCAGTACGTGCTCGACCAACTGGAGGAAGGAGATTTCTTGACGTTGCTGGATCTGGTGGACACATACTTCCTCATCCCCATTCACGTGAAGCATCGAAATTTTATGCACTTTGTAGTTCAAGGAAGGCACTACCAATTCAAAGCCCTTCCCTTCAGACTGAGGTTGTTGCCCAGGCTTTTCACGAAGTGTCTGGCACCAGTCGTGGCCCATCTGCACCTACAAGGGATACATATGTACTAGTACCTCGACAACTGGCTCATCTGGGCCAAGTCAAGGGAAGCAGCTGTTGAACACATGGGGAACACCGTACGGCTGCTGATGGATCTGGGATTCTGTGTGAACTATCCAAAGTCCTGCTTGATTCCATCACAGAACACGGTGTTCCTGGGGGCCAGGCTCAACACGGTTTCCTGCCTGGCGGCCCCCTTGGAGGAAAGGATAGCAGCTGTGCTGGGCAAGGTGCAACGGCTGTTGACACTGAAGACCTCCATGGTGCGGACCATCAAGTTGCTGCTCAGCATGATGTCATTGTGCATTTACCTGATATGACTCTGCAGGTTGCGGATGCAACCCTTCCAGGGATACCCGTTCACCATACATGAGCATAATCCACCATTGTTTAGCAGATACAGAGCCTTGTTCATTTATGAATGTACCCAATATTTCTGATCTTAGCCCTGTTAATGCTATACAAACCAGTATTAAATGTTCTAGAGATTATTTCGATTCGTTCTGCTTACAGAGTTTACATGTTAGATCAGTCATTTAATTCTTGCTTCTAACCCCCAATATCTATCTCGTAGGGTAGTGGTTTAGCCGAAACCGCATATACTTTCCGTGATAGTACCTATTTGGAAATGTTGCTAAATACTTGGGTAGTACATTGCATCTTCGAGCCTATTGGGAAACCTGTACATATAGTTAATATGACTGCCTCTGATGTTGTGTCTCTATCCAATCTTGAGGCCATAATGTATGATTAACCAACATTGGATTTGACAGTAGAGTCTCTTCTGTCATATTTACATTTAATAGAATTGCAAAGCAGAATATTTTCTATTCCCTCAGTATACATTCACTCTGTTTAACAATGGATCCCTTTACTATTTTAAATCCTCATATTGGATTTGGCAATGTACATTACGATACAGCGCTAGGCTCTTCCATAGTACCATTGACTAAATTGAGATCAAACCAAGCTCCGTACTTATTACATGGATCGGGATGCCTCCTGGTGAATCTCACACCTTTTTCCAGAACAAGCCTTCAAGCACTACCCAAACTTGTGATGGCAGTGCAAAGAAAGCCTCAGCTCCATACATTGGTATAGGAACCACCTTCATGCAATAAAATGAGATAACTGGAGATATTGAAAAGCCACAATATCTCTTTAGTATTATTCTGCCTTGAGCTGCCATGTTCTTAGATAAAAATGTTCCTCTAGGAGGCTCTCTCACACCTTTATTTAGGAACATCCCTAGATACACAAAGGAATCAACTCATATTAGCTTCTCGGCACTCAGAAAACGCAAATATTTACATATGTTGTCCCCTCTTGCTGACTGCAGCACCAAGATACTAAATTTAGCAGCATTGATTTTCAACCCATTTCTCAAGACATAGGGCCCGATTCATGGAATTATTTGCCCGGTTCAAAGTGAACTGCACTGCTGAAAAGTGACTTTGCACCGCCGACACAAACCCTGTTCATGGAATTGTGCAAAGTATATTTTTGCAGTTATACACTTTGCACAGTTCCATGAATCAGGGTTTGCGACAGCAGTTCAAAGTCACTTTTTAGAAATGCCATGTCACTTTGAACTATGCAACAATTTCAATAAATCAGGCACATAGTGTTGCAACGCATGCAGCTGTCTTTGAAGCCCAATTGGTGTTTGACCTATTAAAACCAAATCATCTGCATATAGTAATCTATTTAGAATCTTCCCATCAATACTATGGGGGAAACTCCTCACAGTCTGCATTTTCTCCAGTAAGTCTGAAATAAATACATTGAGAAGAGCTGGGGTGAGTGGGCAGCTTTGCTTAAGACCTTTCTCTGTTATTACTGGTTCAGATAGCGCTCCCCTCGTATCTAATCTTACTCACAGCGATGTACCCGAGTACACATCTTTAATTGCTTCCACAATAACCCTTGGGCAATCCCAAAGGTTTAGCTTTGACTAGAGCATACTGTGATCTACCCTATCAAAGGCCTGGGCCAAGTCTATAAATGCTAGGTATATCTTGTTTATTTCCCCATTGTACCTGTATCATTGATCAGGAATACATTCAAAGCTGTACCCACTCCGTTTACAAAATTCAACTGCATACAATCAAAATAGCTTGTGGTTGTGATCCAATTAGAAAGAGTTTTAGCACCAACAATGGAACGATCTTTCCAGCCACACCAAGAAGGGCGATAGGCCTATAGTTTGTAGGATCTGACCCATCACCATTTTTGAAAATCGGGACCACCACCGATCTCTTCCATGATTGGGGAACTCTTTTATTTTTCTTTATATACTGAAATAGATCCATAAAAATGTTGTCCACAATTCAGGATCTTATTTCAGCATTGCGTTTGTTTTCCAGTCAGCCCCTGGGGCCTGTGACTTGTTTGACTTCCTGTTCAGTTCAACAATATGTTCTTTATCTGCAGGGAATGACCATACCTCACATGGCAGACCATCATCCCTCTCATCTACTCCAGTCGTTGCAAATAAAGAGGTGAAATGCTCAACGCAAGATCCTGCAGAAACTGCATTAATCATCAATGCCTCCCGCACGGCGTTCAGCGAATTTATCAACTGGCAAATTTCTCCTGGTGTTTTTGCAGCAATCATTTTCAACATGTATTCTGTATCTTGCTGCAACATCGAGAATTTTCTCAACCTCAACCAGTTACAATGTTGTTGTTTTAATTTTTCAATGCAGGATAATGAGTCTCGAGTCTTATTACGTCTGTGACGTCTCAATTTTGACTTCAAACTCCTCTTTGCATTTGCCTATTCCTCATTTTATGTATGTGTGTGGGAGAATAAATTTTTAAAGCCAGATTTTTTGTGATTCCACAAAATCCATCAGGATTCTTGAGTATTCCAGGGCATTCAAGGCTTGCTCCCTAGACACCTTTGCAGTCTGTTTAATACATCTCTTTGTTAGCTGCATGATTCATGATGGATATTTAATAACTCTGTTTCTCCAAGCTGCCACACCTACCACCATTTGGTAGTTCTCTGATGCCTCAATGCCCAAGGTCTTACAGGTCGGTTTTCAGATGTTATGGTCATTATGCCTTGTGTGCGCAATTTCTAGTGTGATGGTTTGCATAAGCATGTTGCGTGATATGAAAATATAATCCAGAATCTTTTTTTCACCCCTCGTTTTACACGTGGTGTTTTCCGGGAGATCACCCTCAATTTGTCTATTCTCAGATTAATATTCTTTGAATTCAATTCTTCTCACCCTTCTGCTAGGGTCAAAGATAAATTAATGTTTCTATCTAGGTGTTCATTTGGTCAAAACAATGAATATTTAGATTGCAACATAGTATTATTAACGGATTTAACCGTGATTCAAGAGAGCGGACTAAGAGACGCATGATGGTGGATGGGAAGTTTAAAGCTTCAACTGAAGCCATATTCAAATATAGGTTAAATAGAACCATCATTTTTTGATTATTGGGTAAAGGTCCCCCAATACGTAATGTTATAATTTGGACATAGGCATCTGGATTATATGTTGTCACTACATTCATATTGCTTCCATTTTTTAAAGCAATCATTAATCCTGACATCGGTCTACCCTTTGGTCCTTTCAGAACTGGATTCAGGTAGATTGTATACCTATCCAATACAGGGGCCTCTCTCAGCCAGGTCTCTTGAAGGCAAATGATATAAAAAAATATCATATTCCAAATCGCCATGTCCTAACAGATGGTTAAAACCTCTTGTGTTCCGGTTTACCAACGTAAAGTCTTTTGCTGAATTTATCTGGCTCAGTTGGGTTCTACTTCTCTTCGTAACGAACACTTCTGCCAACCAGTTCCAGTCCTCTTCCTCCTTATTTGCCACTGTTTCTTGTTTTTTTACTGTTCTTCTATTATGTTCTTGCTTGCCTTCATCTGTAATAATTATTAGGGGCTTTTGGCAACTTCGTTGATTCCCATCTCCCCACTTTCCCCTGAAAATGTTTATTCAGGGTCTGGGTTGGTAACGCAGTAGTCTCTTCTTTCCACCCCTCATTATAGTCTCTAGTTGCCATTTCAGGCCTTATCTTTTGACAATCTCTTCAGATGTTTAGTTCACTGGGAAGGTCTATAAAATCCCAATGGTAGAAATTGCGTTGCCTCATCTAGTAATAACTGTTTCACTAAATTAGATGTAAGGCAAAGTTCAACCTTGTCAAGCCTCTCTTCCTCTGGGAATTTTTTTTTCTTATAAATCCGGTTCATTGTCAAACCATGGTCAGTATGTAAAATCCATTGTAGCAATAAACATTTTGCATCATCCGGGTCAGCCCCTACGTCTAGTTTGTTTTCTTGTTTCAGCTTTGTCAGAGTCTTGATGACAACTCCTGATGCTTTTGTTCCAGAGTTTGCAATGGAGAACTAGACCTCTGAACCTGAAGGTTTGCATTCGATTTTTGAGAGGTAGAAAGAGAATGCTAAGACCGCCTTCTCTTACCTTCTTCCTCTTTATCATCTGGCACCAGTTCTGCAAACCTGCAAAGTGGTTCTCTGTTTATCTCCAGAGATAATCGCCCACTTATTCTTTCAGAGTTGTTATCTCAATACTGACTAATGCTTCTAGTGGACCCCTTGCAAGTTTTGACATCCAAATCTGTCGCTTTTCTTCTAATAGTTTGAGATGCTGAAGTAGAGAATTGCACCTGGTAGTTACTTTCTTCACTCTGAGAACTCTGAATGTGAGCTTGGCACGCTTGTTGCAACAACTGGTTAGGGCTGTCGTTAAACCACCTCCTCATCAATTCTGCTTAAAATGACATCTCTCCATGTAAATGCTCTCTTTTTTAAATTCCCAAAGTTCCACCACTCACTCGCCTCTACCGAGTTTTGCTCCACGCTTCTTCTAGATCCATCGTTGTGCCACTGGACCTTACTTCTCAGAGCCGTCTTCTGTGTTTTGGCTGCACTGTCTGTCACTTTTCTTCCAAAGTTCGAAAGGGCGTTGGTGGGAGTTTGACATGGTATATATTTTTTGTATTTTGCAATGTCGGAAGTGTGACTTGAAACAGCACCTGCCTATCCATCTCTTCAATTTCCTCATCATTGCCTTTATTAGAGACAACTTCAGCATTAGCGGGTACTCCCTCTCTTTATGGCACCAAGTCTCCCTACTTAGCATCAATGATTTGTGAATACGAACCTCGCACAGTGCTGTCGTTGATCACTGCCCGGAATACTAAGTCCATTTTCATTGTTGGATGCTTAATTCTCAGACATTGTATAAGTTGAGCTGTTCATTAAGTCATCATCAGAGCCATTGCCTTTCCATGTCGAAATTTGACTTTCATCATGACACTCCATGTCTTGGCTTTGAGTGATTTTCTTTCCACAGTTTTTAAAGATTTTCTCTTCAGATAATGAGGGTAATTTCAAACCCTCTGGAAGCACAAAATTCCTTATAAATGTACGAGAATCATTCGATCTGCATTTATTCAGTGGCTTCTGAATTTTAGATTTATTTTGTATTTTTTTCGTCTTGGGCAATTGTTTAGATTGTGTTGCTGATCCAAGTTCTACCCTTTGTTCTTTCTGTATTTTTGAAAATATTGTATATTCATTTGCAGATTGGGGGGTTTCTTTTTCTTCGGCTTCCTCATGCTCCTATTCCTCATTAACTATATTATTACCACCCACCTCACCATCACTCCGAGCTAAATCAACGACAAGATCCTTGTCCATTATATTTGATGGGGGAAATTTCTTGTCTCCCTCCAATCGTATGTTAACTAGGGAGGTTCCTTGGTGGCCCGTCAGTTGGTTTGCAATATTAGGCTCCGAAATGATGGAATTGCATGGCCTCTTTTCCACCTCTGTTTGTGTAGAGGTAGGCATCCTTTCGTTCTGTTCATTCAAGACCATACTCGGCTGACTTATGTTCTTTACTTAATTCACCGCTTTGTGATTGACTGGTGTTGTTAGTAACCTTTGTGATCTCCTTTTGTTTTTCTCCTGGATAATGGGGTCCGGGATGCTAAAAAATATGTCCGTAACTTGAGCAGTTTTTGTTTTCTAAGTATTTCTGTACTGCTGTTATAAATCCCTCTACAAACAGCATCTTGTATTGCATCATTGCCAGCAGTGTTGTGTGATCTTTAAGTTTGTCATTAATACTCTCATATAATTTCATAAATGGAGCCATAGCAACAGTTAATGCTGACAAGGTATTAGTGCCAATACCAGTTACCACAGATGGGGTCTCCCGCTCTTTGTTTTTTTCCAATAGAGTTTGCAGATTTTAATGGTTGATTCTTCCACATTTCGGGGAACCAGGTAAATCACATGAGGAGAGTGATTCAGAGCTTCTGGTGCAGAGTCTTGCTCTGTTGTTGATCCTTTATCAGCCTGCTTCTAAGAACATTCCGCACCACTATACATGGTTGATGATGCATCCAATCCTTAGATTTTTTGATTTGGCTCCAGTCCTTGTATTGATACGGCTACCAAGGGTTTACCAATACCGAAGTTCGACTGTCTCATGCTTTCAATAGTCTCGGTTCGTTTGTGGCGAGCGGTAGCAGATACAGCAGCCAAGTATTCATTATCCAATTCAATGCTACCGAAAGATACTCCAGAGTTCACACTGCCTGCACCCTGCACCTCCATGTTGGTATAATTGAATGCATCGCACTGAGCCACTGTGTCACATTCTATAAGCTTCATGCTTTCCATCAGATCTTTGTCTTCCACCTCCTCCCTTACCTTCACTACCTGGGGGATTCAGAGGGTTTTTTTCCTGTTTCTGCTTTATGGCTAGTCTGCGATTGAAAAATCTGATTTGCAAATATCTCATCAGAGCCCAAAGCCTTTGGGTGCCAAATAGATTTGGTTATGAGGGAGCGTCCTCCCTTTGCCAACAATTCAGGCCCAACCAGGGAGGTTCCCTTTCTGTCAGTTTGTCTTTCTAATGATTGCAGGCGGAGCAAAACTCTTTATTCAGATTTGTGCCTTTTCTCAATAGCCCCCTCACCGTAGATAGTGGAACTGTTCCTGCCACTGGCATACTTCGCTGAGTTTCCAACTCGCCCGTAGTTACTAGAACGGTAGCGCTTGCCTTGTCCCCAGCCGTAAACAATGAGAGCGTTTCAGAAGGCTCGTCCATACCAATCACCCGTTCATGGACGTTTTCCAGCATCACGTCTTGCGATGTTACAGAATTTTCTATTCAATTATTCACAATATCTTTATCAGTGTTGTTAAAGCCCTTTTTCATCAATATACAAGGCTGTGCTGGCAGTTACTTTGACTCAAATGTCAAATGGTACACAAGTTAGGGGGTCAGTAGTCCTAAACTTCGACATCTCAGCAGCTCCACCCACACCTTCACCATCACTAGTTTCAGTAGGGGAGTCACTCAACTCCTCATTTAACTGACAGCATTGTTTTTGATTTTGTGTTTGTGATTTCTGTTCACCATGTGGTTCGAACAGATGGTCTACTGGGGTAAGCATTCTCTGAACAACCTTGTTTTATTGTCATCCACCTGCCACTGTCCCCCAATGACTGCCATAGACTGCTTCTCTTGAGCACACCTCATAGGCGGTGGGGGTTTTGAACTGTTGCTCCTCCTGTGGTGAATCATAGGATCTGTAGACAGACTCTCAGGGACTGCCAAAGACTGCTTCACCTTGGCGCAGATAGGTTCCACTTAAACCGGTCGACTAGTGAGGATGAGCCTAAATTAACTGCACACCCCAAGCAGAATGAAGATATACATTTATAGAAAGTGAAAATAGTCCTTAACTTACTCTTTTTTGCCAGTTTTTGTAAATTCATTTTGAGAAACTCACAAATAAAGCATATTGTTTGTAAGAAAATATACCCACGGGCCATACATCCATAAGAAGTACTTATCTCTAGCAAGTTATAAAATAGTTCTCCTTCACTAGAGTTTTTAAACAAGGGGCCTGCACAGTAAATCATACATTTTGAACTGAATACTAGTCCAGAGATACTATTTTAGTATTTATTTATTTTTTTAAACTTGTATTTTTGTTGACAGAGGCGTATAGCATACACATACATCAGAGCAGTCAAAAACAAATTTGGTACATGTATAGATAAATACAAAGGTATATAAAACAGTGGGACAATAGCAGTAGGGTAATAAGATATCACAGAGCATCAAGTTCTCAAGCAATTAATGGAGAAGACTGGGGGAATCGTCCACAGTGGAGGTGCCACTTAAGCTATTCAGGTAGCTGTTGAAGGTGGTATCAAGGATTTTATTGAACCTGATATTAATTTAATATATCAACCAAATCGTGATTAAATCTGCACTTGTGAAAACAATTTACATAGCAGGAAACAACTTTTATTAAAAATAACACATCTATATAATAAAATTCATCTTATTCACTCATCCAAGCATACAACCTCATCCATCCATTAGACAAACCACTCATACTAAACACCAATCAATATACAATGTAAAATCTATAAGGAATTCATCACAGTTAATTCATCTGAAATATTTATAGAAAAGAGTATGAAATCAGAGCCACAACAGGTAACATCAGTGGCATAAGTGATTGAGATGGGTCCCAGAATTTTTTGACCACGACCTCATCTTAGTCCAAACTCAACCGGTTTCGACGTATATACTTTAGTGTAGTGACGTCTTCATCAGGAGTACAAAAGTATATTCTAACATAAGGAAAAGAAAGAAACACAGATGGGACACATCAATATATGAAACCCCTAAACTTGGAAAGAGAACATATAACATCAATAATAAAATTGATATATATAATGAAAAAATTAAAAAATTAAATAAAACAATGGGCAATCATGTACAAGAGCCTGCTGCCACCCCGTGGTAACTCTGGGATGGGCCTGAGGTGTCTGGTAGAAAGTAGTGCTACCCTCTTATATTGGTGTCTCTGGGAGGCAGATACGATGTAAAACCAGGTCATAAGCAGAGTCACAGATATACACACAAATGACAAGGCCAATGTATAAAACCTTCACTATTGCGGCCCGTGAATAGAACACAAAAGTCACATACTTAAGATTGTACCAGTGGTGTAAGGGCATGACCGCAAAGAATATAAGTATAAACTAACCTTCATTCATATAGTAAAAGGCTGTACGTCTTTGCCTTTAATTAAACACTGGGTCCACTTGTATACACTAGATAACAACGTCCCAGTCGAAGTTCCTGCAGTTATTTTTAGTGCGTGAACACCAAAGTTCTTCTCTGCAAAGTGTAAACAAACATTTACACAATTGGCTCCCACTGTACAGATCATAAATTAAAATTTAAAATGTACAAGGGTGAGCTAACAGGTCTTACCAGGAATGTCCAAACACTCGTTGAGCCCGCCGCCATAGGTGTGAAGATGAATCCCCGGATCCAGGGAGGGCTGCGCCTGATATTATATGGGCCTAAACACGACACAAACATTTAAGTGTGTGAAAAAGTACCCAATTGTTCTTACAATTATATCATTCACTAGACTCAAACGGAAGCTACTGCAAATTAATAAATTAAGTGCATAAACCAAAACCAGCTAATATGTGCAATATCTAATTATGGTTAATCGAATTTAGCTTACTGAAAAGATTACTTTTTTGGAAATTTAAACTAAAATTGCTCAATCTATCTGACTTCACACGAATTTACTTTGCTGGGGTATCGCCTATAGAAGACCCAAAGATATGGGGCTCCTTTCTGTATGTAGTAAAGGCAAAAAACGATTCGAAAGAACACCCATGCAGCTGAGTATTTACCTTAAGCGAAGGAACTCTCCGGTTCTCGCGGCAGCTAGTCACCCGTATAGCAGCTGGGTCCAATTGAAAGTAGCGTGCAACAGAGTATCACCGTTTCAAAGATGTTAATATACGCGTGGAAAGCATCATGTGATCACGTAGTCAACCACGTGACCACAAACTGAACTGGTCTACGTGCTGCGTGGCCATACGATCTTAGAAGAAAGACACGCAAAATTGAGCAACAAAATGGTGTACTACACGACATGTCCACACGATCGTGAGGAAAAGACCGTAATTAGAGCATGACAGATATGGAAATAACGCACACTGTGGCAAAACATTTAGAAAAAGACGATCTCTGTCATGTATGGGCAAGATTTTAGTTTATGCACATTATAATGAGTGCTGAAAATATTGTAAAAACAACATTTAATGCCTTTCTTAAGATTAGAACGGTCCAAATATGTCAGATATTGTGGCGAGTAGTGTTTAGTTACTCGAGTTCCATGGTTCCAGGGTATTAAGGCCCAATGTTAGTGTTTTTAGATTAAATATCCACATTTGTTCTTTGTAATCTAAGTTTTTTAATAGTTGGGATTGATTTTGTGCATATACTTTTTCTATGCAAAACCATTCCACCTGGTCAGCCGTATGACCCATCTCAATAAAATGGATTACCATTGGAGCATTGAGGTTTCGAGTTCTAATCTTAGAACGGTGTTCGTTAATGCGGGTACTCACTTCTCTAGTTGTTTTGCCTACATAAAACAACTGACATGGGCAGCGAATGGCATAAATGACATTCTTACTTTTACAAGTGGTAAAAGTGTGGAGGGTCCACTTTCTAGTCTGTGATTCAAATGACATAGTTTTTTTAGAAAACTTACATGCGACACATGAAGTACAAGGGTAGTGTCCCACCACTGGGTTGGAATTAGTATCGCGAATTGTATGCACTTTAGGAAAAGTTCTACTGGCACGAGTAATCTTTTGCTTCAAATTTTTACCTTTTTTGAAAGCAAATAGAGGTCTGGGTATAGATGTTCCTGAAGTGTTAAGGATTCGCCAGTTTTTTAGAATAATACCTCTAATAGCATTGCTATGTTGACAAAAGGTTGAGACACATACTAGTTCATCTTTCTTTTCAATGTCTCGCTTAGGTGTCAATAGAAGATCTCGGTTGGTATATCGAGCTCTCTTTTTGGAATTTTTTATAAGTTTCTTTGGATATCCCCGTTCTAATAGTCTTTTTTCCAAAATCGCTGCATGTTTAGCAAAATCTGCGATATCTGTGCAATTACGGCGCAGCCGTAAGAACATCCCATATGGTAAGTTACAAAGTAAACTAGCTGGATGTTGGCTCTCGTATTTCAACGTAGTATTTCTCTCTGTGGGTTTTCTATGTAATTCTGTGCAGAGATGCCCTTCTTTGACAAAGATAGATAAATCCAAGAAAGGAATTCTGTATACTGAATATTCAAAAGTAAAATGAATATCTAAGTCTATCTCATTAAGCCATTGAACAAATGAAGTCAATGATGTTGATGAGCCTTCCCAAATCATAAATATGTCGTCGATATATCGACGGTATACCTTGATTTGACCCCTAAATGGGTTGAATGTTGACAGAATTTTTTCTTCCTCCAAAAGTGCCATGAAAATAATGGCAAGGTTGGGTGCAAAAGTACACCCCATTGCTGTCCCTTTACATTGCAAGAAGAATTCCTCCTTAAATTTAAAGAAACTATTCTTAAGAACTAACTCTGCTGCTTTACATAGGAATTCTGTGGGAACCAAGTGTGGTTGCACGCGCCGGTCTAGCATTATGCGCAGGCTCTCCACCGCTCTATCCTGAGGGATATTTGTATAAAGCGCTTCAATATCAAGCGTGACTAGAATTTGAGTGCTGGGATCAAATGCTTTTGTTTCCACCAAATTAATAACATCTCTTGAGTCAAGGAGAAAAGTGGGCGTGGCCATCGCCAGTGGTTTAATGAAAAAATCAATATATTTCGACAGGGGTTCAAGTAATGAACCACATCCCGAGACTATAGGTCGTCCTGGGGGGTTCTCAATGTCTTTATGTATTTTAGGCATAATGTAAAATAAAGGTATGCGATCTTCCGAGAGGTTGATGAATTCAACCTCTTTAGTGGAAAGGAACCCCAATTGGTTTCCTTCCTCGGTGAGTTTAAGTACCTTTAATTTAATCATTTCTGATGGATCTTTCATCAAATTAGAATAGTGCCCAGGGATGTGTAGAAGTCTCAGGGCTTCTTGATCATAGCGATCAGCATCCCAGACAACTATCCCACCACCCTTATCTGCAGCCTTGATGACTATGGACTGATCCGAGGCTAATCTCTCAATAGCTTCGAACTCGGAAAGCCTCAAATTGGGTCCTTGTCGGTTTCTTGGGTGGCGGATAACTTTTTCTATTTCTTTGAGAACTAATTTTTCAAAGATCAAAACCTCTGAGGGCAGATCATTAGAGTTGGGGGTAAAAGTGGAAGGTCTTGAAAAGCCTGAGATATTAGGTTCTCTAGGAATCATATTATTCGAAAAGAAGAACTTTAATCTCACTTTACGCAAAAAACCTTTTACTTCACTTATGATTGACATTGCGCTTGGATTTTGAGTAGGAACAAAAGATAGACCACATTTAAGAATTGATGTTTCCGCAGGTGTTAATGTACGGGAGGATAAATTAAAGATTGGCATTGTTTCATTTGTACGCTCGATTCCGGGTCTGGAAATCCCGGTGCATCATCCCTTGTCCCGGAGTGCTCTGCATCGGCATGTTGTGTGTCATTTGACCTTGGGAGATATTTCTGCGGCCTCTTCGGCCGCCCCTTCCTCGAAAAGGGTGGTTACCCGAGGCTTGATTGCTCGATTCCTCATTGCCTGAATTACTGGAAGAAGTATCTGAAAATGTCACCCATCTTTTTTTATTTGTATTATTGGGTCCCATATTCCAATTAGTATTAGTTTTCCAAGCCGTCTGGGGATTAAAATCTTCTGCTAGAT